>NW_003303758.1:4895945-4913761 GCF_000142945.1 Phytophthora infestans T30-4 | reverse complement strand
GCAGACATTCCAAATGCGAAATCGTACGTTTTGCAGCTCTTCGACTATCAGTGGCATCGATTGTACACCCTAACCCAAACTCAGAAGCACGAAATCCGTTGTGACGTACTCGCCAGATTTAACGACCTATCTAACGATTTTAAAAATTTACAGATAGTACATCGTAATACAAACATTCTGTAGTAACATTGACTTAGCGCTAGGTATCAAAAGTCAAACCAGTTACAGTTTCGCTAACAGGAACCGTTTACTCTACGAAACCATGAGAAACATCTGCACATTGCAAAATTGAAGTTGGTATTGCCCCGACACATAAACAACGTCTTGCCAAACAATTAACGTAAACAATGAGAGCAAAATAAATCTCAAACCAAACACATTGGTACGACAAGATTTTCTATCGACAAAAAAACACGCACGCAGATATAGTAGGTGGATAGCCATCTGTTCTTACCACTGCTTGGATTGCTGGTTCCTTGAAGCGCAGCATCTGTCACGAGGGAAAGCTGCAGCGCGCGGTGCATCTCCACGAGCGTCTGCAGGCCCAGGCCTCCACTTGATGTTGAAGTGTACAGCACCTCGTTGGTGGCTGAGCGAGGCAGGCCCAGCAGATGGCGCAAGCCCTGAATACGACGCGGTCAAATGCCTGCAGCGGTGGCTGTAGCGGTTGCAGGTGGCGCAGTGCGTACTCCACCTCGGGGTAGACCTACACCTTGAGCGCGCGCACCACCTGCTATGGTGCCAGACCCGACGTCTGCAGCGCCACCGCCTCCCGCTTGAGCTGCTTGAGCTTCGGCTCGAGCTGAAGACGATGGCTCACATGGTCGAACCCGTCACCCACGCCCAGGTAACGATAGCTGTCGTGGAGGCTGAGCGTGGTGATGGCGTCGCCGTGGACCTCAAGGCGCATGCTGCTGTCTCGAGTCGGGTTGCCACGAGCGTTGGTCGTCACCGCGAGGCTAACGCACTTGCCAGGGTTAGCGCGTACGCGAGAAGGCTAGCGGCGGTGTCATGGCTATTGCGGATGCCGGTAGCGCTGTCGCTGGACACCTTGAGATCATCGGCGCCAGTATCACACCGACGATCGGTGCCGGTGGCATACCGATGCCGTCGAGCCTCTGGAGGTGGAGCACGAGGGGTACCAGCGCTGCGATGAACAGGAGCAAGCTGAGCGGGCAGACTTGGTACACGCCGACTTCTTGTCTCACCGGGTCCGTCGCACTGTCCACCTCGTTTGCCACCACAAAGACGGAGACCTTGTAGATGTCCTTGCAGCGGGCGATGAAGCCGGTGTCGACGCCAAGGTGGCGGAGCACGCGCCACATGAGCTGCTGGGGAAGCGAGCAAAAGGCGCTGCGGAGGGCTTACCAGACTTGGTACAGCTTGCGGTGTTGCCGGCGGGTCTGATCCAGCAAGGTGGTGGTCACGATATTATGTTTGTGGAAGGCCCTGAACCCCTTCTGAGCCATCGGTAGTCGGTCGTTGCCCTCCAGCCAGCGGAAGAGCCGATGTGCCAGCAGCCCACTGTAGAGCTTCTAACTTGTGGGCTGCAGAACTAACGGTCTCCAGCTTGTCGACTGCTTGGGGACGCCCTTCTTGTGGATGAGGCGTACAATGCCCACCTTCCACATACGTGGCACACGACGGTGCCTCCAGCAGACCTGGAACACTATGTGGAGGAGCGGCACGAGCTGCGCGGCGAAGCGGCTGTAGATGCTGTAGTCAATACCGTCGTGGCCCGGATTGGAGGTCTTGGCCGCGCGTGCGAGCTGGTCCTCCACCTCGTCGAATGCGTCAATCTTCGCGGTGCTCCGTTGCCGTTTGCGGTGGCTGGCACGAATGCAATGGGTAGATATCTGGAGATTCGGCAGCCTAGTCTCGCGCTTGTGGATCTTGAGCTTCTCCGTGTATGGCTTGTGGTCGTGGCAGAGCTGCAGCGAGGATTGACGAGTGTGACCCCAAGTCGGCGATCACCACCGTCTTGACGGCCACGTTTTTAAGTACAATGTCGGTCGCAGAGCTGCACCTGTGTACTCGGGTACAGTTTGGCTCAGGCCATGTCGGAAACTAGGCGCAGTCGAGTGCGCCGCGGATCTTGGATCGAATCTGCTCCAGGGCGTTGTCGTGACGCTGGCGAGTTGCGTTCATGTTGGAGCCGCAGAGGTTGAGCACATGGACCAGCGTCTCCACCTACGGTTCTCTCCGGGACTTGTGGGCCAAAGCACCCGCACGATGACGATGTGTACATCACCTCATTGGTGGCACAGCGAGGCATACCAAGTG
This sequence comes from Phytophthora infestans T30-4, assembly GCF_000142945.1. Classification (NCBI taxonomy): domain Eukaryota; phylum Oomycota; class Peronosporomycetes; order Peronosporales; family Peronosporaceae; genus Phytophthora; species Phytophthora infestans. The sequence continues at coordinate 4,911,478 of NW_003303758.1, read as the reverse complement.
CGAAACCCTACGTTTTGTAGCGCTTTAACTATCAGTGGCGTCTATTGTACGCCCTAACCCAAACCCAGAAGCACGAAATCCGTTGTGACGTACTCGCCCGATTGAACGACCTATCTAACGAGTTTAAAATTTTACAGATAGTACATCGTAATACAAACATTCTGCAGTAACGTTGACGTAGCGCTAGGTATCATAAAGCAAACCGGTTAGCGATTCATCCGACAAATCCGTTTATTCCACTAGCTATGCCAAATAGCTGCACGTTGCCATGTTGATGTTGCTATTGCCCCGACACATAAACAACGTCTAGCCAAGCATTTAACTTAAGTATTGAGAGCAAAACCAATGTCAAGCCAAACACATTGGGACGACAGGATTTTCTATCGACAAAAAAACAAACACGCACGCAGACATTCCAAATGCGAAATCGTACGTTTTGCAGCTCTTCGACTATCAGTGGCATCGATTGTACACCCTAACCCAAACTCAGAAGCACGAAATCCGTTGTGACGTACTCGCCAGATTTAACGACCTATCTAACGATTTTAAAAATTTACAGATAGTACATCGTAATACAAACATTCTGTAGTAACATTGACTTAGCGCTAGGTATCAAAAGTCAAACCAGTTACAGTTTCGCTAACAGGAACCGTTTACTCTACGAAACCATGAGAAACATCTGCACATTGCAAAATTGAAGTTGGTATTGCCCCGACACATAAACAACGTCTTGCCAAACAATTAACGTAAACAATGAGAGCAAAATAAATCTCAAACCAAACACATTGGTACGACAAGATTTTCTATCGACAAAAAAACACGCACGCAGATATAGTAGGTGGATAGCCATCTGTTCTTACCACTGCTTGGATTGCTGGTTCCTTGAAGCGCAGCATCTGTCACGAGGGAAAGCTGCAGCGCGCGGTGCATCTCCACGAGCGTCTGCAGGCCCAGGCCTCCACTTGATGTTGAAGTGTACAGCACCTCGTTGGTGGCTGAGCGAGGCAGGCCCAGCAGATGGCGCAAGCCCTGAATACGACGCGGTCAAATGCCTGCAGCGGTGGCTGTAGCGGTTGCAGGTGGCGCAGCGCGTACTCCACCTCGGGGTAGACCTAAACCTAGAGCGCGCGCACCACCTGCAGTGGTGCCAGACCCGACGTCTGCAGCGCCACCGCCTCGCAATTGCGGATGCCGGCAGCGCTGTCGCTGGACACCTTGAGATCATCGGCGCCAGTATCACACCGACGATCGGTGCCGGTGGCACACCGATGCCGTCGAGCCTCTGGAGGTGGAGCACGAGGGGTACCAGCGCTGCGATGAACAGGGGCAAGCTGAGCGGGCAGACTTGGTACACGCCCACTTCTTGTCTCACCGGGTCCGTCGCACCGTCCACCTCGTTTGCCACCACAAAGACGGAGACCTTGTAGATGTCCTTGCAGCGGGCGATGAAGCCGGTGTCGACGCCAAGGTGGCGGAGCACGCGCCACATGAACTGCTGGGGAAGCGATCCAAAGGCGCTGCGGAGGTCTTACCAGACTTGGTACAGCTTGCGGTGTTGCCGGCGGGTCTGATCCAGCGAGGTGGTGGTCGCGAAATTATGTTCGTGGAAGGCCCTGAACCCCTTCTGAGCCATCGGTAGTCGGTCGCTGCCCTCCAGCCAGCGGGAGAGCCGATGTGCCAGCAGCCCACTGTAGAGCTTCTAACTTGTGGGCTGCAGAACTAACGGTCTCCAGCTTGTCGGCTGCTTGGGGACGCCCTTCTTGTGGATGAGGCGTACAATGCCCACCTTCCACAGACGCGGCACACGACGGTGCCTCCAGCAGACCTGGAACACTATGTGGAGGAGCGGCACGAGCTGCGCGGCGAAGCGGCTGTAGATGCTGTAGTCGATACCGTCGTGGCCCGGATTGGAGGTCTTGGCCGCGCGTGCGAGCTGGTCCTCTACCTCGTCGAATGCGTCAATCTCCGCGGTGCTCCGTTGCCGTTTGCGGTGGCTGGCACGAATGCAATGGGTAGATATCTGGAGATTCGGCAGCCTAGTCTCGCGCTTGTGGATCTTGAGCTTCTCCGTGTATGGCTTGTGGTCGTGGCAGAGCTGCAGCGAGGAGTGACGAGTGTGACCCCAAGTCGGCGATCACCACCGTCTTGACGGCCACGATTTTAAGTATAATGTCGGTCGCAGAGCTGCACCTGTGTACTCGGGTACAGTTTGGCTCAGGACATGTCGCAAACTAGGCGCAGTCGAGTGCGCCGCGGATCTTGGATCGAATCTGCTCCAGGGCGTTGTCGTGACGCTGGCGAGTTGCGTTCATGTTGGAGCCGCAGAGGTTGAGCACATGGACCAGCGTCTCCACCTACGAGCAGGTTGGTTCTCTCCGGGACTTGTGGGCCAAAGCACCCTCACGATGACGATGTGTACATCACCTCATTGGTGGCACAGCGAGGCATACCCAGTGCGAAACCCTACGTTTTGTAGCTGTTCGACTATCAGTGGTATCTATTGTACACCCTAACCCAAACCCAGAAGCACGAAATCCGTTGTGACATATTTGCCCTATTTAACGAAATATCGAACGTTTTAAAAGCTTTACTAAAAGTACATCGTAGTACCAACTTTCTGTAGTAACATTGACTGAGCGCTAGGTATCAAAAAGTCAAAACCAATTACAGATTCGCTAAAAGAAATCGTTTATGTCACGAGGGCCATGACAAACGGCTGCACATTGCAAAATTAAAGTTGATATTGCCCCGACACATAAACAACGTCTTGCCAAACAATTAACATAATATTGAGAGCAAAACAAATGTCAAACCAGACACATTAGGACGACAGAATTTTCTATCGACAAAAAAATTAAACACGCACGCAGACATCCCAAACGCGAAATCGTACGTTTTGCAGCTCTTCGACTATCAGTGGCATCTATTGTACACCCTAACCCAAACTCAGAAGCACGAAATCCGTTGTGACGTACTCGCCCGATTTAACGACCTATCTAACAATTTAAAAAAATTACAGATAGTACATCGTAATACAAACATTCTGTAGTAACATTGACTTAGCGCTAGGTATCAAAAGTCAAACCAGTTACAGTTTCGCTAAAAGGAACCGTTTACTTTACGAAACCATGAGAAACATCTGCACTTTGCAAAATTGAAGTTGGTATTGCCCCGACACATAAACAACGTCTTGCCAAACAATTAACTTAAACAATGAGAGCAAAACCAATGTCAAACCAAACACATTGGTACGACAAGATTTTCTATCGACAAAAAACAAACACGCACGCAGATATAGTAGGTGGATAGCCATCGGTTCTTACCACTGCTTGGATTGCTGGTTCCTTGAAGCGCAGCATCTGTCACGCGTGGGCAAGCTGCAGCGCGCGGTGCATCTCCACGAGCGTCTGCAGGACCAGGCCTCCACTTGATGCTGGGGTGTACAGCACCTCGTTAGTGGCTGAGCGAGGCAGGCCCAGCAGATGGCGCAAGCCCTGGATACGACGCGGTCAAATGCCTGCAGCGGTGGCTGTAGCGGTTGCAGGTGGCGCAGTGCGTACTCCACCTCGGGGTAGACCTAAACCTTGAGCGCGCGCACCACCTGCAATGGTGCCAGACCCGACGTCTGCAGCGCCACCGCCTCCCGCTTGAGCTGCTTGAGCTTCGGCTCGAGCTGAAGACGATGGATCACATGGTCGAACCCGTCACCCACGCCCAGGTAACGATAGCTGTCGTGGAGGCTGAGCGTGGTGATGGCGTCGCCGTGGACCTCAAGGCGCATGCTGCTGTCTCGAGTCGGGTTGCCACGAGCGTTGGTCGTCACCGCGGGGCTAACGCACTTGCCAGGGTATGCGCGTAATCCTAGCTACGCGAGGAAGCTAGCGGCGGTGTCGTGGCAATTGCGGATGCCGGAAGTGCTGTCGCTGGACACCTTGAGATCATCGGCGCCAGTGTCACACCGACGATCGGCGCCGGTGGCACACCGATGCCGTCGAGCTTCTCGGGGTGGAGCACGAGGGGTACCAACGCTGCGATGAACAGGAGCAAGCTGAGCGGGCAGACTTGGTACACGCCGACTTCTTGTCTCACCGGGTCCGTCGCACTGTCCACCTCGTTTGCCACCACAAAGACGGAGACCTTGTAGATGTCCTTGCAGCGGGCGATGAAGCCGGTGTCGACGCCAAGGTGGCGGAGCACGCGCCACATGAGCTGCTGGGGAAGCGAGCAAAAGGCGCTGCGGAGGGCTTACCAGACTTGGTACATTGCGGTGTTGCCGGCGGGTCTGATCCAGCAAGGTGGTGGTCACGATATTATGTTCGTGGAAGGCCCTAAACCCCTTCTGAGCCATCGGTAGTCGGTCGTTGCCCTCCAGCCAGCGGGAGAGCCGATGTGCCAGCAGCCCACTGTATAGCTTCTAACTTGTGGGCTGCAGAACTAACGGTCTCCAGCTTGTCGGCTGCTTGGGGACGCCCTTCTTGTGGATGAGGCGTACAATGCCCACCTTCCACAGACGCGGCACACGACGGTGCCTCCAGCAGACTTGGAACACTATGTGGAGGAGCGGCACGAGCTGCGCGGCGAAGCGGCTGTAGATGCTGTAGTCGATACCGTCGTGGCCCGGATTGGAGGTCTTGGCCGCGCGTGCGAGCTGGTCCTCCACCTCGTCGAATGCGTCAATCTTCGCGGTGCTCCGTTGCCGTTTGCGGTGGCTGGCCCGAATGCAATGGGTAGATATCTGGAGATTCGGCAGCCTAGTCTCGCGCTTGTGGATCTTGAGCTTCTCCGTGTATGGCTTGTGGTCGTGGCAGAGCTGCAGCGAGGATTGACGAGTGTGACCCCAAGTCGGCGACCACCACCGTCTTGACGGCCACGATTTTAAGTATAATGTCGGTCGCAGAGCTGCACCTGTGTACTCGGGTACAGTTTGGCTCAGGCCATGTCGGAAACTAGGCGCAGTCGAGTGCGCCGCGGATCTTGGATCGAATCTGCTCCAGGGCGTTGTCGTGACGCTGGCGAGCTGCGTTCATGTTGGAGCCGCAGAGGTTGAGCACATGGACCAACGTCTCCACCTACGAGCAGGTTGGTTCTCTCCGGGACTTGTGGGCCAAAGCACCCGCACGATGACGATGTGTAAATCACCTCATTGGTGGCACAGCGAGGCATACCAAGTGCGAAACCCTACGTTTTGTAGCGCTTTAACTATCAGTGGCGTCTATTGTACGCCCTAACCCAAACCCAGAAGCACGAAATCCGTTGTGACATACTCGCCCGATTTAACGACCTATCTAACGATTTTCTTTTTACTAAAAGTACATCGTAGTACAAACATTCTGTAGTAACCTTGACCTAGAGCTAGGTATCAAAAGTCAAACCAATTACAGATTCGCTAAAAGAAATCGTTTATTCCACGAGGCCATGACAAATGGCTGCAAATTGCAAAATTAAAGTTGATATTGCCCCGACACATAAACAACGTCTTGCCAAACATATAATTTAGACATTGAGAGCAAAACCAATGTCAAGCCAAACACATTGGGACGACAGGATTTTCTATCGACAAAAAAACAAACACGCACGCAGACATTCCAAATGCGAAATCGTACGTTTTGCAGCTCTTCGACTATCAGTGGCATTTATTGTACACCCTACCCAAACCCAGAAGCACGAAATCCGTTGTGACGTACTCGCCCGATTTAACGACCTATCTAACAATTTAAAAAAATTACAGATAGTACATCGTAGTACAAACATTCTGTAGTAACCTTGACTTAGAGCTAGGTATCAAAAGTCAAACCAATTACAGATTCGCTAAAAGATATCTTTTATTCCACGAGGCCATGACAAACGGCTGCACATTGCAAAATTGAAGTTGATATTGCCCTGACACATAAACAACGTCTTGCCAAACATATACTTTAGACATTGAGAGCAAAACCAATGTCAAGCCAAACACATTGGGACGACAAGAATTTGTATCGCCAAAAACTCAGGTCTGCTGGAGGCACCGTCGTGTGCCGCGTCTGTGGAAGGTGGGCATTGTACGCCTCATCCACAAGAAGGGCGTCCGACAAGCTGGAGACCGTTAGTTCTGCAGCCCACAAGTTAGAAGCTCTACAGTGGGCTGCTGGCACATCGGCTCTCCCGCTGGCTGGAGGGCAACGACCGACTACCGATGGCTCAGAAGGGGTTTAGGGCCTTCCACGAACATAATTTCGCGACCACCACCTTGCTGGATCAGACCCGCCGGCAACACCGCAAGCTGTACCAAGTCTGGTAAGACCACCGCAGCGCCTTTGGCTCGCTTCCCCAGCAGCTCATGTGGCGCGTGCTCCGCCACCTTGGCGTCGACACCGGCTTCATCGCCCGCTGCAAGGACATCTACAGGGACTCGGTCTTTGTGGTGGCAAACGAGGTGGACGGTGCGACGGACCCAGTGAGACAAGAAGTCTACGTGTACCAAGTCTGCCCGCTCAGCCCGCTCCTGTTCATCGCAGCGCTGGTACCCCTCGTGCTCCACCTCGAGAAGCTCGACGGCATCGGTGTGCCACCGGCGCCGATGATCTCAAGGTGTCCAGCGACAGCGCTGCCGGCATCCGCAATTGCCACGACACCGCCGCTAGCTTCCTCGCGTAGCCAGGATTACGCGCTAACCCTGGCAAGTGCGTTAGCCTCGCGGTGACGACCAACGCTCGTGGCAACCCGACTCGAGACAGCAGCATGCGCCTTGAGGTCCACGGCGACGCCATCACCACGCTCAGCCTCCACGACAGCTATCGTTACCTGGGCGTGGGTGACGGGCTCGACCATGTGATCCATCGTCTTCAGCTCGAGCCGAAGCTCAAGCAGCTCAAGCGGGAGGCGGTGGCGCTGCAGATGTCGGGTCTGGCACCATAGCAGGTGGTGCGCGCGCTCAAGGTGTAGGTCTACCCCGAGGCGGAGTACGCGCTGCGCCACCTGCAACCGCTACAGCCACAGCTGCATGCATTTGACCGCGTCGTATCCAGGGCTTGCGCCATCTGCTGGGCCTGCCTCGCTCAGCCACCAACGAGGTGCTGTACACCCCAACATCAAGTGGAGGCCTGGGCCTGCAGACGCTCGTGGAGATGCACCGCGCGCTGCAGCTTGCCCACGCGTGACAGATGCTGCGCTTCAAGAAACCAGCAATCCAAGCAGTGGTAAGAACAGATGGCTATCCACCTACTATATCTGCGTGCGTGTTTTTTTTGTCGATAGAAAATCTTGTCGTACCAATGTGTTTGGTTTGAGATTTATTTTGCTCTCATTGTTTAAGTTAATTGTTTGGCAAGACGTTGTTTATGTGTCGGGGCAATACCAACGTCAATTTTGCAACGTGCAGATGTTTCTCATGGTTTTGTAGAGTAAACGGTTTGATTTAGCGAAACTTTAACTGGTTTGACTTTTGATACCTAGCGCTCAGTCAATGTTACTACAGAATGTTTGTATTACGATGTACTATCTGTAATTTTTTTAAATTGTTAGATAGGTCGTTAAATCGGGCGAGTACGTCACAACGAATTTCGTGCTTCTGGGTTGGGGTAGGGTGTACAATAAATGCCACTGATAGTCGAAGAGCTGCAAAACGTACGATTTCGCATTTGGAATGTCTGCGTGCGTGTTTGTTTTTTTGTCGATACAAAATCCTGTCGTCCTAATGTGTTTGGTTTGACATTTGTTTTGCTCTCAATATTTGGTTAACTGTTGGCAAGACGTTGTTTATGTGTCGGGGCAATAGCAACATCAACATGGCAACGTGCAGCTATTTGCCATAGCTAGTGAAATAAACGGATTTGTCTGATGAATCGCTAACCGGTTTGCTTTATGATACCTCACGCTGCGTCAACCTTACTGCAGATTGTTTGTATTACGATGTAACATCCTTAAAATCGTTAAGATAGGTCGTTAAATCGGGCGAGTACGTCACAACGAATTTCGTGCTTCTGGTTTGGGTTAGAACGTACAATAAATGCCACTGATAGTCGAAGAGCTGCAAAACGTACGATTTCGCATTTGGAATGTCTGCGTGCGTGTTTGAGTTTTTGGCGATAGAAATTCCTGTCGTCCCAATGTGTCTGGTTTGACATTGGTTTTGCTCTCAATGTCAAAGTTAAATGGTTGGCAAAACGTTGTTTATGTGTCGGGGCAATACCAACTTCAATTTTGCAAGGTGCAGCTGTTTGTCATGGCCTCGTGGAATAAACGGTTTCGTTTAGCGAATCTGTAATTGGTTTGACTTTTGATACCTAGCGCTAAGTCAATGTTACTACAGAATGTTTGTATTACGATGTACTATCTGTAATTTTTTTAAATCTTTAGATAGGTCGTTAAATAGGGCAAATATGTCACAACGGATTTCGTGCTTCTGGGTTTGAGTTAGGGGTACAATATATGTCACTGATAGGAAAGGGCTACAAAACATACGATTTCGCAATTGGAATGTCTGCATGCGTGATTGAGTTTTTGTCGATAGAAATTCCTGTCGTCCCAATGTGTCTGGTTTGACATTTGTTTTGCTCTCAATGTCAAAGTTAAATGCTTGGCAAAACGTTGTTTATGTGTCGGGGCAATATCAACTTCAATTTTGCAATGTGCAGCTGTTTGTCATGGCCTCGTGGAATAAACGATTTCTTTTAGCGAATCTGTAATTGGTTTGACTTTTGATACCTAGCGCTAAGTCAATGTTACTTCAGAATGTTTGTATTACGATGTACTATCCTTAAAATTTATAAATCGTTAGATAGGTCGTTAAATCGGGCGAGTACGTCACAACGGATTTCGTGCTTCTGGGTTTGGGTTAGGGCGTAGACGCCACTGATAGTTAAAGCGCTACAAAACGTAGGGTTTCGCACTTGGTATGCCTCGCTGTGCCACCAATGAGATGATTTACACATCGTCATCGTGCGGGTGCTTTGGCCCACAAGTCCCGGAGAGAACCAACCTGCTCGTAGGTGGAGACGCTGGTCATGTGCTCAACCTCTGCGGCTCCAACATGAACGCAGCTCGCCAGCGTCACGACAACGCCCTGGAGCAGATTCGATCCAAGATCCGCGGCGCACTCGACTGCGCCTAGTTTCCGAAAATGGGTAATAAGATGAGATAGAGTAATAGGCCTTTAATAGGTAAAGATATTGTTGATTGGTGTCAACATTAATTTAATTAAATATATCAAATTAAATGTACCCGATACACAGGTGCAGCTCTGCGACCGACATTGTACTTAAAATCGTGGCCGTCAAGACGGTGGTGGTCGCCGACTTGGGGTCACACTCGTCAATCCTCGCTGCAGCTCTGCCACGACCACAAGTCCTACACGGAGAAGCTCAAGATCCACAAGCGCGAGACTAGGCAGCCGAATCTCTAGATATCTACCCATTGCATTCGTGCCAGCCACCGCAAACGGCAACGAGGCACCGCGAAGATTGACGCATTCGACGAGGTGGAGGACCAGCTGCATGCGAGATATAGCAGGTGGATGTGCAACTGTTTCTCATAGGCTACTGGAATAAACGGTTTCTTCTAATATGTATGTAACTGGTTTGACTTTGATACCCCTAGTTCTAAGTCAATATTAGGCAGAATGTTCGTATTAATATGTACTATCCGTAAAATTTTGAAATCGTTAAATTGTGCGGTAAATAGGACGAATATGTCACAACGGATTTCGTGTTTCTGGTTTAAAGTTAAGGCGATGCCACTGATAGTCAAAGAGCTACAAAGCAGATGATTATCCACCTGCTATATCTGCATGCGAATTTAATCTTTTTTTGTTGATAGAAAATCCTGTCGTACCAATATGTTTGGGTTTAGTATTTGTTTTGCTCTCAATACTTAAGTTAATTGTTTGGCTAGACGTTGTTTCTCTGTGGGGGAATAGCAACATCAATATGGCCATGTGCAGCTGTTTCTCATCGGCTAGTGAGTAAACGGGTTTCTTCTAATATATATGTAAACTGGTTTGACTTTGATACCCCTAGCTCTAGGTCAATATTAGGCAAATGTTTGTATAACGATGTACTATCCGTAAAATTTTGAAATCGTTAAATTGTGCGGTAAATAGGACGAGTTTCTGGGTTAACGTTAAGGCGATGCCACTGATAGTCAAAGAGCTACAAAACAGATGGTTATCCACCTGCTATATCTGCATGCGAGTTTGATCTTTTTTGTTGATAGAAAATCCTGTCGTACAATGTGTTTGGTTTGGCATTTGTTTGCTCTCAATACTAAGTTAATGTTTGGCTAGACGTTGTTTCTGTGTGGGGGAAATAGCAACATCAATATGGCCATGTGCAGCTGTTTCTCATCGGCTAGTGGAGTAAACGGTTTCTTCTAATATATATGTAACTGGTTTGACTTTGATATCCCTAGCTCTAGGTCAATATTAGGCAAATGTTTGTATTACGATGTACTATCCGTAAAATTTTGAAATCGTTAAATTGTGCGGTAAATAGGACGAGTTTCTAGGTTAACGTTAGGGCGATGCCACTGATAGTCAAAGAGCTACAAAACAGATGGTTATCCACCTGCTATATCTGCATGCGAGTTTGATTTTTTTGTCGATAGAAAATCCTGTCGTACCAATGTGTTTGGTTTGGCATTTGTTTTGCTCTCAATACTTAAGTTAATTGTTTGGCTAGACGTTGTTTCTGTGTGGGGGAAATAGCAACATCAATATGGCCATGTGCAGCTGTTTCTCATCGGCTAGTGGAGTAAACGGTTTCTTCTAATATATATGTAACTGGTTTGACTTTGATACCCCTCCAGCTCTAAGCCAATATTTGGCAAATGTTTGTATTACGATGTACTATCCGTAAAATTTTGAAATCGTTAAATTGTGCGGTAATTAGGACGAATATGTCACAACGGATTTCGTGTTTCTGGGTTAACGTTAAAGCGATGCCACTGATAGTCAAAGAGCTACAAAACAGATGGTTATCCACCTGCTATATCTGCATGCGAGTTTGATTTTTTTTGTCGATAGAAAATCCTTTCGTACTAATGTCTTTGGTTTGGCATTTTTTTTTCTCTCAATACTTAAGTTAATTGTTTGGCTAGACGTTGTTTCTGTGTGGGGGAAATAGCAACATCAATATGGTCATGTGCAGCTGTTTCTCATCGGCTAGTGGAGTAAACGGTTTCTTCTAATATATATGTAACTGGTTTGACTTTGATACCCCTCCAGCTCTAAGCCAATATTTGGCAAATGTTTGTATTACGATGTACTATCCGTAAAATTTTGAAATCGTTAAATTGTGCGGTAATTAGGACGAATATGTCACAACGGATTTCGTGTTTCTGGGTTAACGTTAAAGCGATGCCACTGATAGTCAAAGAGCTACAAAACAGATGGTTATCCACCTGCTATATCTGCATGCGAGTTTGATTTTTTTTGTCGATAGAAAATCCTGTCGTACCAATGTGTTTGGGTTGGCATTTGCTTTGCTCTCAATACTTAAGTTAATTGTTTGGCTAGACGTTGTTTCTGTGTGGGGGAAAAAGCAACATCAATATGGCCATGTGCAGCTGTTTCTCATCGGCTAGTGGAGTAAACGGTTTCTTCTAATATATATGTAACTGGTTTGACTTTGATACCCCTAGCTCTAGGTCAATATTAGGCAAATGTTTGTATTACGATGTACTATCCGTAAAATTTTGAAATCGTTAAATTGTGCGGTAAATAGGACGAGTTTCTGGGTTAACGTTAAGGCGATGCCACTGATAGTCAAAGAGCTACAAAACAGATGGTTATCCACCTGCTATATCTGCATGCGAGTTTGATCTTTTTTGTTGATAGAAAATCCTGTCGTACCAATGTGTTTGGTTTGGCATTTGTTTTGCTCTCAATACTTAAGTTAATTGTTTGGCTAGACGTTGTTTCTGTGTGGGGGAAATAGCAACATCAATATGGCCATGTGCAGCTGTTTCTCATCGGCTAGTGGAGTAAACGGTTTCTTCTAATATATATGTAACTGGTTTGACTTTGATATCCCTAGCTCTAGGTCAATATTAGGCAAATGTTTGTATTACGATGTACTATCCGTAAAATTTTGAAATCGTTAAATTGTGCGGTAAATAGGACGAGTTTCTAGGTTAACGTTAGGGCGATGCCACTGATAGTCAAAGAGCTACAAAACAGATGGTTATCCACCTGCTATATCTGCATGCGAGTTTGATTTTTTTGTCGATAGAAAATCCTGTCGTACCAATGTGTTTGGTTTGGCATTTGTTTTGCTCTCAATACTTAAGTTAATTGTTTGGCTAGACGTTGTTTCTGTGTGGGGGAAATAGCAACATCAATATGGCCATGTGCAGCTGTTTCTCATCGGCTAGTGGAGTAAACGGTTTCTTCTAATATATATGTAACTGGTTTGACTTTGATATCCCTAGCTCTAGGTCAATATTAGGCAAATGTTTGTATTACGATGTACTATCCGTAAAATTTTGAAATCGTTAAATTGTGCGGTAAATAGGACGAGTTTCTAGGTTAGCCGTTAGGGCGATGCCACTGATAGTCCAAAGAGCTACAAAACAGATGGTTATCCACCTGCTATATCTGCATGCGTATTTGATTTTTTTTGTTGATAGAAAATCCCTGTCGTACCCAATGTGTTTGGTTTGGCATTTGTTTTGCTCTCAATACTTAAGTTAATTGTTTGGCTAGACGTTGTTTCTGTGTGGGGAAAAGAGCAACATCAATATGGCCATGTGCAGCTGTTTCTCATCGGCTAGTGGAGTAAACGGTTTCTTCTAATATATATGTAACTGGTTTGACTTTGATACCCCTAGCTCTAGGTCAATATTAGGCAAATGTTTGTATTACGATGTACTATCCGTAAAATTTTGAAATCGTTAAATTGTGCGGTAAATAGGACGAATACGTAACAACGGATTTCGTGTTTCTGGGTTAACGTTAAGGCGATGCCACTGATAGTCAAAGAGCTACAAAACAGATGGTTATCCACCTGCTATATCTGCATGCGAGTTTGATTTTTTTGTCGATAGAAAATCCTGTCGTACCAATGTGTTTGGTTTGGCATTTGTTTTGCTCTCAATACTTAAGTTAATTGTTTGGCTAGACGTTGTTTCTGTGTGGGGGCAATAGCAACATCAATATGGCCATGTGCAGCTGTTTCTCATCGGCTAGTGGAGTAAACGGTTTCTTCTAATATATATGTAACTGGTTTGACTTTGATACCCCTAGCTCTAGGTCAATATTAGGCAAATGTTTGTATTACGATGTACTATCCGTAAAATTTTGAAATCGAAAATCCTGTCGTACCAATGTGTTTGGTTTGGCATTTGTTTTGCTCTCAATACTTAAGTTAATTGTTTGGCTAGACGTTGTTTCTGTGTGGGGGCAATAGCAACATCAATATGGCCATGTGCAGCTGTTTCTCATCGGCTAGTGGAGTAAACGGTTTCTTCTAATATATATGTAACTGGTTTGACTTTGATACCCCTAGCTCTAGGTCAATATTAGGCAAATGTTTGTATTACGATGTACTATCCGTAAAATTTTGAAATCGTTAAATTGTGCGGTAACTAGGACGAATATGTCACAGCGGATTTCGTGCTTCTGGGGCTGGGTTAGGGCGTACAATAGACGCCACTGATAGTCAAAGAGCTACAAAACAGATGGTTATCCACCTGCTATATCTGCATGCGAGTTTGATTTTTTTGTCGATAGAAAATCCTGTCGTACCAATGTGTTTGGTTTGGCATTTCTTTTGCTCTCCATACTTAAGTTAATTGTTTGGCTAGACGTTGTTTCTGTGTGGGGGAAATAGCAACATCAATATGGCCATGTGCAGTTGTTTGTCATGGCCAAGTGGCGTAAACGGTTTCTTCTAATATATCTGTAACTGGTTTGACTTTGATACCCCTAGCTCTAAGTCAACATTAGGCAGAATGTTTGTATTACGATGTAATATCTGTAAAATGTTGTAATCGTTAAATTGTGCGGTAAATAGGACGAATATGTCATAACGGATTTCGTGGTTCTGGGTCAAAGCTAGGGCGATGCCACTGATAGTCAAAGAGCTACAAAACAGATGGTTATCCACCTGCTATATCTGCATGCGAGTTTGATTTTTTTTGTTGATAGAAAATCCTGTCGTACCAATGTGTTTGGTTTTGCATTTTTCTGCTCTCAATACTTAAGTTAATTGTTTGGCAAGACGTTGTTTCTGTGTGGGGGAAATAGCAACATCAATATGGCCATGTGCAGCTGTTTCTCATAGGCTACTGGAATAAACGGTTTCTTCTAATATATCTGTAACTGGTTTGACTTTGATACCCCTAGCTCTAAGTCAATATTAGGCAAAGGTTTGTATTACGATGTACTATCCGTAAAATTTTGAAGTCGTTAAATTGTGCGGTAAATAGGACGAATATGTCACAACGGATTTCGTGTTTCTGGGTTAACGTTAGGGCGATACCACTGATAGTCAAAGAGCAACAAAACAGATGATTATCCACCTGCTATATCTGCATGCGAGTTTGATTTTTTTTGTCGATAGAAAATCCTTTCGTACTAATGTCTTTGGTTTGATATTTTTTTTGCTCTCAATACTTAAGTTAATTGTTTGGCTAGACGTTGTTTCTGTGTGGGGGAAATACCAACATCAATATGGCCATGTGCAGCTGTTTCTCATAGGCTACTGGAATAAACGGTTTCTTCTAATATATCTGTAACTGGTTTGACTTTGAAACCCCTAGCTCTAAGCCAACATTAGGCAGAATGTTTGTATTACGATGTACTATCCGTAAAATGTTGAAATCGTTAAATTGTGCGGTAAATAGGACGAATATGTCACAACGGATTTCGTGTTTCTGGGTTAACGTTAAAGCGATGCCACTGATAGTCAAAGAGCTACAAAACAGATGGTTATCCACCTGCTATATCTGCATGCGAGTTTGATTTTTTTTGTCGATAGAAAATCCTGTCGTACCAATGTGTTTGGTTTGGCATTTGTTTTGCTCTCAATACTTAAGTTAATTGTTTGGCTAGACGTTGTTTCTGTGTGGGGAAAATAGCAACATCAATATGGCCATGTGCAGCTGTTTCTCATAGGCTACTGGAATAAACGGTTTCTTCTAATATATATGTAACTGGTTTGACTTTGATACCCCTAGCTCTAGGTCAATATTACGCAAATGTTTGTATTACGATGTACTATCCGTAAAATGTTGAAATCACTAAATTGTGCCGTAAAGAGGACTAATATGTCAGAACGGATTTCGTGTTTCTGGGTTAAATCAAGGGCGATGCCACTGTACTCCACTGAGCTATGAAAAACATGATTATCTGGCCGCTATGATGGTGTGCTAGCCCCCATCTTTTAAACCGATCACGCCCCTGTCAAACTTATGTGTTTCGGTTGCATCTTGTGCCACACCAAAAAAATTGGTAAATGTATCGCGACATGCTGCGTCACGTGAAGCAGCGACTCAAAACATTCACTGGTGTGCGTGGTGTGATTTTAAAATCCAATGAAAAAAAGCTTGACCTCCTATTG
>NW_003303758.1:4888624-4895328 GCF_000142945.1 Phytophthora infestans T30-4 | reverse complement strand
CCGTAAATGTGGAAATCGTAACTTTGCGGTAAATGGGACGAATATGTCATACGGATTTCGGGTTTCTGGGTTAAAGCTAAGGCGATGCCCACTGATAGTCAAAGAGCTACCAAAACAGGATGGTTTCCCCCTGCTTATATTTGCATGCGAGTTTGATTTTTTTGTCGAATAGAAAATCCTGTCGTACCAATATGTTTGGTTTGGCATTTGTTTTGCTCTCAATACTTAAGTTAATTGTTTGGCTAGACGTTGTTTCTGTGTGGGGGAAAAAGCAACATCAATATGGCCATGTGCAGCTGTTTCTCATCGGCTAGTGGAGTAAACGGTTTCTTCTAATATATATGTAACTGGTTTGACTTTGATACCCCTAGCTCTAGGTCAATATTAGGCAAATGTTTGTATTACGATGTACTATCCGTAAAATTTTGAAATCGTTAAATTGTGCGGTAAATAGGACGAATACGTAACAACAGATTTCGTGTTTCTGGGTTAACGTTAAGGCGATGCCACTGATAGTCAAAGAGCTACAAAACAGATGGTTTTCCACCTGCTATATCTGCATGCGAGTTTGATTTTTTTTGTTGATAGAAAATCCTGTCGTACCAATATGTTTGGTTTGGTATTTGTTTTGCTCTCAATACTTAAGTTAATTGTTTGGCTAGACGTTGTTTCTGTGTGGGGGAAATAGCAACATCAATATGGCCATGTGCAGCTGTTTCTCATCGGCTAGTGGAGTAAACGGTTTCTTCTAATATATATGTAACTGGTTTGACTTTGATACCCCTAGCTCTAAGTCAATATTACGCAAATGTTTGTATTACGATGTACTATCCGTAAAATTTTGAAATCGTTAAATTGTGAGGTAAATAGGACGAATATGTCACAGCGGATTTCGTGTTTCTGGGTTAACGTTAAGGCGATGCCACTGATAGTCAAAGAGCTACAAAAGAGATAGTTATCCACCTGCTATATCTGCATGCGAGTTTGATTTTTTTTGTTGATAGAAAATCCTGTCGTACCAATGTGTTTGGTTTGGTTATTTGTTTTGCTCTCAATACTTAAGTTAATTGTTTGGCTAGACGTTGTTTCTGTGTGGGGAAAATAGCAACATCAATATGGCCATGTGCAGCTGTTTCTCATCGGCTAGTGGAGTAAACGGTTTCTTCTAATATATATGTAACTGGTTTGACTTTGATACCCCTAGCTCTAGGTCAATATTAGGCAAATGTTTGTATTACGATGTACTATCCGTAAAATTTTGAAATCGTTAAATTGTGCGGTAAATAGGACGAGTTTCTGGGTTAACGTTAAGGCGATGCCACTGATAGTCAAAGAGCTACAAAACAGATGGTTATCCACCTGCTATATCTGCATGCGAGTTTGATCTTTTTTGTTGATAGAAAATTCTGTCGTACCAATGTGTTTGGTTTGGCATTTGTTTTGCTCTCAATACTTAAGTTAATTGTTTGGCTAGACGTTGTTTCTGTGGGGGGGAAAATAGCAACATCAATATGGCCATGTGCAGCTGTTTCTCATCGGCTAGTGGAGTAAACGGTTTCTTCTAATATATATGTAACTGGTTTGACTTTGATATCCCTAGCTCTAGGTCAATATTAGGCAAATGTTTGTATTACGATGTACTATCCGTAAAATTTTGAAATCGTTAAATTGTGCGGTAAATAGGACGAGTTTCTAGGTTAACGTTAGGGCGATGCCACTGATAGTCAAAGAGCTACAAAACAGATGGTTATCCACCTGCTATATCTGCATGCGAGTTTGATTTTTTTGTCGATAGAAAATCCTGTCGTACCAATGTGTTTGGTTTGGCATTTTTTTGCCCTCAATACTTAAGTTAATTGTTTGGCTAGACGTTGTTTCTGTGTGGGGGAAATAGCAATATCAATATGGCCATGTGCAGCTGTTTCTCATAGGCTACTGGAATAAACGGTTTCTTCTAATATATCTGTAACTGGTTTGACTTTGATACCCCTAGCTCTAAGTCAACATTAGGCAGAATGTTTGTATTACGATGTACTATCCGTAAAATGTTGAAATCGTTAAATTGTGCGGTAAATAGGACGAATATGTCACAACGGATTTCGTGTTTCTGGGTTAAAGCTAGGGCGATGCCACTGATAGTCAAAGAGCAACAAAACAGATGGTTATTCACGTGCTATATCTGCATGCGAGTTTGATTTTCTTTGTCGATAGAAAATCCTGTCGTACCAATGTGTTTGGTTTGGCATTTTTTTGCCCTCAATACTTAAGTTAATTGTTTGGCTAGACGTTGTTTCTGTGTGGGGGAAATAGCAATATCAATATGGCCATGTGCAGCTGTTTCTCATAGGCTACTGGAATAAACGGTTTCTTCTAATATATCTGTAACTGGTTTGACTTTGATACCCCTAGCTCTAAGTCAACATTAGGCAAAGGTTTGTATTACGATGTACTATCCGTAAAATGTTGAAATCGTTAAATTGTGCGGTAAATAGGACGAATATGTCATAACGGATTTCATGTTTCTGGGTTAAAGCTAGGGCGATGCCACTGATAGTCAAAGAGCTACAAAACAGATGGTTATCCCCCTGCTATATCTGCATGCGAGTTTGATTTTTTTTTGTCGATAGAAAATCCTGTCGTCCTAATGTCTTTGGTTTGACATTTGTTTTGCTCTCGATACTTAAGTTAATTGTTTGGCTAGACGTTGTTTCTGTGTGGGGGAAATAGCAACATCAATATGGCCATGTGCAGCTGTTTCTCATAGGCTACTGGAATAAACGGTTTCTTCTAATATATCTGTAACTGGTTTGACTTTGATACCCCTAGCTCTAAGTCAACATTAGGCAGAATGTTTGTATTACGATGTACTATCCGTAAAATGTTGAAATCGTTAAATTGTGCGGTAAATAGGACGAATATGTCACAACGGATTTCGTGTTTCTGGGTTAACGTTAGGGCGATACCACTGATAGTCAAAGAGCTACAAAACAGATGATTATCCACCTGCTATATCTGCATGCGAGTTTGATTTTTTTTGTCAATAGAAAATCCTGTCGTACCAATGTGTTTGGTTTGGCATTTGTTTTGCTCTCAATACTTAAGTTAATTGTTTGGCTAGACGTTGTTTCTGTGGGGGGGAAATAGCAACATCAATATGGCCATGTGCAGCTGTTTCTCATAGGCTACTGGAATAAACGGTTTCTTCTAATATGTATGTAACTGGTTTGACTTTGATACCCCTAGCTCTAGGTCAATATTAGGCAAATGTTTGTATTACGATGTACTATCCGTAAAATGTTGAAATCGTTAAATTGTGAGGTAAAAAGGACGAATATGGCACAACGGATTTCGTGCTTCTGGGTTTGGGTTAGGGCGTACAATAGACGCCACTGATAGTCAAAGAGCTACAAAACAGATGCTTATCCACCTGCTATATCTGCATGCGAGTTTGATTTTTTTTGTCGATAGAAAATCCTGTCGTACCAATGTGTTTGGTTTGGCATTTGTTTTGCTCTCAATACTTAAGTTAATTGTTTGGCTAGACGTTGTTTCTGTGTGGGGGCAATAGCAACATCAATATGGCCATGTGCAGCTGTTTCTCATCGGCTAGTGGAATAAACGGATTCTTCTAATATATATGAAACTGGTTTGACTTTGATACCCCTAGCTCTAGGTCAATATTAGGCAAATGTTTGTATTACGATGTACTATTCGTAAAATTTTGAAATCGTTAAATTGTGCGGTAAATAGGACGAATATGTCCCAACGGATTTCGTGTTTCTGGGTTAACGTTAAAGCGATGCCACTGATAGTCAAAGAGCTACAAAACAGATGGTTATCCACCTGCTATATCTGCATGCGAGTTTGATTTTTTTTGTTGATAGAAAATCCTGTCGTACCAATATGTTTGGTTTGGTATTTGTTTTGCTCTCAATACTTAAGTTAATTGTGTGGCTAGACGTTGTTTCTGTGTGGGGGAAATAGCAACATCTATATGGCCATGTGCAGCTGTTTCTCATCGGCTAGTGGAGTAAACGGTTTCTTCTAATATATATGTAACTGGTTTGACTTTGATACCCCTAGCTCTAGGTCAATATAAGGCAAATGTTTGTATTACGATGTACTATCCGTAAAATTTTGAAATCGTTAAATTGTGCGGTAAATAGGACGAATATGTCACAACGGATTTCGTGTTTCTGGGTTAACGTTAAAGCGATGCCACTGATAGTCAAAGAGCTACAAAACAGATGGTTATCCACCTGCTATATCTGCATGCGAGTTTGATTTTTTTTGTTGATAGAAAATCCTGTCGTACCAATATGTTTGGTTTGGTATTTGTTTTGCTCTCCATACCTAAGTTAAATGTTTGGGCCAAAACCTTGTTTTCTGTGTGGGGGGAAAAAACCAACATCCAAATGGGCCATGTGCAGCTAAGCTGTTTCCTCCACTCGTTAATGGAATAAAACGGAATCTTCTAAATATTATATGTAAACTGGGTTTGACTTTGATACCCCTAGCTCTAAAGCCAATATTAAGGCTAAATGTTTTGTATTACCAATGTACTATCCGTAAAAATGTTGGAAATCGCTTAATTGTGCCGCCAATTCGGCACGAATATGTTCATACGCATTCTCTGTTTCTGGGTTTAAAGCTAGGGCGATGCCCCTGATATTAAAGAGCTACAAAACAGAGGGTTATCCACCTGTTATATCTGCATCGAGTTGAATTTTTTTGTCCGATAGAACATCCTGTCGTACCAATGTGTTTTGGTTTGGCATTTTGTTTTGCTCTCAATACTTAAGTTAATTGTTTGGCTAGACGTTGTTTCTGTGTGGGGGCAATAGCAACATCAATATGGCCATGTGTAGCTGTTTCTCATCGGCTAGTGGAGTAAACGGTTTCTTCTAATATATATGTAACTGGTTTGACTTTGATACCCCTAGCTCTAAGTCAACATTAGGCAGAATGTTTGTATTACGATGTACTATCCGTAAAATGTTGAAATCGTTAAATTGTGAGGTAAATAGGACGAATATGTCACAACGGATTTCGTGTTTCTGGGTTAACGTTAAGGCGATGCCACTGATAGTCAAAGAGCTACAAAACAGATGGTTATCCACCTGCTATATCTGCATGCGAGTTTGAATTTTTTTGTTGATAGAAAATCCTGTCGTACCAATGTGTTTGGTTTGGTATTTGTTTTGCTCTCAATACTTAAGTTAATTGTTTGGCTAGACGTTGTTTCTGTGTGGGGGAAATAGCAACATCAATATGGCCATGTGCAGCTGTTTCTCATCGGCTAGTGGAGTAAACGGTTTCTTCTAATATATATGTAACTGGTTTGACTTTGATACCCCTAGCTCTAGGTCAATATTACGCAAATGTTTGTATTACGATGTACTATCCGTAAAATTTTGAAATCGTTAAATTGTGCGGTAATTAGGACGAATATGTCACAACGGATTTCGTGTTTCTGGGTTAACGTTAGGGCGCCACTGATAGTCAAAGAGCTACAAAACAGATGGTTATCCACCTGCTATATCTGCATGCGAGTTTGATTTTTTTTGTTGATAGAAAATCCTGTCGTACCAATATGTTTGGTTTGGTATTTGTTTTGCTCTCAATACTTAAGTTAATTGTTTGGCTAGACGTTGTTTCTGTGTGGGGGAAATAGCAACATCAATATGGCCATGTGCAGCTGTTTCTCATAGGCTACTGGAATAAACGGATTCTTCTAATATATATGTAACTGGTTTGACTTTGATACCCCTAGCTCTAAGTCAATATTAGGCAAATGTTTGTATTACGATGTACTATCCGTAAAATGTTGAAATCGTTAAATTGTGCGGTAAATAGGACGAATATGTCACAACGGATTTCGTGTTTCTGGGTTAACGTTAAAGCGATGCCACTGATAGTCAAAGAGCTACAAAACAGATGGTTATCCACCTGCTATATCTGCATGCGAGTTTGATTTTTTTTGTTGATAGAAAATCCTGTCGTACCAATATGTTTGGTTTGGTATTTGTTTTGCTCTCAATACTTAAGTTAATTGTTTGGCTAGACGTTGTTTCTGTGTGGGGGAAATAGCAACATCAATATGGCCATGTGCAGCTAGCTGTTTCTCATCGGCTAGTGGAATAAACGGATTCTTCTAATATATATGTAACTGGTTTGACTTTGATACCCCTAGCTCTAAGTCAATATTAGGCAAATGTTTGTATTACGATGTACTATCCGTAAAATGTTGAAATCGTTAAATTGTGCGGTAAATGGGACGAATATGTCATAACGGATTTCGTGTTTCTGGGTTAAAGCTAGGGCGATGCCACTGATAGTCAAAGAGCTACAAAACAGATGGGTATCCACCTGCTATATTTGCATGCGAGTTTGATTTTTTTGTCGATAAAAAATCACTGTCGGTAACAATGTGGTTGGTTTGGCAATTTGTTTTTGCTCCTCAATACATAAAGATAATTTGTTTGGCTAAGACGTTGTTTTCTGTGTGGGGAAAAGAAGAACAATCAAGAATGGGCAAGGTGCAGCTGTTTCCTCATCGGCGTAGTCGAAGTACAACGGTATCTTTCAAAAAATAAAGAATCTGGGTTGGACTTTTGTAGCCCCCTGCCTCCTCGGACAACTATTAGCCCGATGTTTGTATGACGATCGTACCATCCGGAAAAGTTTGGCAATCCGTTAAATTG
>NW_003303758.1:4885971-4888524 GCF_000142945.1 Phytophthora infestans T30-4 | reverse complement strand
GCTACAAACCAGATGGTCATCCCCCTTGCTATATCCTGCATGCGAGTTTGATTTTTTTTGTAGATAGAAAATTCCTGTCGCACCAATGTGTTTGGGTTTTGTATTTGTTTTGCTCTCAATACTTAAGTTAATTGTTCGGCTAGCCGTTGTTTCTGTGTGGGGAAAATAGCAACATCAATATGCCCATGTGCAGCTGTTTCTCATCGGCTAGTGGAGTAACCGTTTTCTTCTAATATATATGTAACTGGTTTGACTTTGATACCCCTAGCTCTAGGTCAATATTAGGCAAATGTTTGTATTACGATGTACTATCCGTAAAATTTTGAAATCGTTAAATTGTGCGGTAACTAGGACGAATATGTCACAGCGGATTTCGTGCTTCTGGGGCTGGGTTAGGGCGTACAATAGACGCCACTGATAGTCAAAGAGCTCCAAAACAGATGGTTATCCACCTGCTATATCTGCATGCGAGTTTGATTTTTTTGTCGATAGAAAATCCTGTCGTACCAATGTGTTTGGTTTGGCATTTCTTTTGCTCTCCATACTTAAGTTAATTGTTTGGCTAGACGTTGTTTCTGTGGGGGGGAAATAGCAACATCAATATGGCCATGTGCAGCTGTTTCTCATCGGCTAGTGGAGTAAACGGTTTCTTCTAA
Organism: Phytophthora infestans T30-4; assembly: GCF_000142945.1. Classification (NCBI taxonomy): domain Eukaryota; phylum Oomycota; class Peronosporomycetes; order Peronosporales; family Peronosporaceae; genus Phytophthora; species Phytophthora infestans. The sequence continues at coordinate 4,887,868 of NW_003303758.1, read as the reverse complement.
TATGTATGTAACTAGTTTGACTTTGATACCCCTAGCTCTAAGTCAATATTATGCAAATGTTTGTATTACGATGTACTATCCGTAATATTTGGAAATCGAAAATCCTGTCGTACCAATGTGTTTGGTTTGGCATTTGTTTTGCTCTCAATACTTAAGTTAATTGTTTGGCTAGACGTTGTTTCTGTGTGGGGGCAATAGCAACATCAATATGGCCATGTGCAGCTGTTTCTCATCGGCTAGTGGAGTAAACGGTTTCTTCTAATATATATGTAACTGGTTTGACTTTGATACCCCTAGCTCTAAGTCAATATTAGGCAAATGTTTGTATTACGATGTACTATCCGTAAAAATTTGACATCTGAAATTGTGCGGTAAATAGGACGAATATGTCACAACGGATTTCGTGTTTCTGGGTTAACGTTAGGGCGATGCCACTGATAGTCAAAGAGCTACAAAAGTAACAGACGAAGAACGTTACTGCAACAACAAATTGTATATGCATTTGAAGAACAACATGAACATGATTACGCTGTGGAAGTGGATTAAGAATAAGAAAACATGAATGACGACCGCGGAGCGATCACTGAAAACGAAGTCACGCGGGACACCTCAACAGTTAGCTGAGATGCTGGAGAACGTCGTAGAACGTGCAGCGAGGATTCAAATCGATTCCAAGTGTCTGGCCGCGGTGGCCAAGAGTGTCAACGAAGCCGAGTCACCACTCTCCTTCTCCTCTTCATCAAGAACCTGAGCCTCGGCAGCTGGAGCTGAAGCCGGACCCTGCGAATCCTCGGTACCAGCTTCAACAGGAGCAGCAGCCAGAGCAGGACGTGGAGTACCCGGTGGCGAGTCAAACAACGAACGCCAAGTCGGAATAAGCTCGGTTGAATCGAGAGACGGGTCAACGATCACGCTTCGGTACACATCCACGAAACGCGTACCACGAGGATTGAAGAACTCCGGATTACGCTGGCACGGGAAGTAGGTGGTGTTGTACGGATGCTGATGCGGCGCATTCATCCATCCAGTACGCCATGGCTGACGAGCGTCGAGAGCCGGAACTTCGGAAAGCCAGTCAGATGTCTGAGGTGCGAATGGCAAGTTTTCAATGGGGTACCACGGCTTAGACGGCTCCAAAAGCAACTCAAGACGAATGAATGACACTCCGGAAGCACTAGATGAAACCGAGTCACGACTCCACGCCATGTACTGCTCACGGTACTTGTTACGAAGACGATCGGCACGACGGTCGCGCTCACTGAAGAGCTTCTTTAACATAGCTCTCAGTTCCTTCAAGCGTTCCTTGTCGTGGCCAACCTTTTTAGCTTCTTCAGCGAGACCTCGTTCAATACCAGCTAACGGAAGCCAGTGGAGACGCTCCCACAACGCGAACCCGAGGTCACCTTGCTTACCGCCGTCACCCCGAAGGTTCGCCCAGATCATTTTGAGACGGGTCTCAATCGGGGCACGCTTGGAGATGGGGACGCTTGGTTTGAAGTCGACAGTGTCAAAGAGGCAAGCTTGAAGAGGATAAAGCTGCCGAAGTTGCTGGTACGGGTGATCAGGATGCGAATAATCAAAGAACGCTTGGAGACCCTCCAACGTTGTACGCACGGTCACCTCACCAGCTGGTTCAGGAAGCGTTAAGCTCAGGAGTCGCTCGAAACACTTCTTGGCGCCTGCATCGGTAAACTCCATGTCCACATACGGAAGAACCCACGGTGGCAGGGTGGACGAAGCCGGCACCGAAGAGCGAGTACCAGATAACACTCGGTGAGGCAACGGCTCAGCCGACGGTGCACCACCACGACGCGGCACCGAAGTATAGGTTGCCGTAATCATGCGTCCAGGTCCAGCATCAAGGATTTGGCCGAGGTGGAGTCGGAGGACGAGCTGG
>NW_003303758.1:4847208-4871262 GCF_000142945.1 Phytophthora infestans T30-4 | reverse complement strand
GAAACAGATGGTAATCCACCTGCTATATATGCTTGCGAGTTTGATTTTTTTGTTAATAGAAAATCCTGTCGTACCAATATGTTTGGTTGGGTATTTGTTTTGCTCTCAATACTTAAAGTTAATAGTTTGGCTAGACGTTGTTTCTGTGTGGGGGAAAAAGCAACATCAATATGGCCATGTGCAGCTGTTTCTCCTCGGCTAGTGGAGTAAACGGTTTCTTCTAATATATATGTAACTGGTTTGACTTTGATACCCCTAGCTCTAGGTCAATATTACGCAAATGTTTGTATTACGATGTACTATCCGTAAAATTTTGAAATCGTAAAATTGTGCGGTAAATAGGACGAATATGTCACAGCGGATTTCGTGTTTCTGGGTTTACGTTAAAGCCATGCCACTAATAATCAAAGACCTACCAAAACAGATGGTTATCCCCCTCCTCCATCTGCCTGTCAGTTTGATTTTTTTTGTTGATAGAAAATCCTGTCGTACCAATGTGTTTGGTTTGGCATTTGTTTTGCTCTCAATACTTAAGTTAATTGTTTGGCTAGACGTTGTTTCTGTGTGGGGAAAATAGCAACATCAATATGGCCATGTGCAGCTGTTTCTCATCGGCTAGTGGAGTAAACGGTTTCTTCTAATAAATCTGTAACTGGTTTGACTTTGATACCCCTAGCTCTAAGTCAACATTAGGCAGAATGTTTGTATTACGATGTACTATCCGTAAAATGTTGAAATCGTAAAATTGTGCGGTAACTAGGACGAATATGTCACAACGGATTTCGTGCTTCTGGGTTTGGGTTAGGGCGTACAATAGACGCCACTGATAGTCAAAGAGCTACAAAACAGATGGTTATCCACCTGCTATATCTGCATGCGAGTTTGATTTTTTTTTGTCGATAGAAAATCCTGTCGTACCAATGTGTTTGGTTTTGTATTTGTTTTGCTCTCAATACTTAAGTTAATTGTTTGGCTAGACGTTGTTTCTGTGTGGGGAAAATAGCAACATCAATATGGCCATGTGCAGCTGTTTCTCATCGGCTAGTGGAGTAAACGGTTTCTTCTAATATATATGTAACTGGTTTGACTTTGATACCCCTAGCTCTAGGTCAATATTAGGCAAATGTTTGTATTACGATGTACTATCCGTAAAATTTTGAAATCGTTAAATTGTGCGGTAACTAGGACGAATATGTCACAGCGGATTTCGTGCTTCTGGGGCTGGGTTAGGGCGTACAATAGACGCCACTGATAGTCAAAGAGCTACAAAACAGATGGTTATCCACCTGCTATATCTGCATGCGAGTTTGATTTTTTTGTCGATAGAAAATCCTGTCGTACCAATGTGTTTGGTTTGGCATTTCTTTTGCTCTCCATACTTAAGTTAATTGTTTGGCTAGACGTTGTTTCTGTGGGGGGGAAATAGCAACATCAATATGGCCATGTGCAGCTGTTTCTCATCGGCTAGTGGAGTAAACGGTTTCTTCTAATATGTATGTAACTAGTTTGACTTTGATACCCCTAGCTCTAAGTCAATATTATGCAAATGTTTGTATTACGATGTACTATCCGTAAAATGTTGAAATCGTTAAATTGTGCGGTAAATAGGACGAATATGGCACAACGGATTTCGTGCTTCTGGGGCTGGGTTAGGGCGTACAATAGACGCCACTGATAGTCAAAGAGCTACAAAACAGATGGTTATCCACCTGCTATATCTGCATGCGAGTTTGATTTTTTTTGTTGATAGAAAATCCTGTCGTACCAATGTGTTTGGTTTGGCATTTGTTTTGCTCTCAATACTTAAGTTAATTGTTTGGCTAGACGTTGTTTCTGTGTGGGGAAAATAGCAACATCAATATGGCCATGTGTAGCTGTTTCTCATCGGCTAGTGGAATAAACCGGTTTCTTCTAATATATATGTAACTGGGTTTGACTTTGATACCCCTAGCTCTAAGTCAACATTAGGCAGAATGTTTCTATTCCGATGTACTATCCGTAAAATGTTGAAATCGTTAAATTGTGAGGTAAATAGGACGAATATGTCACAACGGATTTCGTGTTTCTGGGTTAACGTTAAGGCGATGCCACTGATAGTCAAAGAGCTACAAAACAGATGGTTATCCACCTGCTATATCTGCATGCGAGTTTGATTTTTTTTGTTGATAGAAAATCCTGTCGTACCAATGTGTTTGGTTTTGTATTTGTTTTGCTCTCAATACTTAAGTTAATTGTTTGGCTAGACGTTGTTTCTGTGTGGGGAAAATAGCAACATCAATATGGCCATGTGCAGCTGTTTCTCATCGGCTAGTGGAGTAAACGGTTTCTTCTAATATATATGTAACTGGTTTGACTTTGATACCCCTAGCTCTAGGTCAATATTAGGCAAATGTTTGTATTACGATGTACTATCCGTAAAATTTTGAAATCGTTAAATTGTGCGGTAACTAGGACGAATATGTCACAGCGGATTTCGTGCTTCTGGGGCTGGGTTAGGGCGTACAATAGACGCCACTGATAGTCAAAGAGCTACAAAACAGATGGTTATCCACCTGCTATATCTGCATGCGAGTTTGATTTTTTTGTCGATAGAAAATCCTGTCGTACCAATGTGTTTGGTTTGGCATTTCTTTTGCTCTCCATACTTAAGTTAATTGTTTGGCTAGACGTTGTTTCTGTGGGGGGGAAATAGCAACATCAATATGGCCATGTGCAGCTGTTTCTCATCGGCTAGTGGAGTAAACGGTTTCTTCTAATATGTATGTAACTAGTTTGACTTTGATACCCCTAGCTCTAAGTCAATATTATGCAAATGTTTGTATTACGATGTACTATCCGTAAAATGTTGAAATCGTTAAATTGTGCGGTAATAGGACGAATATGGCACAACGGATTTCGTGCTTCTGGGGCTGGGTTAGGGCGTACAATAGACGCCACTGATAGTCAAAGAGCTACAAAACAGATGGTTATCCACCTGCTATATCTGCATGCGAGTTTGATTTTTTTTGTTGATAGAAAATCCTGTCGTACCAATGTGTTTGGTTTGGCATTTGTTTTGCTCTCAATACTTAAGTTAATTGTTTGGCTAGACGTTGTTTCTGTGTGGGGAAAATAGCAACATCAATATGGCCATGTGTAGCTGTTTCTCATCGGCTAGTGGAATAAACGGTTTCTTCTAATATATCTGTAACTGGTTTGACTTTGATACCCCTAGCTCTAAGTCAACATTAGGCAGAATGTTTCTATTACGATGTACTATCCGTAAAATGTTGAAATCGTTAAATTGTGAGGTAAATAGGACGAATATGTCACAACGGATTTCGTGTTTCTGGGTTAACGTTAAGGCGATGCCACTGATAGTCAAAGAGCTACAAAAGAGATAGTTATCCACCTGCTATATCTGCATGCGAGTTTGATTTTTTTTGTTGATAGAAAATCCTGTCGTACCAATGTGTTTGGTTTGGTATTTGTTTTGCTCTCAATACTTAAGTTAATTGTTTGGCTAGACGTTGTTTCTGTGTGGGGAAAATAGCAACATCAATATGGCCATGTGCAGCTGTTTCTCATCGGCTAGTGGAGTAAACGGTTTCTTTTAATATATATGTAACTGGTTTGACTTTGATACCCCTAGCTCTAGGTCAATATTAGGCAAATGTTTGTATTACGATGTACTATCCGTAAAATTTTGAAATCGTTAAATTGTGCGGTAACTAGGACGAATATGTCACAGCGGATTTCGTGCTTCTGGGGCTGGGTTAGGGCGTACAATAGACGCCACTGATAGTCAAAGAGCTACAAAACAGATGGTTATCCACCTGCTATATCTGCATGCGAGTTTGATTTTTTTGTCGATAGAAAATCCTGTCGTACCAATGTGTTTGGTTTGGTATTTGTTTTGCTCTCCATACTTAAGTTAATTGTTTGGCTAGACGTTGTTTCTGTGTGGGGGAAATAGCAACATCAATATGGTCATGTGCAGCTGTTTCTCATCGGCTAGTGGAGTAAACGGTTTCTTCTAATATATATGTAACTGGTTTGACTTTGATACCCCTCCAGCTCTAAGCCAATATTTGGCAAATGTTTGTATTACGATGTACTATCCGTAAAATGTTGAAATCGTTAAATTGTGAGGTAAATAGGACGAATATGTCACAACGGATTTCGTGCTTCTGGGTTTGGGTTAGGGCGTACAATAGACGCCACTGATAGTCAAAGAGCTACAAAACAGATGGTTATCCACCTGCTATATCTGCATGCGAGTTTGATTTTTTTTGTCGATAGAAAATCCTGTCGTACCAATGTGTTTGGTTTGGCATTTGTTTTGCTCTCCATACTTAAGTTAATTGTTTGGCTAGACGTTGTTTCTGTGTGGGGGCAATAGCAACATCAATATGGCCATGTGCAGCTGTTTCTCATCGGCTAGTGGAGTAAACGGTTTCTTCTAATATGTATGTAACTAGTTTGACTTTGATACCGCTAGCTCTAAATCAATATTATGCAAATGTTTGTATTACGATGTACTATCCGTAAAATGTTGAAATCGTTAAATTGTGCGTTTACTAGGACGAATATGTCACAACGGATTTCGTGTTTCTGGATTAACGTTAAGGCGATGCCACTGATAGTCAAAGAGCTACAAAACAGATGGTTATCCACCTGCTATATCTGCATGCGAGTTTGACTTTTTTTGTCGATAGAAAATCCTGTCGTACCAATGTGTTTGGTTTGACATTTGTTTTGCTCTCCATACCTAAATTAATTGTTTGGCTAGACGTTGCTTCTGTGTGGGGGAAAAAGCAACATCAATATGGCCATGTGCAGCTGTTTCTCATAGGCTACTGGAATAAACCGGTTTCTTCTAATATGTATGTAACTGGGTTGGACTTTTGATACCCCCTACCTCTAACTCACTATAAGCCAAAGGTTTGTATTACGATGTACTATCCGCAAAATGGTGAAATCCCTTAAATTGTGCGGTAACTAGGACGAATATGTCACAACGGATTTCGTGCTTCTGGGGCTGGGTTAGGGCGTACAATAGACGCCACTGATAGTCAAAGAGCTACAAAACAGATGGTTATCCACCTGCTATATCTGCATGCGAGTTGATTTTTTTGTCGATAGAAAAATCCTGTCGTACCAATGTGTTTGGTTTGGCATTTGATTTGCTCTCAATACTTAAGTTAATTGTTTGGCTAGACGTTGTTTCTGTGTGGGGGCAATAGCAATATCAATATGGCCATGTGCAGCTGTTTCTCATCGGCTAGTGGAGTAAACGGTTTCTTCTAATATGTATGTAGCTGGTTTGACTTTGATACCCCTAGCTCTAAGCCAATATTAGGCAAATGTTTGTATTACGATGTACTATCCGTAAAATTTTGAAATCGTTAAATTGTGCGTTTACTAGGACGAATATGTCACAACGGATTTCGTGTTTCTGGATTAACGTTAAGGCGATGCCACTGATAGTCAAAGAGCTACAAAACAGATGGTTATCCACCTGCTATATCTGCATGCGAGTTTGACTTTTTTTGTCGATAGAAAATCCTGTCGTACCAATGTGTTTGGTTTGACATTTGTTTTGCTCTCCATACTTAAGTTAATTGTTTGGCTAGACGTTGCTTCTGTGTGGGGGAAAAAGCAACATCAATATGGCCATGTGCAGCTGTTTCTCATAGGCTACTGGAATAAACGGATTCTTCTAATATGTATGTAACTGGTTTGACTTTGATACCCCTAGCTCTAAGTCAATATTAGGCAAATGTTTGTATTACGATGTACTATCCGTAAAATGTTGAAATCGTTAAATTGTGCGGTAAATAGGACGAATATGTCATAACGGATTTCATGTTTCTGGGTTAAAGCTAGGGCGATGCCACTGATAGTCAAAGAGCTACAAAACAGATGGTTATCCACCTGCTATATCTGCATGCGAGTTTGAATTTTTTTTGTCGATAGAAAATCCTGTCGTCCTAATGTCTTTGGTTTGACATTTGTTTTGCTCTCAATACTTAAGTTAATTGTTTGGCTAGACGTTGTTTCTGTGGGGGGGAAAAGCAACATCAATATGGCCATGTGCAGCTGTTTCTCATAGGCTACTGGAATAAATGGTTTCTTCTAATATATATGTAACTGGTTTGACTTTGATACCCCTAGCTCTAGGTCAACATTAGGCAAAGGTTTGTATTACGATGTACTATCCGTAAAATGTTGAAATCGTTAAATTGTGCGGTAAATAGGACGAATATGTCATAACGGATTTCATGTTTCTGGGTTAAAGCTAGGGCGATGCCACTGATAGTCAAAGAGCTACAAAACAGATGGTTATCCACCTGCTATATCTGCATGCGAGTTTGATTTTTTTTTGTCGATAGAAAATCCTGTCGTCCTAATGTCTTTGGTTTGACATTTGTTTTGCTCTCAATACCTAAGTAAATGTTTGGCTAGACGTTGTTTCTGTGGGGGGGAAAAGCAACATCAATATGGCCATGTGCAGCTGTTTCTCATAGGCTACTGGAATAAACGGTTTCTTCTAATATATATGTAACTGGTTTGACTTTGATACCCCTAGCTCTAAGTCAACATTAGGCAGAATGTTTGTATTACGATGTACTATCCGTAAAATGTTGAAATCGTTAAATTGTGCGGTAAATAGGACGAATATGTCACAACGGATTTCGTGTTTCTGGGTTAAAGCTAGGGCGATACCACTGATAGTCAAAGAGCTACAAGACAGATGGTTATCCACCTGCTATATATGCATGCGAGTTGATTTTTTTGTCGATAGAAAATCCTGTCGTACCAATGTGTTTGGTTTGGCATTTTTTTTCTCTCAATACTTAAGTTAATTGTTTGGCTAGACGTTGTTTCTGTGTGGGGGCAATATCAACATCAACATGGCCATGTGCAGTTGTTTCTCATAGGCCAGAGGAGTAAACGGTTTCTCCTAATGAATCTGAAACTGGTTTGGTTTTTGATACCTAACGCGAAGTCAATACTAGGCAGAATAACTGTATTACGACGTACTATCCGTAAAATTTTGAAATCGCTAAATTGTGCGGTAAATAGGGCGAGTATGTCACAACGGATTTCGTGTTTCTGGATTAACGTTAAGGCGATGCCACTGATAGTCAAAGAGCTACAAAACAGATGGTTATCCACCTGCTATATCTGCATGCGAGTTTGATTTTTTTGTCGATAGAAAATCCTGTCGTACCAATGTGTTTGGTTTGGCATTTGTTTTGCTCTCCATACTTAAGTTAATTGTTTGGCTAGACGTTGTTTCTGTGTGGGGGAAATAGCAACATCAATATGGTCATGTGCAGCTGTTTCTCATCGGCTAGTGGAGTAAACGGTTTCTTCTAATATATCTGTAACTGGTTTGACTTTGATACCCCTAGCTCTAAGTCAATATTATGTAGAATGTTTGTATTACGATGTACTATCCGTAAAATGTTGAAATCGTTAAATTAAGCGCTAAAATGGGATAGTACGTCACAGCGGATTTCGTGCTTCTGGGTTTAGGTTAGGGCGTACAATAGACACCACTGATAGTTAAAACGCTACAAAACATACGATTTCGCAATTAGAATGCCTGCATGCGTGTTTGATTTTTTGTCGATAGAAAATCCTGTCGTACCAATGTGTTTGGTTTGGCATTTGTTTTGCTCTCAATACTTAAGTTAATTGTTTGGCTAGACGTTGTTTCTGTGTGGGGAAAATAGCAACATCAATATGGCCATGTGTAGCTGTTTCTCATCGGCTAGTGGAATAAACGGTTTCTTCTAATATATCTGTAACTGGTTTGACTTTGATACCCCTAGCTCTAAGTCAACATTAGGCAGAATGTTTCTATTACGATGTACTATCCGTAAAATGTTGAAATCGTTAAATTGTGAGGTAAATAGGACGAATATGTCACAACGGATTTCGTGTTTCTGGGTTAACGTTAAGGCGATGCCACTGATAGTCAAAGAGCTACAAAAGAGATAGTTATCCACCTGCTATATCTGCATGCGAGTTTGATTTTTTTTTGTTGATAGAAAATCCTGTCGTCCTAATGTCTTTGGTTTGACATTTGTTTTGCTCTCAATACTTAAGTTAATTGTTTGGCTAGACGTTGTTTCTGTGGGGGGGAAAAGCAACATCAATATGGCCATGTGCAGCTGTTTCTCATAGGCTACTGGAATAAATGGTTTCTTCTAATATATATGTAACTGGTTTGACTTTGATACCCCTAGCTCTAGGTCAACATTAGGCAAAGGTTTGTATTACGATGTACTATCCGTAAAATTTTGAAATCGTTAAATTGTGCGGTAAATAGGACGAATATGTCACAGCGGATTTCGTGCTTCTGGGGCTGGGTTAGGGCGTACAATAGACGCCACTGATAGTCAAAGAGCTACAAAACAGATGGTTATCCACCTGCTATATCTGCATGCGAGTTTGATTTTTTTGTCGATAGAAAATCCTGTCGTACCAATGTGTTTGGTTTGGCATTTCTTTTGCTCTCCATACTTAAGTTAATTGTTTGGCTAGACGTTGTTTCTGTGTGGGGGAAATAGCAACATCAATATGGCCATGTGCAGCTGTTTCTCATCGGCTAGTGGAGTAAACGGTTTCTTCTAATATGTATGTAACTAGTTTGACTTTGATACCCCTAGCTCTAAGTCAATATTATGCAAATGTTTGTATTACGATGTACTATCCGTAAAATGTTGAAATCGTTAAATTGTGCGGTAAATAGGACGCATATGGCACAACGGATTTCGTGCTTCTGGGGCTGGGTTAGGGCGTACAATAGACGCCACTGATAGTCAAAGAGCTACAAAACAGATGGTTATCCACCTGCTATATCTGCATGCGAGTTTGATTTTTTTTGTTGATAGAAAATCCTGTCGTACCAATGTGTTTGGTTTGGCATTTGTTTTGCTCTCAATACTTAAGTTAATTGTTTGGCTAGACGTTGTTTCTGTGTGGGGGAAATAGCAACATCAATATGGCCATGTGCAGCTGTTTCTCATAGGCTACTGGAATAAACGGATTCTTCTAATATATCTGTAACTGGTTTGACTTCGATACTTCCAGATCTAAGTCAATATTTGGCAAAGGTTTGTATTACGATGTACTATCCGTAAAATGTTGAAATCGTAAAATTGTGCGGTAACTAGGACGAATATGTCACAACGGATTTCGTGCTTCTGGGTTAACGTTATGGCGATAATCAAAGAGCTACAAAACAGATGATTATCCACCCGCTATATCTGCATGCGAGTTTTTTTTTTTGTCCATAGAAAATCCTGTCGTACCAACGTGTTTGGTTTGGCATTTGTTTTGCTCTCAATACTTAAGTTAATTGTTTGGCTAGACGTTGTTTCTGTGTGGGGGAAATAGCAACATCAATATGGCCATGTGCAGCTGTTTCTCATAGGCTAGTGGAGTAAACGGTTTCTTCTAATATATATGTAACTGGTTTGACTTTGATACCCCTAGCTCTAAGTCAATATTAGGCAAAGGTTTGTATTACGATGTACTATCCGTAAAATGTTCGAATCGTTAAATTGGGCGCTAAAATGGAATACGACGTCACAGCGGATTTCGTGCTTCTGGGTTTAGGTAAGGGCGTACAATAGACGCCACTGCTAGTTAAAGCGCTACAAGTTATACGATTTCGCAATTTGAATGTCTGGATGCGTGATTTAGTTTTTGTCGATAGAAAATCCTGTCGTCCTAATGTCTTTGGTTTGATATTTGTTTTGCTCTCAATACTTAAGTTAATTATTGGCAAGACGTTGTTTCTGTGTCGGGGCAATAGCAACATCAATTTGGCAATGTGCAGCTGTTTGGCATAGCCAACGCTGGACGAGATCGAGGACCAGCTCGCCCACGTCAAACCCGGTTCCAGTCGAGGGCACGATTGTGTCGGGTACGACATGTACCGCCGCTTCCAAGTTCAGGTACTGCCTCTCCTGCATGCAGCCTTCCGGTTCTGCTGGTGCCACCGCCGCGTGCCTGACCTGTGGAAGGTCAGATTTTTTCGTTTGCTGCACAAAAGGGGCGACCCCAAGCATGGGGACCGATCTATCTGCAGACCTCAATCCACAATCTACAAGCTCTACAGCGGCCTTCTCGCCCGTCGACTGTCCAAGTTCCTGGAAGCCAACGCACTGCTGCCTATGGCACAGAAGGGCTTCCGAGCGTTCAACGGTTGCCACGAACACAACTTCGTGGAAACCACGCTCCTGGACCAGACGCGCCGCATACATCGCATGCTGTACCAGGTCTGGTACGTCCTGCGCAACGCCTTCGGGTCGCTGCCGTAGCAGCTCTTGTGGGGCGTACTACGACAGCTTGGGATGACATATGACTCTGTGGCTGGGTGCAGCGGCATATATGAGGACTCGTACTTCGTGGTCGGCAATGCGAGGGACGGAGCGACGGAGCCCGGTCGCAAGGAGGTGGGGGTGTACCAGGGCTGCCCGCTCAGCCCCCTCCTCTTCATCACTGCACTCGTGCCACTCCTCCGAGCGCTAGAGAACCAGGACGGTGTCGGCGTCTCGCTCGCAGACGGAATACGCCCGTGCGCCACCGCGTACGCAGACGACATCAAGGTCTTCTCTGACAGCGCGACTGGCATCCAGCTCTGCCACGCCCTCGTAACGCGCTTCCTGGAGTGGACTGAGCTACAGGCCAACCCGGCCAAGTACGCATTTCTGCCGGTGACACGCAGCCAGCACAGCAACCCCACGCACGACTGAGACATCCAGCTACGCATACACGGCGAGGCCATCGCCCCCCTCGGGCTTCAAGAAAGTTACCGGTATCTGGGGTTCGGCGACGGCTTCGGTTACGTGCGACACCGCCTCCAACTCGAGCCCAAGCTGAAGCAGATTAAGCGAGAGGTGGTGGCACTACTGCGCTCGGAGCTGGCGCCGTGGCAGATACTCAAGGATCTGAAGGTATACATTTACCCGAAGGTAGAGTCGCTGTCCGAGGACAGGACCCAGCCTGTGATTGGCCAGAAGAGGCACATGGCGCGCTCTGGTGGGTAATAATGGAAAAAAAAGGTTCGAGTACCGTGGGAGCCCGAAACTTGCGTTGCCGGAGGCGAATTAGAGAAGGGTGGCATAACCTAAGGTAATTGGCCTCGCGGGGGAAGGTGAACGCCCCCGGAGACCACCTAGCAAGCTAGCCGCAGACGATTGCTCAAAAATGCTAGTGAAAAAGCTCGCCGAAAGACGGAAACTAGTTTTCACACTGATAAGAACATAATGTGTAAGTGTATGTACCAGTAAGTAACCACTCCGTAACTGAAATCTAGGCTAAAATATGCATGTCACTATGTGGTGGGTGTTTGTACATTCCTGGGTTTCAAAGGGCGTTACCTAGCTGGGTGGTGCCCTGACGGTCATTTGACACGCTTACCGTCGTGCCGATGCCTGTGATGTTCGTCGCGAGCCCCCCATACCCACGCGACGCTCGCGAGGCAGTGTCGCTTCGTTGCCGCTCACGGTAACGTCGGCAGTGCGCGTTCCATATCCGCGCGCTGGCCCGGATGCAGTGGCTGGATAGCTGCAGTCAAGGTGGCGGGCGTCTCGCTTGAGCAAAGCCAACTGCTCTATGTAGACCTTGAAATAGCTTGGCAGGACTGAGCCGAGCGAGCCGTAGACGATGCCCGTCACGCGAACCCGCCAATCGGCGCGCTGCATTGCCGCCGCGACAGTCTGGTACTAGGTGATCTTGTTGTCGCGGCTTTGGTGCAGCGCTGACGACGTGGTCGCGTCGGTCGGCTGGTTCTCGTGGGTGATCGCCAGGTCGGCGATGATGGCACGCTTGGTCTGCGTGTTCCGGGGTACGTTGTCGAGGCGTAGGGCCGCGTCGTCGTACTCCGGCACCGTCCTGTGGATGGCCGCCTCGAGCCTGCCGCCGGACTTCTCCACCTTGCGCCGCAGGGCGTCAGCAATACGCTCGAGAGCCTCGTCGTGGCGCTTCCTGATCGCGTCCATGTTTATGGCTGCACTTGTTCAGGACGTGGGTGGGGTCTCTGCGTGGAAGCATCCCGGAGCCCGGCAGGTGTCGTTGGCTCTGAGACGACGGCGCTTGAGGGTGCTGTTGGTGTCGATCAGGTGGGTGCGGTCGCAATAGCAAAGTAATATTCAGCGTCAAACAGGCCCGCACCCGCCGTGATGAACCATGAGCCCACGCCGCTGTTCTCTCGTACCGTCGTGCCCTGGCTGACCTTGGACTTCTCCTTTTCCAGGCGGCGCAGCTTCATGTGCAACTTCACGTGCCTCAACACCGTCGAGTGGCTGAGCCACTTAGTGTGGTGCGGCACGCGAAGCTGCAGTAGGCCAGATGCTTCCTCCTCATCGCCAGCGGCGAGCTTGAGTCCAAGGGTCTGCAGCGTATTCTGGACGTCGTTCTACAGGGAACTGATGTCGCCGTTGCGGGTTATGGGGCGAGGCGGCGAGCTCCGTGTTGAGGAAGCGCTGTGCGAGGCCGTCTTCCCGTCCGGGCCAGTGCCCCTCGACCAGCTTACACCGCTTGCGCCCCACTTGTCCCACCTGCGTGCGCGCAATGACACGGATGGCCGGGGCTTTGAAGTGTAGCATTTGCCACGCGTGCGCCACCTGTTGCGCTTCGTGCAGCTCCATGAGCGACTACAGTCCCAGGCCCCCAGCTGAGATTGGTGTGAAGAAGATGCCGTGGTGACTGTTCTCCGAGAGGCAGAGCATGTGGCGCAGGCCGCGCACGTTGGCGCTGTCGAAGCCGTGAAGCTGAAACTTGAGTGGCCGGAGATGTCCGAGGGCGTACGCCTCTACTGCCAGCCAATCGAGCCTCGGCAGCGACGCATCTTTCTATAGCGAAGCTAACGAGGCTGATCTGGTTGGTCCGACTTTCGGCCAATAAGCGACGGCGAGGGGCAGGGGCTCACACTTTTGCCCCCGTTCCGGCTTCAACTTCGAGCGGAAATGGCGGTTTGGACCGTCCACGCACCGTGCCACTGCTCGCACTGGCGGCGATTCATCGGGTGCAACTTCGGGCACATGTCCAGAACATGCAGCGCCCATTGCACGCCAAACGGCGTCGCGCGACGAAGAGCAGGGGCTCACACTTTTGCCCCCGTTCCGGCTTCAACCTCGAGCGGAAATGGCGGTTTGGACCGTCCACGCACCGTGTCACTGCTCGCACTGGCGGCGATTCATCGGGTGCAACTTCGGGCACATGTCCAGAACATGCAGCGCCCATTGCACGCCAAGCGGCGTCGCGCGACGACACCTTGGCTGGCCACGCGCAACTCCGCCCTTCCAGCTCGACCTCGCGCCGTTTGGCGGATCAACATCAAGCCGGGCGGGGTCGGGCAGACTACACTTGATTTTAGTATGCCGAATCGCTGCCCTCTCAATCGACTGCTGTACAAGACCCCCCCCCCTTCGTCATTGGGAGCGCCACCGACGGGCCGACAGAAGCAATACGGCAGCACGTGGGTGTCTTCGAGGGGTGCCCGCTGAGCCCCAGCTTATCAATGTCGCGATCAGTCCACTGCTCTTTGCGCTTCGCAGACTGCCGGAGATCGAGGTGCAGCTGTCCAGCGACGACCGCGTTGGTTTTTGGCGTACGCGGACGACCTGAAGACATTCAGCAGCACCAAGGCGGGCGTCACCAAGCAGAGTGAGCTCATCGCCGTGTTTCTGGCTTGGACAGGCATGCAAGCAAACGCAGCCAAATGCAGCATCTGTACGTACGGCACAACAGCAAGGGCGCGGTCGAGGCGGACCACCTGGACCTTGCGCTCGACGGCACACCGATCCCAAGCATGACCCACATGCAATCGTACACCTACCTGGGGATCGGAGACAGCTTCGACAACGTGCGCCGCCGCATCAAGCTCGCGCCCAAGATGAAGACGCTCAAGCAGGACGCGACGGCGCTGCTCGAGTCCGACCTTGCGCCTTGGAAGGTGGTGAAGGACGTGAAGGTCTACCTCTATCCACGCGTCGAGTACGCGCTCCGGCACCTGCGGCCCGATGACCAGCTCCTGGAGACGACCTCCACCCCCGCGCCGACCTTCGCCACCTGCTTCGCCTACCCAAAAATGCCAATAATGATTTTATTCTCCGGTCTCGCGCGGCGGTTTGGGACTCCTGCCGCGTGTGGAGCTGCACGCGGCGCTACAGATTTCGCACGGGTGGCAGATGCTTAACTCGACGGATCCAGCCACCTGACACATCGCGCGTGGGCAGCTTCACCAGATAGCGTACGCAAGACATCGACTCGACAAGGCGCATTGGAAGCAGCGTGGCGACGAGCTCTGCCAGCTCTTCCTCAACCTGGAACTCGAGACGTCGGCTCACGCACCTAAACGCCATAACGGCGCCATCGGTTCGCTGTGGGTCGACGTCCGCAAGAACGTGCAGGCCTTCGGGCGCAAGCTTGAGATCGCCCCGGCCGACTCTGAGTCCGGCACACCTGCCCTATCGCTGAGAGCAAAACAAATGTCAAACCAAACACATTGGAACGACAGTTTTTCCTATCGACAAAAAAAACAAACACGCATGCAGACATTCCAGATGCGAAATCGCATGTTTTGTAGCTCTTTGATTATCAGTGGCATCTAGTTATAGACCTGGATGTCGGGGCGTAGTGCAGTCCGGGTAGCCTCGGTACCGCTCGGCTCACGCGTAGCTCTCTGCGTGTTCCCGACGGTGCACAGAGAGTGTGCTTAATCTCTCGGAGCACACTGTTGTGGCGGCCCTGCATGGCGTCCATCGTGCCCGGATAGTGGTTGAGCACGTGCTCCAGCGACTTAGTTCGCTCTCCCACATGCCGCTGGGGCGGGTGATGAAACCGCTGCCAACTCCACCGTGTGCTCAAGCCGTCCTGCCTTGGCCTTCAAAGTCACACCACGCCCACCAGTGAATGTTCTTGAGACGCTGCTTCACGTGCCGCAGCACGTCGCGGTGCGTCAACCACTTCTCGTGGTGTGGCACGCGAAGCTGCAGAATATTTAAGTTTATTGTTTGGCGGGACGCTGTTTCTGTGTGGGGGCAATATCAACATCAACATGGCCATGTGCAGTTGTTTCTCATAGGCTAGAGGAGTAAACGGTTTCTCCTAATGAATCTGAAACTGGTTTGGTTTTTGATACCTAACGCGAAGTCAACATTAGGCAGAATGTTTGTATTACGACGTACTATCCGTAAAATTTTGAAATCGTTAAATCGTGCGGTAAATAGGACGAATATGTCACAACGGATTTCGTGTTTCTGGGTTAACGTTAGGGCGATGCCACTGATAGTCAAAGAGCAACAAAACAGATGGTTATCCACCTGCTATATCTGCATGCGAGTTTGATTTTTTTGTCGATAGAAAATCCTGTCGTACCAATGTGTTTGGTTTGGCATTTCTTTTGCTCTCAATACTTAAGTTAATTGTTTGGCTAGACGTTGTTTCTGTGTGGGGGAAAAAGCAACATCAATATGGCCATGTGCAGCTGTTTCTCATAGGCTAATTGAAATAAACGGTTTCTTCTAATATGTATGTAACTGGTTTGACTTTGATACCTAGCTCTAAGTCAACATTAGGCAGAATGTTTGTATTACGATGTACTATCCGTAAAATGTTGAAATCGTTAAATTGTGCGGTAAATAGGACGAATATGTCATAGCAGATTTCGTGTTTCTGGGTTAAAGCTAGGGCGATGCCACTGATAGTCAAAGAGCTACAAAACAGATGATTATCCACCTGCTATATCTGCATGCGAGTTTGATTTTCTTTGTCGATAGAAAATCCTGTCGTACCCAATGTGTTTGGTTTGGCATTTGTTTTGCCCTCAATACTTAAGTTAATTGTTTGGCTAGACGTTGTTTCTGTGTGGGGGCAATAGCAACATCAATATGGGCCATGTGCAGCTGTTTCTCATCGGCTACTGGAATAAATGGTTTCTTCTAATATATCTGTAACTGGTTTGACTTCGATACCCCTAGCTCTAAGTCAATATTAGGCAAAGGTTTGTATTACGATGTACTATCCGTAAATTTTTGAAATCGTTAAATTGTGCGGTAAATAGGACGAATATGTCATAACGGATTTCGTGTTTCTGGGTTAAAGCTAGGGCGATGCCACTGATAGTCAAAGAGCTACAAAACAGATGATTATCCACCTGCTATATCTGCATGCGAGTTTGATTTTTTTTGTCGATAGAAAATCCTTTCGTCCTAATGTCTTTGATTTGACATTTGTTTTGCTCTCCATATTAAACTTAATTGTTTGGCTAGACGTTGCTTCTGTGTGGGGGAAAAAGCAACATCAGTATGGCCATGTGCAGCTGTTTCTCATAGGCTACTGGAATAAACGGTTTCTTCTAATATATATGTAACTGGTTTGACTTTGATACCCCTAGCTCTAAGTCAATATTAGGCAAAGGTTTGTATTACGATGTACTATCCGTAAAATGTTGAAATCGTTAAATTGTGCGGTAAATAGGACGAATATGTCACAACGGATTTCGTGTTTCTGGGTTAAAGCTAGGGCGATGCCACTGATAGTCAAAGAGCTACAAAACAGATGATTATCCACCTGCTATATCTGCATGCGAGTTTGATTTTCTTTGTTGATAGAAAATCCTGTCGTACCAATGTGTTTGGTTTGGCATTTGTTTTGCCCTCAATACTTAAGTTAATTGTTTGGCTAGACGTTGTTTCTGTGTGGGGGCAATAGCAACATCAATATGGCCATGTGCAGCTGTTTCTCATCGGCTACTGGAATAAATGGTTTCTTCTAATATATCTGTAACTGGTTTGACTTCGATACCCCTAGCTCTAAGTCAATATTAGGCAAAGGTTTGTATTACGATGTACTATCCGTAAATTTTTGAAATCGTTAAATTGTGCGGTAAATAGGACGAATATGTCATAACGGATTTCGTGTTTCTGGGTTAAAGCTAGGGCGATGCCACTGATAGTCAAAGAGCTACAAAACAGATGATTATCCACCTGCTATATCTGCATGCGAGTTTGATTTTTTTTTGTCGATAGAAGATCCTGTCGTCATAATGTCTTTGGTTGGACATTTGTTTTGCTCTCCATACTTAAGTTAATCGCTAGGCTAGACGTTGCTTCTGTGTGGGGCAGAAAGCAACATCAATATGGCCATGTGCAGCTGTTTCTCATCGGCTACTGGAATAAACGGTTTCTTCTAATATATCTGTAACTGGTTTGACTTTGATACCCCTAGCTCTAAGTCAATATTAGGCAAAGGTTTGTATTACGATGTACTATCCGTAAAATGTTGAAATCGTTGAATTGTGCGGTAAATAGCAACATCAATATGGCCATGTGCAGCTGTTTCTCATCGGCTACTGGAATAAACGGTTTCTTCTAATATATCTGTAACTGGTTTGACTTTGATACCCCTAGCTCTAAGTCAATATTAGGCAAAGGTTTGTATTACGATGTACTATCCGTAAAATTTTGAAATCGTTAAATTGTGCGGTAAATAGGACGAATATGTCACAACGGATTTCGTGTTTCTGGGTTAACGTTAAGGCGATGCCACTGATAGTCAAAGAGCTACAAAACAGATGCTTATCCACCTGCTATATCTGCATGCGAGTTTGATTTTTTTTGTCGATAGAAAATCCTTTCGTACTAATGTCTTTGGTTTGATATTTGTTTTGCTCTCAATACTTAAGTTAATTGTTTGGCTAGACGTTGTTTCTGTGTGGGGGAAATACCAACATCAATATGGCCATGTGCAGCTGTTTCTCATAGGCTACTGGAATAAACGGTTTCTTCTAATATATCTGTAACTGGTTTGACTTTGAAACCCCTAGCTCTAAGTCAACATTAGGCAGAATGTTTGTATTACGATGTACTATCCGTAAATGTTGAAATCGTTAAATTGTGCGGTAACTAGGACGAATATGTCACAACGGATTTCGTGTTTCTGGGTTAACGTTAGGGCGATACCACAGATAGTCAAAGAGCTACAAGACAGATGGTTATCCACCTGCTATATATGCATGCGAGTTGATTTTTTTGTCGATAGAAAATCCTGTCGTACCAATGTGTTTGGTTTGGCATTTTTTTTCTCTCAATACTTAAGTTAATTGTTTGGCTAGACGTTGTTTCTGTGTGGGGGCAATAACAACATCAATATGGCCATGTGCAGCTGTTTCTCATCGGCTAGTGGAGTAAGCGGTTTCTTCTAATATATCTGTAACTGGTTTGACTTTGATACCCCTAGCTCTAAGTCAATATTAGGCAAATGTTTGTATTACGATGTACTATCCGTAAAATGTTGAAATCGTTAAAATTGTGCGTTTACTAGGACGAATATGTCACAACGGATTTCGTGTTTCTGGATTAACGTTAAGGCGATGCCACTGATAGTCAAAGAGCTACAAAACAGATGGTTATCCACCTGCTATATCTGCATGCGAGTTTGATTTTTTTTGTCGATAGAAAATCCTGTCGTACCAATGTGTTTGGTTTGACATTTGTTTTGCTCTCCATACTTAAGTTAATTGTTTGGCTAGACGTTGCTTCTGTGTGGGGGAAAAAGCAACATCAATATGGCCATGTGCAGCTGTTTCTCATAGGCTACTGGAATAAACGGTTTCTTCTAATATATCTGTAACTGGTTTGACTTTGATACCCCTAGCTCTAAGTCAATATTAGGCAAAGGTTTGTATTACGATGTACTATCCATAAAATTTTGAAATCGTTAAATTGTGCGATAAATAGGACGAATATGTCATAACGGATTTCGTGTTTCTGGGTTAAAGCTAGGGCGATGCCACTGATAGTCAAAGAGCAACAAAACAGATGATTATCCACCTGCTATATCTGCATGCGAGTTTGATTTTTTTGTCGATAGAAAATCCTTTCGTCCTAATGTCTTTGGTTTGACATTTGTTTTGCTCTTAATACTTAAGTTAATTGTTTGGCTAGACGTTGTTTCTGTGGGGGGGAAAAGCAACATCAATATGGCCATGTGCAGCTGTTTCTCATCGGCTACTGGAATAAACGGTGTCTTCTAATATATCTGTAACTGGTTTGACTTTGATACCCCTAGCTCTAAGTCAACATTAGGCAGAATGTTTGTATTACGATGTACTATCCGTAAAATTTTGAAATCGTTAAATTGTGCGGTAAATAGGACACATATGTCACAACGGATTTCGTGTTTCTGGGTTAAAGCTAGGGCGATGCCACTGATAGTCAAAGAGCAACAAAACAGATGATTATCCACCTGCTATATCTGCATGCGAGTTTGATTTTTTTTGTCGATAGAAAATCCTTTCGTACTAATGTCTTTGGTTTGATATTTGTTTTGCTCTCAATACTTAAGTTAATTGTTTGGCTAGACGTTGTTTCTGTGTGGGGGAAATACCAACATCAATATGGCCATGTGCAGCTGTTTCTCATAGGCTACTGGAATAAACGGTTTCTTCTAATATATCTGTAACTGGTTTGACTTTGAAACCCCTAGCTCTAAGTCAACATTAGGCAAAATGTTTGTATTACGATGTACTATCCGTAAAATGTTGAAATCGTTAAATTGTGCGGTAAATAGCAACATCAATATGGCCATGTGCAGCTGTTTCTGATGGGCTACTGGAATAAACGGTTTCTTCTAATATATCTGTAACTGGTTTGACTTTGATACCCCTAGCTCTAAGTCAATATTAGGCAAAGGTTTGTATTACGATGTACCATCCGTAAATGTTGAAATCGTTAAATTGTGCGGGAAATAGGACGAATACGTCATAACGGATTTCGTGTTTCTGGGTTAAAGCTAGGGCGATGCCACTGATAGTCAAAGAGCTACAAAACAGATGGTTATCCACCTGCTATATATGCATGCGAGTTTGATTTTTTTTTGTCGATAGAAAATCCTGTCGTCCTAATGTCTTTGGTTTGACATTTGTTTTGCTCTCCATCCTTAAGTTAATTGTTTGGCAAGACGTTGTTTCTGTGTGGGGGGAAATAGCAACATCAATATGGCCATGTGCAGCTGTTTCTCATAGGGCTACTGGAATAAAACGTTTCCTCTAATATATCTGTAGGTGGGTTGACTTGTGATACCCCTAGCTCTAAGTCAACATTAGGCAAAGGTTTGTATTACGATGTACTATCCGTAAAATTTTGAAGTCGTTTGAATTGTGCGGTAAATAGGACGAATATGTCACAACGGATTTCGGGTTTTCTGGGTTAAATCTGGGGCGATGCCACTGATAGGTCAAAGAACTATCAGACAGGAAGATAATCCGCCTGGCTATATTCGCATGCGAGTTTGGATTTTTCTTTGTCGATAGAAAACTCCTGTCGTCCTAATGTCTTTGGTTGGCATTTTTTTGCTCTCCATACTTAAGTTAATTGTTTGGCTAGACGTTGTTTCTGTGTGGGGGAAATAGCAACATCAATATGGCCATGTGCAGCTGTTTCTCATAGGCTACTGGAATAAACGGTTTCTTCTAATATATCTGTAACTGGTTTGACTTTGATACCCCTAGCTCTAAGTCAATATTAGGCAAAGGTTTGTATTACGATGTACTATCCGTAAAATGTTGAAATCGTTAAATTGTGCGGTAAATAGGACGAATATGTCACAACGGATTTCGTGCTTCTGGGTTAAAGCTAGGGCGATGCCACTGATAGTCAAAGAGCTACAAAACAGATGGTTATCCACCTGCTATATATGCATGCGAGTTTGATTTTCTTTGTCGATAGAAAATCCTGTCGTCCTAATGTCTTTGGTTTGACATTTGTTTTGCTCTCCATACTTAAGTTAATTGTTTGGCTAGACGTTGTTTCTGTGTGGGGGAAATAGCAACATCAATATGGCCATGTGCAGCTGTTTCTCATAGGCTACTGGAATAAACGGTTTCTTCTAATATATCTGTAACTGGTTTGACTTTGATACCCCTAGCTCTAAGTCAATATTAGGCAAAGGTTTGTATTACGATGTACTATCCGTAAAATGTTGAAATCGTTAAATTGTGCGGTAAATAGGACGAATATGTCACAACGGATTTCGTGCTTCTGGGTTAAAGCTAGGCGATGCCACTGATAGTCAAAGAGGCTACCAAACAGATGGTTTTCCCCCTCCTATATATGCATGCGAGTTTGATTTTTCTTTGTCGATAGAAAATCCCTGTCGTCCTAATGTCTTGGTTTGACATTTGTTTTGCTCTCCATACTAAGTTAATTGTTTGGCTAGACGTTGTTTCTGTGTGGGGGAAATAGCAACATCAATATGGCCATGTGCAGTTGTTTGTCATGGCCAAGTGGCATAAACGGTTTCTTCTAATATATCTGTAACTGGTTTGACTTTGATACCCCTAGCTCTAAGTCAACATTAGGCAGAATGTTTGTATTACGATGTAATATCTGTAAAATGTTGAAATCGTTAAATTGTGCGGTAAATAGGACGAATATGTCATAACGGATTTCGTGTTTCTGGGTCAAAGCTAGGGCGATGCCACTGATAGTCAAAGAGCTACAAGACAGATGGTTATCCACCTGCTATATATGCATGCGAGTTGACTTTTTTGTCGATAGAAAATCCTGTCGTACCAATGTGTTTGGTTTTGCATTTTTCTGCTCTCAATACTTAAGTTAATTGTTTGGCAAGACGTTGTTTCTGTGTGGGGGAAATAGCAACATCAATATGGCCATGTGCAGCTGTTTCTCATAGGCTACTGGAATAAACGGTTTCTTCTAATATATCTGTAACTGGTTTGACTTTGATACTCCTAGCTCTAAGTCAATATTAGGCAAAGGTTTGTATTACGATGTACTATCCGTAAAATGTTGAAATCGTTAAATTGTGCGGTAAATAGGACGAATATGTCATAACGGATTTCGTGTTTCTGGGTTAAAGCTACGGCGATGCCACTGATAGTCAAAGAGCTACAAAACAGATGGTTATCCACCTGCTATATATGCATGCGAGTTTGATTTTCTTTGTCGATAGAAAATCCTGTCGTCCTCATGTCTTTGGTTTGACATTTGTTTTGCTCTCCATACTTAAGTTAATTGTTTGGCTAGACGTTGTTTCTGTGTGGGGGAAATAGCAACATCAATATGGCCATGTGCAGTTGTTTGTCATGGCCAAGTGGAGTAAACGGTTTCTTCTAATATATATGTAACTGGTTTGACTTTGATACCCCTAGCTCTAAGTCAACATTAGGCAGAATGTTTGTATTACGATGTACTATCCGTAAAATTTTGAAATCGTTAAATTGTGCGGTAAATAGGACATATATGTCACAACGGATTTCGTGTTTTTCTGGGTTAAAGCTTAGGGCGATGCCACTGATAGTCAAAAGCAGCAACCAAAACAGATGACTCATCCTCCTGCTATATCTGCATGCGAGTTTGATTTTTTTTGTCGATAGAAAAATCCCTGTCGTCCTAATGTCTTTGGTTTGACATTTTTTTTGCTCTCAATACTTGAGTTAATTGTTTGGCTAGACGTTGTTTCTGTGGGGGGAAAAAGCAACATCAATATGGCCATGTGCAGCTGTTTCTCATAGGCTACTGGAATAAACGGTTTCTTCTAATATATCTGTAACTGGTTTGACTTTGATACTCCTAGCTCTAAGTCAATATTAGGCAAAGGTTTGTATTACGATGTACTATCCGTAAAATGTTGAAATCGTTAAATTGTGCGGTAAATAGGACGAATATGTCACAACGGATTTCGTGTTTCTGGGTTAAAGCTAGGGCGATGCCACTGATAGTCAAAGAGCAACAAAACAGATGATTATCCACCTGCTATATCTGCATGCGAGTTTGATTTTTTTTGTCGATAGAAAATCCTGTCGTCCTAATGTCTTTGGTTTGACATTTTTTTTGCTCTCAATACTTGAGTTAATTGTTTGGCTAGACGTTGTTTCTGTGGGGGGAAAAGCAACATCAATATGGCCATGTGCAGCTGTTTCTCATAGGCTACTGGAATAAATGGTTTCTTCTAATATATCTGTAGCTGGTTTGACTTTGATACCCCTAGCTCTAAGTCAACATTAGGCAGAATGTTTGTATTACGATGTACTATCCGTAAATTTGAAATCGTAAATGGCGATAATAGACGAATATGTCAGACGGTTTCGTGTTCTGGTAAAGCTAGGGCGATCCATGATATCAAGACTAAAAAGATGTTTCCCCTGCTATATCGCATGCGATTTGATTTTTTGTCGATAGAAGAATCCTGTCGTACTAATGTCTTTGTTTGACATTGTTTTGCTCTCCATAATTTAAGTTAATTGTTTGGCTAGACGTTGTTTCTGTGTGGGAGAAAAAGCAACATCAATATGGCCATGTGCAGCTGTTTCTCATAGGCTACTGGAATAAACTGGTTTCTTCTAATATATCTGTAACTGGTGTGACTTTGATACTCCTAGCTCTAAGTCAACATTAGGCAGAATGTTTGTATTACGACGTACTATCCGTAAAATTTTGAAATCGTTAAATTGTGCGGTAAATAGGACGAATATGTCACAACGGATTTCGTGTTTCTGGGTTAAAGCTAGGGCGATGCCACTGATAGTCAAAGAGCAACAAAACAGATGGTTATCCACCTGCTATATCTGCATGCGAGTTTGATTTTTTTTGTCGATAGAAAATCCTGTCGTACCAATGTGTTTGGTTTGGCATTTTTTTGCCCTCAATACTTAAGTTAATTGTTTGGCTAGACGTTGTTTCTGTGTGGGGGAAATAGCAACATCAATATGGCCATGTGCAGCTGTTTCTCATAGGCTACTGGAATAAACGGTTTCTTCTAATATATCTGTAACTGGTTAGACTTTGATACCCCTAGCTCTAAGTCAACATTAGGCAAATGTTTGTATTACGATGTACTATCCGTAAAATGTTGAAATCGTTAAATTGTGCGGTAAATAGGACGAATATGTCATAACGGATTTCGTGTTTCTGGGTTAAAGCTAGCGCGATGCCACTGATAGTCAAAGAGCTACAAGACAGATGGTTATCCACCTGCTATATATGCATGCGAGTTGACTTTTTTGTCGATAGAAAATTCCTGTCG
>NW_003303758.1:4845822-4846673 GCF_000142945.1 Phytophthora infestans T30-4 | reverse complement strand
GATGTACTATCCGTAAAATGTTGAAATCGTTAAATTGTGCGGTAAATAGGACGAATATGTCACAACGGATTTCGTGTTTCTGGGTTAAAGCTAGGGCGATGCCACTGATAGTCAAAGAGCTACAAAACAGATGCTTATCCACCTGCTATATCTGCATGCGAGTTTGATTTTTTTTGTCGATAGAAAATCCTGTCGTACTAATGTCTTTGGTTTGGCATTTGCTTTGCTCTCCATACTTAAGTTAATTGTTTGGCTAGACGTTGTTTCTGTGTGGGAAAAAAAGCAACATCAATATGGCCATGTGCAGCTGTTTCTCATAGGCTACTGGAATAAATGGTTTCTTCTAATATATCTGTAACTGGTTTGACTTTGATACCCCTAGCTCTAAGTCAATATTAGGCAAAGGTTTGTATTACGATGTACTATCCGTAAAATGTTGAAATCGTTAAATCGTGCGGTAAATAGGACGAATATGTCATAACGGATTTCGTGTTTCTGGGTTAAAGCTAGGGCGATGCCACTGATAGTCAAAGAGCAACAAAACAGATGATTATCCACCTGCTATATCTGCATGCAAGTTTGATCTTTTTTGTCGATAGAAAATCCTGTCGTCCTAATGTCTTTGGTTTGACATTTGTTTTGCTCTCCATACTTAAGTTAATTGTTTGGCTAGACGTTGTTTCTGTGTGGGGGAAATAGCAACATCAATATGGCCATGTGCAGCTGTTTCTCATAGGCTACTGGAATAAACGGTTTCTTCTAATATATCTGTAACTGGGTTAGACTTTGATACCCCTAGCTCTAAGTCAACATTAGGCAAATGTTGGATTACCATGGAATATCCGAAAATG
>NW_003303758.1:4840807-4845491 GCF_000142945.1 Phytophthora infestans T30-4 | reverse complement strand
TTGACTTTGATACTCCTAGCTCTAAGTCAATATTAGGCAAAGGTTTGTATTACGATGTACTATCCGTAAAATGTTGAAATCGTTAAATTGTGCGGTAAATAGGACGAATATGTCACAACGGATTTCGTGTTTCTGGGTTAAAGCTAGGGCGATGCCACTGATAGTCAAAGAGCAACAAAACAGATGGTTATTCACGTGCTATATCTGCATGCGAGTTTGATTTTCTTTGTCGATAGAAAATCCTGTCGTACCAATGTGTTTGGTTTGGCATTTTTTTGCCCTCAATACTTAAGTTAATTGTTTGGCTAGACGTTGTTTCTGTGTGGGGGAAATAGCAATATCAATATGGCCATGTGCAGCTGTTTCTCATAGGCTACTGGAATAAATGGTTTCTTCTAATATATCTGTAGCTGGTTTGACTTTGATACCCCTAGCTCTAAGTCAACATTAGGCAGAATGTTTGTATTACGATGTACTATCCGTAAAATGTTGAAATCGTTAAATTGTGCGGTAAATAGGACGAATATGTCACAACGGATTTCGTGTTTCTGGGTTAAAGCTAGGGCGATGCCACTGATAGTCAAAGAGCAACAAAACAGATGATTATCCACCTGCTATATCTGCATGCGAGTTTGATTTTTTTTGTCGATAGAAAATCCTGTCGTCCTAATGTCTTTGGTTTGACATTTTTTTTGCTCTCAATACTTGAGTTAATTGTTTGGCTAGACGTTGTTTCTGTGGGGGGAAAAGCAACATCAATATGGCCATGTGCAGCTGTTTCTCATAGGCTACTGGAATAAATGGTTTCTTCTAATATATCTGTAACTGGTTTGACTTTGATACCCCTAGCTCTAAGTCAACATTAGGCAGAATGTTTGTATTACGATGTACTATCCGTAAAATGTTGAAATCGTTAAATTGTGCGGTAAATAGGGCGAGTATGTCACAACTAATTTCGTGCTTCTGGGTTACAGTTAGGGCGATGCCACTGATAGTCAAAGAGCTACAAAACAGATGATTATCCACCTGCTATATCTGCATGCGAGTTTGATTTTCTTTGTCGATAGAAAATCCTGTCGTACCAATGTGTTTGGTTTGGCATTTTTTTGCCCTCAATACTTAAGTTAATTGTTTGGCTAGACGTTGTTTCTGTGTGGGGGAAAAAGCAACATCAATATGGCCATGTGCAGCTAGCTGTTTCTCATCGGCTAGTGGAATAAACGGATTCTTCTAATATATATGTAACTGGTTTGACTTTGATACCCCTAGCTCTAAGTCAATATTAGGCTAATGTTTGTATTACGATGTACTATCCGTAAAATGTTGAAATCGTTAAATTGTGCGGTAAATCGGACGAATATGTCATAACGGATTTCGTGTTTCTGGGTTAAAGCTAGGGCGATGCCACTGATAGTCAAAGAGCTACAAAACAGATGGTTATCCACCTGCTATATCTGCATGCGAGTTTGATTTTTTTGTCGATAGAAAATCCTGTCGTACCAATGTGGTTGGGTTGGCAATTGTTTTGCTCTCAATACTTAAGTTAATTGTTTGGCTAGACGTTGTTTCTGTGTGGGGAAAATAGCAACATCAATATGGCCATGTGCAGCTGTTTCTCATCGGCTAGTGGAGTAAACGGTTTCTTCTAATATATATGTAACTGGTTTGACTTTGATACCCCTAGCTCTAAGTCAACATTAGGCAGAATGTTTGTATTACGATGTACTATCCGTAAAATTTTGAAATCGTTAAATTGTGCGGTAAATAGGACATATATGTCACAACGGATTTCGTGTTTCTGGGTTAAAGCTAGGGCGATGCCACTGATAGTCAAAGAGCAACAAAACAGATGATTATCCACCTGCTATATCTGCATGCGAGTTTGATTTTTTTTGTCGAAGAAAATCCTGCCGTCCTAATGTCTTTGGTTGGCATTTTTTTGCTCTCCATACTTAAGTTAATTGTTTGGCTAGACGTTGTTTCTGTGTGGGGGCAATAACAACATCAATATGGCCATGTGCAGCTGTTTCTCATCGGCTAGTGGAGTAAACGGTTTCTTCTAATATATCTGTAACTGGTTTGACTTTGATACCCCTAGCTCTAAGTCAATATTAGGCAAATGTTTGTATTACGATGTACTATCCGTAAAATTTTGAAATCGTTAAATTGTGCGGTAAATAGGACGAATATGTCACAACGGATTTCGTGTTTCTGGGTTAACGTTAAGGCGATGCCACTGATAGTCAAAGAGCTACAAAACAGATGGTTATCCACCTGCTATATCTGCATGCGAGTTTGATTTTTTTTGTCGATAGAAAATCCTGTCGTACCAATGTGTTTGGTTTGGCATTTGTTTTGCTCTCCATACTTAAGTTAATTGTTTGGCAAGACGTTGTTTCTGTCTGGGGGAAATAGCAACATCAATATGGCCATATGCAGCTGTTTCTCATAGGCTACTGGAATAAACGGTTTCTTCTAATATATCTGTAACTGGTTTGACTTTGATACCTTTAGCTCTAAGTCAATATTAGGCAAAGGTTTGTATTACGATGTACCATCCGTAAATGTTGAAATCGTTAAATTGTGCGGTAAATAGGACGAATATGTCATAACGGATTTCGTGTTTCTGGGTTAAAGCTAGGGCGATGCCACTGATAGTCAAAGAGCTACAAAACAGATGGTTATTAACCTGCTATATCTGCATGCGAGTTTGATTTTTTTTTGTCGATAGAAAATCCTGTCGTCCTAATGTCTTTGGTTTGACATTTGTTTTGCTCTCCATACTTAAGTTAATTGTTTGGCAAGACGTTGTTTCTGTGTGGGGGAAATAGCAACATCAATATGGCCATGTGCAGCTGTTTCTCATAGACTACTGGAATAAACGGTTTCTTCTAATATATCTGTAACTGGTTTGACTTTGATACCCCTAGCTCTAAGTCAATATTAGGCAAAGGTTTGTATTACGATGTACTATCCGTAAAATTTTGAAATCGTTGAATTGTGCGGTAAATAGCAACATCAATATGGCCATGTGCAGCTGTTTCTCATCGGCTACTGGAATAAACGGTTTCTTCTAATATCTCTGTAACTGGTTTGACCCAGCTCTAAGTCAATATTAGGCAAATGTTTGTATTACGATGTACTATCCGTAAAATTTGAAATCGTTAAATTGTGCGGTAAATAGGACGAATATGTCACAACGGATTTCGTGTTTCTGGGTTAACGTTAAGGCGATGCCACTGATAGTCAAAGAGCTACAAAACAGATGGTTATCCACCTGCTATATCTGCATGCGAGTTTGATTTTTTTTTGTTGATAGAAAATCCTGTCGTCCTAATGTCTTTGGTTTGACATTTTTTTTGCTCTCAATACTTAAGTTAATTGTTTGGCTAGACGTTGTTTCTGTGTGTGTGTGTGTGGGGGGGAAAGCAACATCAATATGGCCATGTGCAGCTGTTTCTCATAGGCTACTGGAATAAACGGTTTCTTCTAATATATCTGTAACTGGTTTGACTTTGATACCCCTAGCTCTAAGTCAACATTAGGCAGAATGTTTGTATTACGATGTAATATCCGTAAAATGTTGAAATCGTTAAATTGTGCGGTAAATAGGACGAATATGTCATAACGGATTTCGTGTTTCTGGGTTAAGCTAGGGCGATGCCACTGATAGTCAAAGAGCTACAAGACAGATGGTTATCCACCTGCTATATCTGCATGCGAGTTTGATTTTTTTTTGTTGATAGAAAATCCTGTCGTCCTAATGTCTTTGGTTTGACATTTGTTTTGCTCTCCATACTTAAGTTAATTGTTTGGCTAGACGTTGTTTCTGTGTGGGGGAAATAGCAACATCAATATGGCCATGTGCAGCTGTTTCTCATCGGCTACTGGAATAAACGGTTTCTTCTAATATATCTGTAACTGGTTTGACTTTGATACCCCTAGCTCTAAGTCAACATTAGGCAGAATGTTTGTATTACGATGTACTATCCGTAAAATGTTGAAATCGTTAAATTGTGCGGTAAATAGGGCGAGTATGTCACAACGGATTTCGTGCTTCTGGGTTACAGTTAGGGCGATGCCACTGATAGTCAAAGAGCTACAAGACAGATGGTTATCCACCTGCTATATCTGCATGCGAGTTTGATCTTTTTTGTCGATAGAAAATCCTGTCGTACCAATGTGTTTGGTTTGGCATTTTTTTGCCCTCAATACTTAAGTTAATTGTTTGGCTAGACGTTGTTTCTGTGTGGGGGAAATAGCAATATCAATATGGCCATGTGCAGCTGTTTCTCATAGGCTACTGGAATAAACGGTTTCTTCTAATATATCTGTAACTGGTTTGACTTTGATACCCCTAGCTCTAAGTCAACATTAGGCAGAATGTTTGTATTACGATGTACTATCCGTAAAATGTTGAAATCGTTAAATTGTGCGGTAAATAGGACGAATATGTCACAACGGATTTCGTGTTTCTGGGTTAAAGCTAGGGCGATGCCACTGATAGTCAAAGAGCAACAAAACAGATGGTTATTCACGTGCTATATCTGCATGCGAGTTTGATTTTCTTTGTCGATAGAAAATCCTGTCGTACCAATGTGTTTGGTTTGGCATTTTTTTGCCCTCAATACTTAAGTTAAATTGTTTGCCTAGCCGTCGTTCCTGTGCGGGGGAAATAGCAATA
>NW_003303758.1:4819042-4819804 GCF_000142945.1 Phytophthora infestans T30-4 | reverse complement strand
GCTCGCACTGGCGGCGATTCATCGGGTGCAACTTCGGGCACATGTCCAGAACATGCAGCGCCCATTGCACGCCACACGGCGTCGCGCGACGAAGAGCAGGGGTTCACACTTTGGCCCCGTTCCGGCTTCAACCTCGAGCGGAAATGGCGGTTTGGACCGTCCACGCACCGTGCCACTGCTCGCACTGGCGGCGATTCATCGGGTGCAACTTCGGGCACATGTCCAGAACATGCAGCGCCCATTGCACGCCAAACGGCGTCGCGCGACGAAGAGCAGGGGTTCACACTTTTGCCCCCGTTCCGGCTTCAACCTCGAGCGGAAATGGCGGTTTGGACCGTCCACGCACCGTGCCACTGCTCGCACTGGCGGCGATTCATCGGGTGCAACTTCGGGCACATGTCCAGAACATGCAGCGCCCATTGCACGCCACACGGCGTCGCGCGACGAAGAGCAGGGGTTCACACTTTTGCCCCCGTTCCGGCTTCCACCTCGAGCGATAATGGCGGTTTGGACCGTCCACGCACCGTGCCACTGCTCGCACTGGCGGCGATTCATCGGGTGCAACTTCGGGCACATGTCCAGAACATGCAGCGCCCATTGCACGGCACACGGCGTCGCGCGACGAAGAGCAGGGGTTCCACTCTTGTGCTCGTTCCGGGTTTCAACTCTAGCGGAAATGGCGGGTTTGGAACGTCCACGCACCGTGCCACTGCTCTCACATGCGGGGGATCTACTGGGGCGAAATTTCGGACATGTCTCGAA
>NW_003303758.1:4814153-4816054 GCF_000142945.1 Phytophthora infestans T30-4 | reverse complement strand
TCCGGCTTCAACCTCGAGCGGAAATGGCGGTTTGGACCGTCCACGCACCGTGCCACTGCTCGCACTGGCGGCGATTCATCGGGTGCAACTTCGGGCACATGTCCAGAACATGCAGCGCCCATTGCACGCCAAACGGCGTCGCGCGACGAAGAGCAGGGGTTCACACTTTTGCCCCCGTTCCGGCTTCAACCTTGAGCGGAAATGGCGGTTTGGACCGTCCACGCACCGTGCCACTGCTCGCACTGGCGGCGATTCATCGGGTGCAACTTCGGGCACATGTCCAGAACATGCAGTGCCCATTGCACGCCACACGGCGTCGCGCGACGAAGAGCAGGGGTTCACACTTTTGCCCCCGTTCCGGCTTCAACCTCGAGCGGAAATGGCGGTTTGGACCGTCCACGCACCGTGCCACTGCTCGCACTGGCGGCGATTCATCGGGTGCAACTTCGGGCACATGTCCAGAACATGCAGCGCCCATTGCACGCCACACGGCGTCGCGCGACGAAGAGCAGGGGTTCACACTTTTGCCCCCGTTCCGGCTTCAACCTCGAGCGGAAATGGCGGTTTGGACCGTCCACGCACCGTGCCACTGCTCGCACTGGCGGCGATTCATCGGGTGCAACTTTCGGGCACATGTCCAGAACATGCAGCGCCATTGCACGCCACACGGGGTCGCGCGACGAAGAGCAGGGGTTCACACTTTTGCCCCCGTTCCGGCTTCAACCTCGAGCGGAAATGGCGGTTTGGACCGTCCAACGCACCGTGCCACTGCTCGCACTGGCGGCGATTCATCGGGTGCAACTTCGGGCACATGTCCAGAACATGCAGCCCCATTGCACGCCAAGCGGCATCGCGCGACGACACCTTGGCTGGCCACGCGCAACTCCGCCCTTCCAGCTTGACCTCGCGCCGTTTGGCGGATCAACATCAAGCCGGGCGGGGTCGGACAGACTACACTTGATTTTAGTATGCCCGAATCGCTGCCCTCTCAATCGACTGCTGTACAAGACCCCCCCTTCGTCATTAGGAGCGCCTCCGACGGGCCGACAGAAGCAATACGGCAGCACGTGGGTGACTTCGAGGGGTGCCCGCTGAGCCCCAGCTTTTCAATGTCGCGATCAGTCCACTGCTCTTTGCGCTCCGCAGACTGCCGGAGACCAAGGTGCAGCTGTCCAGCGACGACCGCGTTGGTTTTTGGCGTACGCGGACGACCTGAAGACATTCAGCAGCACCAAGGCGGGCGTCACCAAGCAGCGTGAGCCCATCGCCGTGTTCCTGGCTTGGACAGGCATGCAAGCAAACGCAGCCAAATGCAGCATCTGTACGTACGGCACAACAGCAAGGGCGCGGTCGAGGCGGACCACCTGGACCTTGCGCTCGACGGCACACCGATCCCAAGCATGACCCACATGCAATCGTACACCAACCTGGGGATCGGAGACAGCTTCGACAACGTGCGCCGCCGCATCAAGCTCGCCCCAAGATGAAGACGCTCAAGCAGGACGCGACGGCGCTGCTCGAGTCCGACCTTGCGCCTTGGAAGGTGGTGAAGGACGTGAAGGTCTACATCTATCCACGCGTCGAGTACGCGCTCCGGCACCTGCGGCCCGATGACCAGCTCCTGGAGACGACCTCCACCCCCGCGCCGACCTTTGCCACCTGCTTCGCCTACCCAAAAATGCCAATAATGATTTTATTCTCCGGTCTCGCGCGGCGGTTTGAGACTCCTGCCGCGTGCGGAGCTGCACGCGGCGCTACAGATTTCGCACGGGTGGCAGATGCTCAACTCGACGGATCCAGCCACCTGACACATCGCGCGTGGGCAGAATCATCAGATAGCGTACGCAAGACATCGACTCGACAAGGCGCATTTGAAAGCAGCGTGGCGACGAGCTCTTGCA
>NW_003303758.1:4808136-4813492 GCF_000142945.1 Phytophthora infestans T30-4 | reverse complement strand
TCACACCACGCCCACCAGTGAATGTTCTTGAGACGCTGCTTCACGTGCCGCAGCACGTCGCGGTGCGTCAACCACTTCTCGTGGTCTGGCACGCGAAGCTGCAGAATATTTAAGTTTATTGTTTGGCGAGACGCTGTTTCTGTGTGGGGGCAATACCAACATCAACATGGCCATGTGCAGTTGTTTCTCATAGGCTAGAGGAGTAAACGGTTTCTCCTAATGAATCTGAAACTGGTTTGGTTTTTGATACCTAACGCGAAGTCAACATTAGGCAGAATGTTTGTATTACGACGTACTATCCGTAAAATTTTGAAATCGTTAAATCGTGCGGTAAATAGGACGAATATGTCACAACGGATTTCGTGTTTCTGGGTTAACGTTAGGGCGATGCCACTGATAGTCAAAGAGCAACAAAACAGATGGTTATCCACCTGCTATATCTGCATGCGAGTTTGATTTTTTTTTTCGATAGAAAATCCTGTCGTCCTAATGTCTTTGCCTTGACATTTTTTTTGCTCTCAATACTTAAGCTAATTGTTTGGCTAGACGTTGTTTCTGTGTGTGTGGGGGGGGGGGAAAGCAAAATCAATATGGCCATGTGCAGCTGTTTCTCATAGGCTACTGGAATAAACGGTTTCTTCTAATATATCTGTAACTGGTTTGACTTTGATACCCCTAGCTCTAAGTCAACATTAGGCAGAATGTTTGTATTACGACGTACTATCCGTAAAATTTTGAAATCGTTAAATTGTGCGGTAAATAGGACGAATATGTCATAACGGATTTCGTGTTTCTGGGTTACGGTTAGGGCGATGCCACTGATAGTCGAAGAGCTACAAAACAGATGGTTATTCACGTGCTATATCTGCATGCGAGTTTGATTTTTTTTGTCGATAGAAAATCCTGTCGTACCAATGTGTTTGGTTTGGCATTTCTTTTGCTCTCAATACTTAAGTTAATTGTTTGGCTAGACGTTGTTTCTGTGTGGGGGAAATAGCAACATCAATATGGCCATGTGCAGCTGTTTCTCATAGGCTACTGGAATAAACGGTTTCTTCTAATATATCTGTAACTGGTTTGACTTTGATACCCCTAGCTCTAAGTCAACATTAGGCAAATGTTTGTATTACGATGTACTATCCGTAAAATGTTGAAATCGTTAAATTGTGCGGTAAATGGGACAATTATGTCACAACGGATTTCGTGTTTCTGGGTTAAAGCTAGGGCGATGCCACTGATAGTCAAAGAGCAACAAAACAGATGGTTATCCACCTGCTATATCTGCATGCGAGTTTGATTTTTTTTTTCGATAGAAAATCCTGTCGTCCTAATGTCTTTGCTTTGACATTTTTTTTGCTCTCAATACTTAAGTTAATTGTTTGGCTAGACGTTGTTTCTGTGTGTGTGTGTGGGGGGGGAAAGCAACATCAATATGGCCATGTGCAGCTGTTTCTCATAGGCTACTGGAATAAACGGTTTCTTCTAATATATCTGTAACTGGTTTGACTTTGATACCCCTAGCTCTAAGTCAACATTAGGCAAATGTTTGTATTACGATGTACTATCCGTAAAATGTTGAAATCGTTAAATTGTGCGGTAAATGGGACAATTATGTCACAACGGATTTCGTGTTTCTGGGTTAAAGCTAGGGCGATGCCACTGATAGTCAAAGAGCTACAAAACAGATGGTTATCCACCTGCTATATCTGCATGCGAGTTTGATTTTTTTGTCGATAGAAAATCCTGTCGTACCAATGTGTTTGGTTTGGCATTTGTTTTGCTCTCAATACTTAAGTTAATTGTTTGGCTAGACGTTGTTTCTGTGGGGGGAAATAGCAACATTAACATGGCCATGTGCAGGTGTTTGTCATAGGCTAGTAGGGTAAACGGTTTCTCCTAATGAATCTGTAACTGGTTTAACTTTTGATACCTAACGCTAGGTCAATATTATGCAGAATGTTTATATTACGACGTACTATCCGTAGAAATTCAAATAATTAAATTGGACGGTAAAACGGGCGAGTATGTTAGAACGGATTTCGTGTTTCTAGGTTTGGGTTAATGTGATTCCACTGATCGTCAAATATCTACACAACAGATGGTTATCCACCTGCCATATGTGCATGCGCGTTTGAGCTTTTGTCGATAGAAAATCCTGTCGTACCAATGTGTCTGGTTTGACATTTGGATTACTCTCAATGTGTAAGTTAATTGCTTGGCTAGATGTCAACATGGTAATGTGCAGCTGTTTCTCATAGCCTAGTGAAGTAAACGGTTTCTTCTGATGAATCTGTAACTGGTTTGACTTTTGATACCTAGCTCTAAGTCAATATTATGCAGAATTTTTGTATTACGACGTACTATTCGTAAAATTTCAAATCGTTAGATAGGTAGCTAAATAGGGCGAGTACGTCACAACGGATTTTGTGTTTCTAAGTTTGGGTTAATGTGATTCCACTGATAGTCAAAGAGCTACAAAACAGATGGTTATCCACCTGCTATATCTGCATGCGAGTTTTTTTTTTGTCGATAGCATATCCTGTCGTACCAATGTGTTTGGTTTGGCATTTGCTTTGCTCTCAATACTTAAGTTAATTGTTTGGCTAGACGTTGTTTCTGTGTCGGGGCAATATCAACATCAACATGGTCGGGAACGCAGCAGACGGCACGACGACCCCGATTCAGCTGTGCTTGGGTGTGTTTCAGGGATGCCCCTTGAGCCCCCACCTCTTTTCGGCGGTGATCAATTCACACCTCCACGCACTCAAGCGGCTCCCTGGCACGGGGTACAGCTCTCCGCCGTCGATCGGGCTGGTGCGTCCGCATATGCCGACGACCTCAAGGTCTTCAGTGACACCAAGGATGGCATCACGCGGCAGCACCGGCTCGTCACCGACTTCCTGCGCTGGACAGGCATGGTGGCAAACCCGTCCAAGTGCAGCACCATGTCTGTCCAGAGGGACAACCGCGGCGTCTTGAAGACCGCCAACCTCACGCTCCAGCTGGACGCCAGATCCCAGCACTCGGGATGACCGATGCATACGCGTACCTGGGCATCGGTGACGGATTCGACCACGTACGCCGCCGCGTCGAGCTGGCCCCCAAGCTCCGCGAACTGAAGGCAGACACAACGACGCTGATGCAGTCAGGGCTGGCGCCGTGGCAAATCGTGAAGGCCCTCAAGGTCTACATCTACCCACGTGTGGAATATGCCCTCCGCTACATCCGCCCGTTTAAGCAGCAGCCCCAAGGCTTTGCCTGACACCTCGCGCGCGGGCTGCGTCTCCTGCTGCCTGCCAACATCAGCCACCACCGAGTTCCTGTAAGCGCCAATGTCGCGAGGGGGGTTGGGGCTGTTACCGCCTACAGAGGTCCACGGTGCCCTTCAGATTGCACAGGCCTGGCAGACCCTGCACTCGCCGGACCCCGCCATCCGCCGCATTGCCCGCGTGCAGCTCCGCCAAGTCGCCGACGCCCGGCACAGCTTGGACGCCGAGCACTGGAAGGAGCGGGAGGAGGAGCTGTGTGAGCGGCTGCTGAACTCGCAGCTCGGGACATCGGTCCACGCGCCTCCATAAAACGCAGCAGCGACATCGCCTCGCTGTGGGTCGACGTCCAGCGCCACCTCCGCTCTCTCGGCCTGCAGCTACAGACAGCCCCCGCGGACACGCACACCGGCGCACCAGCTCAGCCTCTCCAGCTTCGCGTGCCGCACCACGACAAGTGGCTGACGCACAAGGACGTGCTGAAGCACGTGAAGCTGCACATCAAGACCAGCCACTGGCACCGCTGGACGTCCATGCGGGATCAAGGCAAGACGGCCCGTTCCCACCGGTGAAGGCAGCGGATTCCTCACGCAGCCGCGAGACATGTGGGAAGCCGACTACCGGTTCGCGATGGCGGGTCGTCTTAACCAAGTGGACACGCACAGCGTACTCAAGCACCGGCGCCTGCGCTCGCACGACAGGTGCCGCCAGCCAGGATGCCATCGTGCCGAAAAACTGGCCCACGTGCTAAATTACTGTCCCGGCACGATGGACGCGGTCCGGGGCCGACACGCCGGAGCGCTCAAGCGCATCGAGCGTGAGATTCGAGTGAACCAGACCGTGCCGTCACTCGCCGGCCCCGCGTTACGGCCCGATCTCCAGCTCTACAACCACACCGAGAAGACGGTGGCGGTGGTCGACCTGGCCGTGGCGTTTGAGAAGGAGGCGAGTGACGACGCGAGTGGCTCGGCACTGTCCCGGATCGCCAGCCACAAGCGAGCCAAGTACGACCGCATCAAGCGACACCTTGAGCGCCAAGGATGGAAGGTACACCTCTCGGCGCTCGTGTACGGGTCGCTTGGGGCGGTCGTTAGTGGAAACCACCAGGTGTACACCACACACCTGGGGCTACTCAAGCGCGATGCAAAGCGGCTAAATTGGCAGCTGTCTGCCGAATGCATCCAGTCCAGCCGCCGCATCTGGAACTTGCACTGCAGCCAGCACTGAACTCGCCAACACCAGGCGAGGCCCAACCAAGGACCAAGAGGCCGCCGGGCGACGGAGACCGGGGGGATTCCGTCCCAGAGAAGCCGCCGCTAGGCGGAAGTCAGGCCCAAGACGGCCGACAGGACCACACCCAGGTAGGGAACCGCCCTCAAAACACATTTCGGTGGTCGACTCGCAAGCCTTACCTATACTTTAGACATTCAATTAGGCAGCGTACAAATTTGGTAACGAGTAAGCAAAATGGTAATACACAAAACTTTTCTGTTCTAATCAGTGTGAAAACTGGTTTTCGACTTTTGGTGAACTTTTTCACTCGCATTTTTGGGCAATCGTCTGCGGCTAGCTTGCTAGCGGCGGACGAGCGGTCTCCGGGGGCGTACACCTTTCCCCCGAGGCCAACACAGTACACCGATCTTCTCTACACTTTTCTAATTCGCCTCCGACCCTGGCAAGTCTTCGGTCCCCGGACTTTTTTCTTTTCGACCAACCAGAGCGCGTGATGCGCCTCTTCTGACCAATCAGAGACCGGGCCCTGTCCTCGGACAACGAGGCCTCCACGGCCAGCCAGTTGAGTCTCGGCAGCGACGCGTCTTTCTATGGCGCAGCTGACGTGGCCGATCTGGCGGCCCGCGATTGGTCCGACTTTCGGCCAATCAGCGATGACGAGGGGGAAGGGGTTCACACTTTTCCCCCCATTCCGGTTTCAACTTCGGGGCAAAATGACGGTTTGGACCCTCAAGCGCCGCGCCACTGCTCGGCATCGGCGGCGATTCGGCGCATCGCGCGGCGACGCCTCGGCCGGCCAAGCGTAGCCCCGCTCTTCCAGCACGACTTTGCGCCGTTTGGCGGATCGCCATCAAGAC
>NW_003303758.1:4803652-4808036 GCF_000142945.1 Phytophthora infestans T30-4 | reverse complement strand
GAAACACGTTGTATCCAAGCCTCTGCGCGCCTTGGGACAGAGGAATCACTTTGCATCACCCTGCGAGCAGTCTTCACAGTAGTAAGTAGTCTGGTAGCTTTTCTTCTGCTCACCTCGATAGAGGGAGCACACCTTGCAAGAGCGCTGGCGCCGCTTCTGAACGCCCGATACAATCACCCAATCATCAAGCTGCTTGTGTACGTGGGAAGCGTTGCGGCGGCGCTTTGGCGCGCTTGGAGACGGTGATGGCGCTGCTGTTTTGAAGTCTTCGTCCGTGAGCTGCGTGAGCTGCTTGTGCAGCAACTTGTACCAGTCCACGCGCTTCATTGGGGCGACGCCGTCGAGGCGACAGGCCTCCTTGTGTGTGATGTACGCGTTTACAAGCGCTAGGTCAAACAGACCTAAGAATAGACCCTTATAGTACTTTCGGAACCTGAAAGAAGGCTCGACGGAGAACGTTTGAAGGCGGAGTTGATCATGCACATCAACTCCGCCCATCCAGCGCTGGTAATCGGTCACCAGTTTGGGACAGCTGAACGTCGACTGCCCCACCATCTTCACATTTCTCTTGATGGTATCTTCGGCCATTGGACACCCCAGAGGCCAGGTAGTGCACCGGCTTGCGGTCCCACCAGTGCCATGCAACTATGGTGGGCACCGCAACCGACCTTGAGTACGTGAATGACCCGCGCTCTACTGTGGTTGGTCGTGTTTTTCTTCGCTCAACGACGTGCTTGTCGAATCCCAGCCTTGACGTCATGATTTTTCCAATCATGTAGACCGACATCGAAAGTAGTTGAATGGCGCGAGCAACGGAGGTGTAGAATCTGTCGACAACAATGACACGAAATCCGGGGTCGTTCTCATCCAACACAGCCTTCAAATTTCGAATTACAGCGGCTGCTCCTGTCTTGTGGTCAAACGCCTGACTTGCACTTTCATGGTTTTGACGCTTCCCTACATATATCTCGAATCTAAAGTCGTAAGTGACAACATAATGCAAATGTCAGACCATCAAGTCATAACTTACGACTTTGCAACATTTATAAAAAAAATACGCACCTGTGGCAGTAAGCAGACACTGCGTCGCACGTCATAAACATCTTGGTGCCATAACGGTGCGGCTTGTCCGGCATAAACATACGGGTACTGTTACGCTTGGACGTTTGAGGAAGTACACCTTCGTCGAAAGAGATGATTGCAGCCACTATCCACGCAGCTAGGAATGTCATTTGAAGTACGTCAACAACAGCTCGCAGTTTCCACAACTTGTCTCTCTTGTCAGCTGTATCATTGTTGCAGAAATGTAGATCTCGTAGGATAGAAGTACAGCGATTTCGAGAAATGAAATTGCCAAACCGTCCCGCCGAAAGCGCGCCATCATCGGTCATAGCCCAGTGATCGGAAAACGGACGGGTAGGGCTGAGCATATGAGCTACAAGTAGACCCATGACACAAAGAATCTCGCGCGGTACGTAATCAGGTTCGACTCGTATGCGGCGGCGAACATCCCGTAGCGTTTGACCTGGTACGCTGCGTCCTTCACGAACGAGACGTGCACGCTCTTGGCGCGCCTTTTCCTCGAGGTGTGACCTTTTGTATCTGTTTGTCTCGCTCGTGATGAATGTCCACAGGTTCACCGGCATAAAATAGAATAGCAATTCCAATGGAGAATCCTTTTTAGCACGAAGTGCTTCCACAGGCCTAGCCGCTTGATCCTTCATATCTTTGAACGCGCTATTGTCGGTTTCATACTCGGAGGATGCAGGAGTCCACGCCATCGAACGAAGTGTAATCTGGTTCATGTCTTCGATAGATAGAGAACCCCCCAAGCAATCAATAAATGCTGCATCCATAAGAGGCGCCTCTTCTTCGTCAGATGACACGTCGTCACCAATTTGTCTTTGAACAATATCACTATCATCATCTGATCCAAAGCCATCCGACTCCGAGTCCATGCTCTCATACTCGTTTGCATTGGCCCTCGTCCTCCATGATGTTCACGTCCTCTTGTAGCAAGCCACGATCTTCTCTCGAGTTCGTTCGCTCATCGTTTCGTCTCGAGTTTGTTGGCGTCACAGGCTCGTCAACAGCACCATTTTGACCGGCGCATAGTGACAGCGCTACATCTGGTTCATCACCGCTCATAGCTCCACAAAATATCTCGACTATGGTGTTTGCTGAAAGCGCAATACTTGTGTCTATCTGTGACGCCCTTGAGCTCTCATCCTCTATGTGCGGACTTGTGGCGCATAGCGGGAGTTCTGCAGGTGTCTCGCTGTCCTCGCTCTCGGATCCAAACAATGCTTCAACGGTGTTCGCTGAGAGAGCAACACTCGTGTTAATCTGAGACGGTGTTACCCTCTCACACTCTGCAGGAACTTCTGGCTCACCTTCTTCACTCTCGTCGTCTCTGTCGTCGCCTGCACCTCCCTCTTCAGCGCCAATGATGCCCTGTTCAAACGCATACTTTACTACCGCATGTTCTCCTTCGCATACACAGCACAAAGCACGTATTAGACACACTAACCACATCAGACTTACCGACAAACATGTTCACGCCCTCGATGTGTAGCTCCTTTGCAGCGTTCGGTGGGTAGTACGAGTGCAAATTGGACAGCCGCGTTGGCCTCTTTGACGTCCGTTCGACACGCACGAGCTGACGCCATAGATGACCAAAATCCACATCTCGCACGTCGATTGCTGAGAGCGCCTCTGCTTGAGCTTTTGTCCGCTTGCTTGTTCTGACCGGCATCTTTGCTTGAGTCCGCAAATTCTGTACTGGTGGAGGACATCCACCGTCCACCAAACGTACGGTCCCGAGATAGTGGGACAGTGAATCCACCTACAGCCTTTTTCTCCCCTGTCGCCCACTACCTTTCCAAGCTTTTATTTTTTTGCAGAGAAACAGACTTGATTAAAGTATGTGATCGTCGCATCTGAGCCATTTCCTGTTTATCCTGACAGTTAAGTCGTAACTTACGGCTTAAGGTTTTCACTACGTCGTAAGTTACGACGTTGGTAACCAAGGGGTTAATAGGTATTAGCTCAAAAACCCTGAGTAGAAATGCGAACGTAAGCAACGTGAACATTGGGAGATGTCCAATCATGTATAATATTACTTTGTGTTTCAATCTGGGGATGCTGTGTGCCTAGATCGTTTTTTTTCATATTTCCTGATTGATATAATTGTTCTAATGATCTTGAACCAATCTTCTTGATGCAATCCTTTTATTATTGCTAGCTATCACTGTATCTTCATCTTCCACCCGAAACCACCTGCACTTCAAATAACATTTATACGAACGCTTCACAATATGTTTAGTTTAGCGTCGTGCTCGATATCGCGGTTCATTTCTGAGCTCACATGATAGTAATGGTATGTCCAGGTTGTACTACTTACCCGTTGTAAGTAACTAAAGATTGTTCACTTCTCACACAAAGCTCAATAAAAGCTAGAAAATATTCGAATTGTAATATTTTTATGCATGCAGCGTGCATTTTGTGCTGATTCAGAATTAGTCATTAGGATCTCGACGGTAGTGCTTTTAATGTGATAGTTTAAGGATAATTACATGATGGTTAAACGTAAGGCTTGCACCCCCTTCTTTGATTTTGGGAAGGAGAGCTCGGCGATCGCGGCTATCTTCTTCGCGTCAGCGCGTATGCCACTCGGCGTAATCTCGTGCGACAGGAAATCAACCTCGGGCTGGACAAAGATACGTTTGGTAAAGCCAATGCTAATTCAACATTCTGTGAACCGGGCTAGTAGTCGGTCCAGTGTCTTCAAGCAGGCGTCGAACGTCTCCCCTCCAAAACCGATATCATCGACATACGACCTCCGCTTGAACACCGGGATCAAATAAGACCAGTCTGGTTTTCCATTAGCGAACATGTCGCCGTCTGGTCCGTTGACCAGGTCTTGGACCGGATCGCAGTCAGCTTGTGATTGGTGGTCCGATTCGAACTTCGTCAGCTGACCTGGCGTTGAATCGCTGACTCCGCCGAGCTCGACTCGCCGAGTTCTTGACTCAACTTCAGCAATAGCCATTCGTTCAGCAAACAACTGTCATCCTCCCTTTGGTTGAACGTATCCCCACAGAGCGTTGTCGATCAGTCGTTGGTAAATCATAGGCGCATTCTTCAATTCAAACGGCATGCGTAACCATTCAAAGTGTCCAAGTGCACAGACGAACGCTGAGATCTGCCGAGCTCAGCGAGTCATCAAGACTGCCCAGAATCCGCTCGCAGCATCAA
The DNA here is from genome assembly GCF_000142945.1 of Phytophthora infestans T30-4. Classification (NCBI taxonomy): domain Eukaryota; phylum Oomycota; class Peronosporomycetes; order Peronosporales; family Peronosporaceae; genus Phytophthora; species Phytophthora infestans. Next base: position 4,803,779 of record NW_003303758.1, on the reverse strand, counting down.
GCGAGCAAAACCACAGGTAGCTCTCCAATTCGGTGAGCAGGTCATCGACTAGTGGCATAGCGTATTCCATCGGCGTCGTAATCGCATTAACTAGTTTAAGTCAATCATAGCCGAATATCCACACCGT
>NW_003303758.1:4800235-4803552 GCF_000142945.1 Phytophthora infestans T30-4 | reverse complement strand
GCCACTGCTCGCACTGGCGGCGATTCATCGGGTGCAACTTCGGGCACATGTCTCGAACATGCAGCGCCATTGCACGCCACACGGCGTCGCGCGACGAAGAGCAGGGGCTCACACTTTGCCCCCGTTCCGGCTTCAACCTTGAGCGGAAATGGCGGTTTGGACCGTCCACGCACCGTGCCACTGCTCGCACTGGGAAGAAATCATCGGGTGCAACTTCGGGCACATGTCTCGAACATGCAGCGCCCATTGCACGCCACACGGCGTCGCGGTACGAAGAGCAGGGGCTCACACTTTGGCCCCGTTCCGGCTTCAACCTCGAGCGGAAATGGCGGTTTGGACCGTCCACGCACCGTGCCACTGCTCGCACTGGCGGCGATTCATCGGGTGCAACTTCGGGCACATGTCCAGAACATGCAGCGCCCATTGCACGCCAAACGGCGTCGCGCGACGAAGAGCAGGGGTTCACACTTTTGCCCCCGTTCCGGCTTCAACCTCGAGCGGAAATGGCGGTTTAGACCGTCCACGCACCGTGCCACTGCTCGCACTGGCGGCGATTCATCGGGTGCAACTTCGGGCACATGTCCAGAACATGCAGCGCCCCATTGCACGCCAAACGGCGTCGCGCGACGAAGAGCAGGGGTTCACACTTTTGCCCCCCGTTCCGGCTTCAACCTCGAGCGGAAATGGCGGTTTGGACCGTCCACGCACCGTGCCACTGCTCGCACTGGCGGCGATTCATCGGGTGCAACTTCGGGCACATGTCCAGAACATGCAGCGCCCATTGCACGCCAAACGGCGTCGCGCGACGAAGAGCAGGGGTTCACACTTTTGCCCCCGTTCCGGCTTCAACCTCGAGCGGAAATGGCGGTTTGGACCGTCCACGCACCGTGCCACTGCTCGCACTGGCGGCGATTCATCGGGTGCAACTTCGGGCACATGTCCAGAACATGCAGCGCCCATTGCACGCCACACGGCGTCGCGCGACGAAGAGCAGGGGCTCACACTTTTGCTCCCGTTCCGGCTTCAACCTTGAGCGGAAATGGCGGTTTGGACCGTCCACGCACCGTGCCACTGCTCGCACTGGCGGCGATTCATCGGGTGCAACTTCGGGCACATGTTCAGAACATGCAGCGCCCATTGCACGCCACACGGCGTCGCGCGACGAAGAGCAGGGGCTCACACTTTTGCTCCCGTTCCGGCTTCAACCTTGAGCGGAAATGGCGGTTTGGACCGTCCACGCACCGTGCCACTGCTCGCACTGGCGGCGATTCATCGGGTGCAACTTCGGGCACATGTCCAGAACATGCAGCGCCCATTGCACGCCAAACGGCGTCGCGCGACGAAGAGCAGGGGTTCACACTTTTGCCCCCGTTCCGGCTTCAACCTCGAGCGGAAATGGCGGTTTGGACCGTCCACGCACCGTGCCACTGCTCGCACTGGCGGCGATTCATCGGGTGCAACTTCGGGCACATGTCCAGAACATGCAGCGCCCATTGCACGCCACACGGCGTCGCGCGACGAAGAGCAGGGGTTCACACTTTTGCCCCCGTTCCGGCTTCAACCTCGAGCGGAAATGGCGGTTTGGACCGTCCACGCACCGTGCCACTGCTCGCACTGGCGGCGATTCATCGGGTGCAACTTCGGGCACATGTCCAGAACATGCAGCGCCCATTGCACGCCACACGGCGTCGCGCGACGAAGAGCAGGAGTTCACACTTTGCCCCCGTTCCGGCTTCAACCTCGAGCGGAAATGGCGGTTTGGGACCGTCCACGCACCGTGCCACTGCTCGCACTGGCGGCGATTCATCGGGTGCAACTTCGGGCACATGTCCAGAACATGCAGCGCCCATTGCACGCCAAACGGCGTCGCGCGACGAAGAGCAGGGGTTCACACTTTTGCCCCCGTTCCGGCTTCAACATCGAGCAGAAATGGCGGTTTGGACCGTCCACGCACCGTGCCACTGCTCGCACTGGCGGCGATTCATCGGGTGCACATGTTCAGAACATGCAGCGCCCATTGCACGCCACACGGCGTCGCGCGACGAAGAGCAGGGGCTCACACTTTTGCTCCCGTTCCGGCTTCAACCTTGAGCGGAAATGGCGGTTTGGACCGTCCACGCACCGTGCCACTGCTCGCACTGGCGGCGATTCATCGGGTGCAACTTCGGGCACATGTCCAGAACATGCAGCGCCCATTGCACGCCAAACGGCGTCGCGCGACGAAGAGCAGTTGTTCCACTTTTGCCCCCGTTCCGGCTTCAACCTTGAGCGGAAATGGCGGTTTGGACCGTCCACGCACCGTGCCACTGCTCGCACTGGCGGCGATTCATCGGGTGCAACTTCGGGCACATGTCCAGAACATGCAGCGCCCATTGCACGCCAAACGGCGTCGCGCGACGAAGAGCAGGGGTTCACACTTTTGCCCCCGTTCCGGCTTCAACCTCGAGCGGAAATGGCGGTTTGGACCGTCCACGCACCGTGCCACTGCTCGCACTGGCGGCGATTCATCGGGTGCAACTTCGGGCACATGTCCAGAACATGCAGCGCCCATTGCACGCCAAACGGCGTCGCGCGACGAAGAGCAGGGGTTCACACTTTTGCCCCCGTTCCGGCTTCAACCTCGAGCGGAAATGGCGGTTTGGACCGTCCACGCACCGTGCCACTGCTCGCACTGGCGGCGATTCATCGGGTGCAACTTCGGGCACATGTCCAGAACATGCAGCGCCCATTGCACGCCACACGGCGTCGCGCGACGAAGAGCAGGGGCTCACACTTTTGCTCCCGTTCCGGCTTCAACCTTGAGCGGAAATGGCGGTTTGGACCGTCCACGCACCGTGCCACTGCTCGCACTGGCGGCGATTCATCGGGTGCAACTTCGGGCACATGTTCAGAACATGCAGCGCCCATTGCACGCCACACGGCGTCGCGCGACGAAGAGCAGGGGTTCACACTTTTGCTCCCGTTCCGGCTTCAACCTTGAGCGGAAATGGCGGTTTGGACCGTCCACGCACCGGGCCACGGCTCGCACTGGCGGCGATTCATCGGTGCAACTTCGGGCACATGTCCAGAACATGCAGCGCCCATTGCACGCCAAACGGCGTTCTGTCGACGAAAAGCAGGGATTCACACTTTGGCTCCCGTTTCCGGCTCCAACCTCGAGCGAAAATGCCGTTTTGGAACCGGTCTACACATCGGGGCAACTGTTCGAACTGGCCGGCGAATCCATCGGGTTGAACTTCCGGGCACATGCCCGAAACTAGGAGCGACCCATGGATACGCCAAACCGACGTCGCGCGAGGAAAGGAGGGGGTCACACT
>NW_003303758.1:4797417-4800135 GCF_000142945.1 Phytophthora infestans T30-4 | reverse complement strand
CTTACGCGTACCTCGGCATCGGGGACGACTTCGACCACGTGCGCCGCCGCATCGAGCTCGCGCCGATGATGAAGCAGCTCAAGCACAGCGTCACGGCGCTGATGCACACGGGACTGGCCCCATGGCAAGTGGTGAAGGCGGTGAAGGTATACCTCTACCCCCGCATAGAGTACGCCCTTCGCCACCTTCGCCCGTTCAAGCAACAACTAGAGACGTTCGACGAGCAACTCCGCCGCGGGCTCCGCCACCTGCTGCGACTACCGACGAGCGTCACCAACGCCTTCTTCTCCGCGCCGACATCGCGCGGCGGATTGGGCCTCCTGCCGCTGACGGAGCTGTACGCGGCGCTTCAGATTGCCCATGGATGGCAGATACTCAACTCCCCGGACGGCGCCACCCAGAGGATCGCCCACGAGCAGCTCCGGCAGATCGCAGACGCGCGCCACCGCCTGGACACTGCACACTGGATGGACCGCGAGGCAGAGCTGTGCGAGCTGCTGCTCAGCTCGCAGCTCGGACAGTCCAGCCACGCCCCACCCAAGCGGCGCAACTGTGACACCGGATCCCTTTGAATCGACATTCGGCGACAGCTCGGCACGCTCGGGCTCAAGTTCGAGACCGCGCCTGCCGACGCAGCCACCAGCCCGCCCGCCCAACTATTGCAGCTTCGCGCGTGTCGCACCACGACAAGTGGCTGACGCGCCGTGACATCGTGCGGCACGTGAAGATGCACCTGAAGCTCCGGCACTGGACCAAGTGGGCAGCCATGCGCGACCAAGGCAAGACAGCTCGTGCCCATGGTAATATTGGTAGTGGCTTCCTCACACGGCCGCGAGGCCTGTTGGAAGCCGACTACCGGTTCGCGGTGGCCGGCCGCTTGAACCAGGTAGACACGCCCAGGGTCCTCAAGCACCGGCGTCTCCGAGCGCACGACAGGTGCAGACACCCTGGATACACGCGCTCCGAGACGCTGGCGCATGTGCTTAACCACTTCGACGGGATCATGGACGCAGTCCGTGTCCGCCATGACGCCGCACTCAAGATTATTGAGCGTGCGCTCCTCGCATCGTCGGACGGCCAGCAGGACCATGCTGAGCTCCGCATGAACCAGACCGTGCCGCCACTCGCCGGCCCCGCGTTACGGCCCGACCTTCAACCCTACAACCACACCAAGAAGACGGTGGCGGTGGTCGACCTGGCCGTGGCGTTTGAGAAGGAGGCGAGTGACGACGCGAGTGGCTCAGCACTGTCCCGAATCGCCAGCCACAAGCGAGCCAAGTACGACCGCATCAAGCGACACCTTGAGCGCCAAGGATGGAAGGTACACCTCTCGGCGCTCGTGTACGGGTTGCTTGGGGCGGTCGGTAGTGGAAACCACCAGGTGTACACCACACACCTGGGGCTACTCAAGCGCGATGCAAAGCGGCTAAACTGGCAGCTGTCTGCCGAATGCATCCAGTCCAGCCGCCGCATCTGGAACTTGCACTGCAGCCAGCACTGAACTCGCCAACACCAGGCGAGGCCCAACCAAGGACCAAGAGGCCGCCGGGCGACGGAGACCGGGGGGATTCCGTCCCAGAGAAGCCGCCGCTAGACGGAAGTCAAGCCCAAGACGGCCGACAGGACCACACCCAGGTTGGGAACCGCCCTCAAAACACATTTCGGTGGTCGACTCGCAAGCCTTACCTATACTTAATACATTTAATTAGGTAGCGACCAGATTACAAACTTGGTAACGAGTAAGCCAAATGGTAATACACAAAACTTTTCTGTTTTAATCAGTGTGAAAACTGGTTTTCGCCTTTTGGTGGACTTTTTCACTCGCATTTTTGGGCAATCGTCTGCGGCTAGCTTGCTAGCGGCGGACGAGCGGTCTCCGGGGGCGTACACCTTTCCCCCGAGGCCAAGGGCGGCTGCTGCAACGCTGGAGGGCAATCAGTGCCGGAGTCAACGTCCATGGGGGCGGCGACGTCGTTGCTGAGCATGGAGCTTGGGGCTGCAACGTCGTCACCGCTCCCGTCGTCGGCTGTCAAAGTGCTGCGGTCGCAGCTGCTGCACTCGTCGACCTGCATGGGCTCCACGAGCACGCGAGCCATCGGTAGATGTTCTTGGTTCGGCTCAGCATGCGCGTGGTGCTCCACGGCGACGCGAGCAGCAGCGCGAGCAGTTGTAGCAGTAGCAGCTACCGGAGCTGGAGTAGCTGCGGTAGCCGCTGCTGGGCTTGAGTCAACCAACCCCGGGTCGGGCAGCATGCCGCCCTCCCTGCCGGGTGGTGCCACGACTGTGTGGACTTCAACACGGGCTGGGGCGGCGGAGCGCGAGCCAGACCGGCTGCCAGCGCTGCTGGGTCGGCGAGCATGCTGCCTGCCCTGCCGGGTGGGGCAAGCACACTCGCGACGTCTTCTGGGGGCCCTGGGGCGGCGGCGTGGAGGTCTTGAGCGTCCTCGTCGTCGCTGCTGTCGCTGTCGAGCTCCAAGGGCCAATGGCGGACCGCCAAGGCCCGAGCTGTAGCGGCTGAGAGTGTAGCACCCGGCGATACCGAGTCGGGCAGCCTGCCGGCGCCTTCTGTGTAATACCACATCGTAGGGGTGGTCTTGGGGGCTGGCGAGTGCCGTCGACGCGAGTTCTGCATCTGACAACAAAACAGCGCAATAAGAGTCTCGGCGACAGCCTCTGTGCCTTCCAAAGCGCGAAGTCCACGGACCAGCGAAACGGATC
>NW_003303758.1:4794331-4797303 GCF_000142945.1 Phytophthora infestans T30-4 | reverse complement strand
CATTGGAAGCAGCGTGGCGACGAGCTCTGCCAGCTCTTCCTCAACCTGGAACTCGAGACGTCGGCTCACGCACCTAAACGCCATAACGGCGCCATCGGTTCGCTGTGGGTCGACGTCCGCAAGAACGTGCAGGCCTTCGGGCGCAAGCTTGAGATCGCCCCGGCCGACTCTGTTTTCCGGCACACCTGCCCTATCGCTGAGAGCAAAACAAATGTCAAACCAAACACATTGGAACGACAGTTTTTCCTATCGACAAAAAAAACAAACACGCATGCAGACATTCCAGATGCGAAATCGCATGTTTTGTAGCTCTTTGATTATCAGTGGCATCTAGTTATAGACCTGGATGTCGGGGCGTAGTGCGGTCCGGGTAGCCTCGGTACCGCTCGGCTCACGCGTAGCTCTCTGCGTGTTCCCGACGGTGCACGGAGAGTGTGCTTAATTTCTCGGAGCACACTGTTGTGGCGGCCCTGCATGGCGTCCATCGTGCCCGGATAGTGGTTGAGCACGTGCTCCAGCGACTTAGTTCGCTCTTCCACATGCCGCTGGGGCAGGTGATGAAACCGCTGCCAACTCCACCGTGTGCTCATGCCGTCCTGCCTTGGCCTTCAACGTCACACCACGCCCGCCAGTGAATGTTCTTGAGACGCTGCTTCACGTGCCGCAGCACGTCGCGGTGCGTCAACCACTTCTCGTGGTGTGGCACGCGAAGCTGCAGAATATTTAAGTTTATTGTTTGGCGGGACGCTGTTTCTGTGTGGGGGCAATATCAACATCAACATGGCCATGTGCAGTTGTTTCTCATAGGCTAGAGGAGTAAACGGTTTCTCCTAATGAATCTGAAACTGGTTTGGTTTTTGATACCTAACGCGAAGTCAACATTAGGCAGAATGTTTGTATTACGACGTACTATCCGTAAAATTTTGAAATCGTTAAATTGTGCGGTAAATAGGACGAATATGTCACAACGGATTTCGTGTTTCTGGGTTAACGTTAGGGCGATACCACTGATAGTCAAAGAGCTACAAAACAGATGGTTGTCCACCTGCTATATCTGCATGCGAGTTTGATTTTTTTTTGTCGATAGAAAATCCTGTCGTCCTAATGTCTTTGGTTTGACATTTTTTTTGCTCTTAATACTTAAGTTAACTGTTTGGCTAGACGTTGTTTCTGTGGGGGGGAAAAGCAACATCAATATGGCCATGTGCAGCTGTTTCTCATAGGCTACTGGAATAAATGGTTTCTTCTAATATATATGTAACTGGTTTGACTTTGATACCCCTAGCTCTAGGTCAACATTAGGCAAAGGTTTGTAATACGAGGTACTATCCGTAAAATGTTGAAATCGTTAAATTGTGCGGTAAATAGGACGAATATGTCATAACGGATTTCATGTTTCTGGGTTAAAGCTAGGGCGATGCCACTGATAGTCAAAGAGCTACAAAACAGATGGTTATCCACCTGCTATATCTGCATGCGAGTTTGATTTTTTTTTGTCGATAGAAAGTCCTGTCGTCCTAATGTCTTTGGTTTGACATTTGTTTTGCTCTCAATACTTAAGTTAATTGTTTGGCTAGACGTTGTTTCTGTGGGGGGGAAAAGCAACATCAATATGGCCATGTGCAGCTGTTTCTCATAGGCTACTGGAATAAACGGTTTCTTCTAATATATATGTAACTGGTTTGACTTTGATACCCCTAGCTCTAAGTCAATATTATGCAAATGTTTGTATTACGATGTACTATCCGTAAAATGTTGAAATCGTTAAATTGTGCGGTAAATAGGACGAGTTTCTGTAGAGTTAGATGATGCGTTAGACGATATTAACCTGGTACACGAATCATATCAGCAAGGAATAAAGTCCTCACTCGTTTAAAGTCCTCTCTGTCACTTTTGGGCGGCACTATTAAATATAGTCCGGACTCTAATAGGGCGCATCCGGTAGCATTATTTATCGAGCAAACTGTTTACTTCGTCTCCATTCGACAACACTTCCTTGTAGCTTCAATCGATCTTTATCCACTGCGACGAAGATTTCGTTCTTGTAACAGGCGTACATCCGCGACAGCTTGGCATTAGTCTCACTCAGCGACTCACCAACTCCATGATATACCCGACGCTATTTAACTTCGACGTTGATACAATGATTACACAAGATGATTTGCAGTCTCCATTTCCAATTATCAACGGCGCTGTCGTGTTGCATGATGCCATCACCTTCGAATCGTGTCAGCGCAGCGTTGTCGTCGCTGCCTTGAACTCAACTGTTATGCGCAGCACAACGTTCTTCTTCAGTAGTACTGAAAACGATATAGTGCTTAACCGGTGTACTAGATTGAAAGAGAAGCAATTAGAGAAATGAGAGGAGACTAGGTCACGATAAAATAAAATAGTTATTTCGAAAATGAATCGGTGTAAATTTTCTTCAGCAATTCATCGAAGACCTTGGGCAATGATCACGCCGCATGCACTGAATTAATTGTCGCCTGAAAGCAACGAGTAAATCTGCTCTGCAATAGTCCTCAGTGATTCTCGCTCAGGAATGTCGTCTCTTGACCCCATCGACATAAAACATTGCTCGACTTTATCGCCCAAGCTTTTGTTAAAGAGCCATACCTTGAAATCAGTGACTATACTGAAAACCTCCGTTGTGTCCGTTGGGCTCCTTCCACCCTTTGGTCGCATGTTCTCCACGTTGAAGCTGGCTACGTGCCAACGTACACTCTTCCGGAAGATCTTCGGTAGACCACGCCATCAACTTGTTACAATACCTTGAGGTTATCCTGAACCTTGTCACTTGTCACCGCATCATACAAGTGAATTATGCTTCTCCCGTGCTTGGCAATGCGATACGAAAAAGTGTAATATCGTTTTGAAAAGCGTTGCATAATACTTCATACAAACACAGACTAAAAATAGACTGAAATAAACTCAAGAAAAACCAAAATACAATGCATGTAAGAAATCAAGTT
>NW_003303758.1:4790788-4792463 GCF_000142945.1 Phytophthora infestans T30-4 | reverse complement strand
ACCGTAGGCGGAGGCGCGGTCGGCGGTGCGGCACAGCATCGGGGCTGATGCACATTGCGGCGTACACCTCGCCGTCGTCGATGTCGCCTTGGTCGCTGTGGTCGTCATCAGGAGACGGAGCGGCCGTAGATGCAGGAGGCCGGGCTGAGGGCAAGGGCGCTGCAGGAGCAGTAGGCGCTGCGGTCGCCACGGAGGTGTTGGTGCAGCCCCTGCCATCGGGGTGCACACTGCACTCGAGCTTGGTGCGGCGTCGGTCGAGGCCGGCGTTGGCAAGGCGGTCGGCGTGACCGTTCGCCTGCCGGTCGATGTGGTGGAGCGAGAAGCTCCCCACGCGCGCGAGCTCGAGCTTGACCTTGTTGCGCAGTGCTCGGAGCCGCGTGCTTCTCGTCGCGAAGATGCCCCGCACTTGCTGGATGACCAGCGTGCTGTCGCCCTCGATGCGCATCTTCGTGACGCCGTGGTCGGCGGCAGCCCTGGCCCCGAGAAGCAACGCAGTGTACTCTGCTGTGTTGTTCGTTGCCGTGGTGCTCGGGTCGTAGTGGGAACAAGTCCACACTACGGGACCGCTGGGCTTGAAGAGAGCTGCGCCGGCGCCGCCTGGGCCTGGGTTGGCACGGCAGGCACCGTCAAAGCGCAGGAGCCACTCGCCGTCGGCGTCGTCGATGGTCTCCTCGTCGACCGGCCCTGGCGCTTCGACGTGCGGCTCGCTCGCCTCCCAGTCCATCGTGTCGCTGTCCTTGGCCTCTTCCTCGCATGCAGGCGCGTCTGGTAGCGCGGGTAGCAGGCGGGCGGCGATGCGTGACACAACCAGGCTTCGTGGCAGCGGTGGGTCCCAGCGGGGGGCAGGTGTGGCGGCGAGCCTCGTCGCAATGCGGCCCGCGATGGTAGTGCGCGGTAGCGGGAGGCCCCGGTGCCGAGAGTTCCTGTGCGTCAGAAGTGACGCGAAGCTGCCGGCCGTGTACGCGCACAGCGTGCAGTCGAACCGCGACGCGTTGTGCGTGTACACGGCAAGGACGGAGGCCGGTTGAGCGCTGGCCGCGGATAGCCTGAGCGCTGGGGCATGAATGCCAGCCTCCTCCTCTTCTTGCAGCTGGTGAGCTTCTTCACCGTCATCTGCGTCGAGTCGGCGGCGCTTGCTGCCTACGTGCAGCGCACGCGGTCGCTGGAGCGGCTGCTGCAACGTTGGAGGGCAACTGGTGCCGGAGTCAACGTCCATGGGGGCGCCGACCGCTTCTGTGCGCCGGGACCTTGGTGCTGCTCGGGCGCCGCCGCTCGCATCTCCAGCTGGTTGATGTGTGAGTGCGGGACTGCTGCACTCCCTGACCTGCGTGCTATCCCGAAGAACTCAAGCTGTTCAGAGACAGCCTCGCCGGCATCCGCAAGTGCCACGACACACTGCCTGGCTTCCTCGCGTGGGACAGGGCTGCGCGCTAACTCTGGGAAGTGTGCCATCCTCGCAGTGACGACGAACGCCCGGGGCAACCACGACTAGAGACAGCAGCATGCGGCTCGAGGTGCCAGACCCCGCGATCCCCACGCTCAATCTCCACGAAAGCTACCCGCTACCTGGGCGTGGGGTGATGTATTGAACCACGAGCGCATCGACCTCTACCTCGAGCCATAATACAGCATTCAAGTGAGGGGGCGTGGAGCTGCGGATATCGTATTTGTCACT
>NW_003303758.1:4767915-4769148 GCF_000142945.1 Phytophthora infestans T30-4 | reverse complement strand
CCAAGGTACGCGTACGCATCGGTCATCCCGAGTGCTGGGATCTAGGCGTCGTCCAGCTGGAGCGTGAGGTTGGCGGTCGTCAAAACGCCGCGGTTGTCCCTCTGGACAGACATGGTGCTGCACTTGGACTGGTTTGCCACCATGCCTGTCCAGCGCAGGAAGTCGGTGACGAGCTGGTGCTGCCGCGTGATGCCATCCTTGGTGTCACTAAAGACCTTGAGGTCGTCGGCATATGCTGACGCACCTGGGCGGTCGACGGCTGAGAGCTGTACCCCCGTGCCAGGGAGCCGCTTGAGTGCGTGGAGGAGTGGGCTGATCACCGCCGTGAAGAGGTGGGGGCTCAAGGGACATCCCTGAAACACGCCCAAGCGCAGCTGAATTGGGGCCGTCGTGCCGTCTGCTGCGTTCCCGACCGTGAAAGCTGCCGCGTCGTAGATCCCTTGGCAGCACGCGATGAACTGCGCCGGCACTCCCATGCGCCTCAGCACCTCCCACAGCAGTTCGTGGGGCACACTGCCGAACGCGTTCTTGATGTCGTACCAGACCACGTGCAGCTCGCGGCGTCGGCGGCGGGCGTTGTCCGTCAGCGTGGCTGCGAGGAAATTGTGTTCCCCGCAGCCGTTAACCGCGCGGAATCCCTTCTGTGCGTCCGCGTGCCGGGTGTTGGCGTCGAGCCAGCGTGTGAACCGGTGGGCCAGGATACCAGCGTACAGCTTGTAGACGGCTTGCTGGAGGCAGATCGGCCTCCAGTTGGCGGGGTCCTGCCGATCTCCTTTCTTGAACAGGAGCCGCACGACTCCGAGCTTCCAGCTCTGTGGGACGCGCTGATCAGTCCAACACCTGGAGAAAGCGGCGTGCAGGGCCGGTAGGAGTTGCTGTGTGGAGGTCTTGTAGACGTCGTACCCCACTCCGTCCAAGCCGGGGCTGGACGTGCCCCGTACACGTTGCAACTGGTCCTCAACCTCGTCCGGCGACGGCGGCTTCATGAGTAGCTCCGTGGCAGCGATGGCAGCGGGGAAGCTGAGCAAGAGCCTCCCGAAAGCGGGCTCCGATGGGCGAGTCGGCGTCGAACTCCGTCCGCGGCGTGTTCACGTCTGTGAAGAAGGCATGGGAGCAAGTCTCCCGGAATCGGGCAGATTCCGTCGTCCACCGCCGGCGAAGGAGCTGAAGCTGGCGCAGGATGAGGCGGAGCCGCTGTTTGCGCCTGTGTCGTCACTGATGCCGCCCTGTCCT
>NW_003303758.1:4763049-4765846 GCF_000142945.1 Phytophthora infestans T30-4 | reverse complement strand
CCCCCCCCACCGAGCCTAATGACCCCAGCCGAGTAAATCCGTGAATTTTGTGATTCCTCCCACCTCCTCCTCTTCTTGCAGCCGGTGACCTTCTTCCACGTCATATGCTTTTAGTTCGGCGGCGCTTGCTGCCTACGCGCAGCGTGCGTGGTCGCTGGAGCGGCTGCTGCAGCGTTGGAGGGCAACTGGTGCCGGAGTCAACGTCCATGGGGGCGGGGACGTCGTTGCTGAGCATGGAGCTTGGGGCTGCAACGTCGTCACCACTCCCGTCGTCGGCTGTCAAAGTGCTGCGGTCGCAGCTGCTGCACTCGTCGACCTGCATGGGCTCCACGAGCACGCGAGCCATCGGTAGATGTTCTTGGTTCGGCTCAGCGTGCGCGTGGTGCTCCACGGCGACGCGAGCAGCAGCGCAAGCAGTTGTAGCAGTAGCAGGTACCGTAGCTGGAGTAGCTGCGGTAGCCGCTGTTGGGCTTGAGTCAACTAACCCCGGGTCGGGCGGCATGCTGCCCGACCGCCACGACTGTGTGGACTTCAACATAGTCTGGGGCGGCGGCGCGAGGGTTCTGGCCGGCGGGGCCAGCTTGGGAGGCGGGGCTTGGGTCTTGAAGTGCCGCTGGGGGCGGCGGAGCGCGAGCCAGGTCGGCTGCCAGCGCTGCTGGGTCGGCGAGCATGCTGCCTGCCCTGCCGGGTGGGGCAAGCACACTCGCGACGTCTGCGGGGGGTCCTGGGGCGGCGGCGTGGGGGTCTTGGGCGTCCTCGTCGTCGCTGCTGTCGCCGTCGAGCTCCAAGGGCCAATGGCGGACCGCCAAGGCCCAAGCTGTGGCGGCTGTGAGCGCGGCACCCGGCGATACCGAGTCGGGCAGCCTGCCGGCCGCCCTGCCGTGTGGTGCCACATCGTAGGGGGGGTCTTGGGGGCTGGCGAGGGCCGTCGCCGCGAGCCCTGCGTCTGCGGAAGCCAACGGGCGCGCTTGCAAGCTCGGCGGCGGCGTGTGGGCCGCGCCAGAGCGCGAAGTCGGCGGCGCCTGGGAAGGCAGCCGCGAGGCCGAGCCGCGTACGGGCTGAGAGGCCAGCGACCGGGGCATACTTAGACCAAGTATAGCCCCGCGTACAGGCTGAGAGGCCAGGGATTCGGCTGTACTTGGTCCCAGTATGGGGCCGCGTACAGCCTGAGAAGCCAGGGATTCGGCCGTACGGGTCTCGCGTACAGCCTGAGAGGCCAGGTATCCTCCCATACTTAGATCAAGTATGGGGCCGCGTACAGCCTGAGAGGGCAGGGATTCGGGCATACTAAAACCAAGTAAAGTCTGCCCGATCCCGCCTGGCTCTCGCACGTCTTGATGCCAAACGGCGCGAGGTCGTGCTGGAAGGGCGGGGCTGCGCTTGGGCGGCCGAGGCGTCGTCCCGCGATGCCGCTTGGCGTGCAATAGGCGCTGCTGCCCGAAGTTGCACCCTCTGAATCGCCGCCGGTGCCGAGCAGTGGCACGGCGCGTGGAGGGTCCAAACCGCCATTTTGGCCTGAAGTTGAAGCCGAAACGGGGGCAAACGTGTAAACCCCAGCCCCCTCGTCGTCGCTGATTGGCCGAAAGTCGGACCAATCGGGGGCCGCCAGATCGGCCTCGTCAGCTGCGCTATAGAAAGACGCGTCGCTGCCGAGACTTGATTGGCTGGCCGTGGAGGCCTCGCTGTCCGAGGACAGGGCCCGGTCTCTGATTGGCCAGAAGAGGCGCATGGCGCACTCTGATTGGTCAAAAAGAAAAAAGTTCGACAACCGAGGACTTACGAGGTCGCAGGCGAATTAGAAAAGTGTAGAGAAGATCGGTGTAGTGTGTTTTGTAGTTGGCCTCGCGGGGGAAAGGTGTACGCCCCCGGAGACCGCTCGTCCGCCGCTAGCAAGCTAGCCGCAGCCGAGTGCCCAAAAATGCGAGTGAAAAAGTCCGCCAAAAGGCGAAAACCAGTTTTCACACTGATTAGAACAGAGAGTTTTGTGTATTACCATTTGGCTTACTCGTTACCAAATTTGTAATTTGGTCGCTACCTAATTGAATGTCTAAAATATAGGTAAGGCTTGCGAGTCGACCACCGAAATGGGTTTCTAGGGCGGTTCCCTACCTGGGTGGGGCCCTGTCGGCCGTCTTGGGCCTGGTTTTCGCCTAGCGGCGGCTTGTCTGGGACGAAGTCCCTCCGGTCTTCGTCGCCCGGCTGCCTCTTGGTCCTTGGCTGGGCCTCGCCTGGTGTTGGCGAGTCCGGTGCTGGCTGCAGTGTAGATTCCAGATGCGGCGGCTGGACTGGATGCAGTCGGCAGACAGCTACCGGTCCAGCCGCTTTGCATCGCGCTTGAGTAGCCCCAGGTGTGTGGTGTACACCTGGTAGTTGCCACTAGCGACCGCCCCAAGCGACCCGTACACGAGCGCCGAGAGATGTACCTTCCATCCTTGGCGATCGAGGTGTCGCTTGATGCGATCGTACTTGGCTCGCTTGTGGCTGGCGATAAGGGACAGCGCCGAGCTGCTCGCGTCGTCACTCGCCTGCTCCTCAAACGCCACGGCCAGGTCGACCACCGCCACCGTCTTCTTGGTGTGGTTGTAGAGCTGGAGATCGGGCCGTAACGCGGGGCCGGCGAGTGACGGCACGGTCTGGTTCACTCGGAGCTCGACGCGGTCCCGGCGGTCCGTGGACGACGCGTGGAGCTCACGCTCGATGCGCTTGAGCGCTCCGTCGTGCCACCCTCGGACCGCGTCCATCGTGCCGGGACAGTGGTTTAGCACGTGAGCCAGTGTTTCGGCACGATGGCATCCTG
>NW_003303758.1:4757723-4760905 GCF_000142945.1 Phytophthora infestans T30-4 | reverse complement strand
AATGACCAACGGTTAGAACAAATGTAAATCACTGGATGACAAGAACCCAAGCTCACGTCAAGCTTCTATGCACACTTTCTCATCGGGTGTAGAAGCGGAGGCGCAATTGGTGCTGGTCAACGGCGGAGCGGATGCGGCCGACTCGACGCCTGGCCTTGCTGATGGCCATCCTGACTAAAGGCTCATGCTCTTGATCGCGTGGAGGTCGTCGAGGGCTTCATCGATCCGGTGCTCGCGGTGGTGGCGTGTCACCCGCGGGGGCCGTCGGCGGCGCGTCTTTCGCTGCCTGCGTTGGCTGCCACCGCCGCGCTTGCCTCTCCGCTGTCGACGCTGCCGTGTTTGCTGCTGCTGCCGTGGTCGCTGCTGCTGCTGCTGCTGTTGGCTTGGAGGCTGATGCTGGGCCTGGGAGTACGGCTGCAGCTTGTCGTAGAGAGCGTACGGTAGGGCTGTGATGTAGCCCTCCGCCGTCTCCCAGTCGGGCGCGTCTGCAATCTTCGCCGCCAGCGACGCTGCCAGCCTCTCCACGACGTCGCCAGCCTCCTCGGACTCCTCGTCCGTCAAGTGCCGTAGGCGGAGGCGCGGTCGGCGGTGCGGCACCGCATCGGGGCCGATGCACATTGCAGCGTATACTTCGCCATCGTCGATGTCGCCTTGAACGCTGTGGTCGTCATCATGAGACGGAGCGGCTGTAGTTGCAGGAGGCCGGGCTGGGGGCAAGGGCGCTGCAGGAGCAGTAGGCGCTGCGGTCGCCACAGAGGTGTTGGTGCAGCCCCTGCCATCGGGGTGCACACTGCACTCGAGCTTGGTGCGGCGTCGGTCGAGGCCGGCGTTGGCGAGGCGGTCGGCGTGGCCGTTCGCCTGCCGGTCGATGTGGTGGAGCGAGAAGCTCCCCACGCGCGCGAGCTCGAGCTTGACCTTGTTGCGCAGCGCTCGAAGCCGCGTGCCTCTAGTCGCGAAGATGCCCCGCACTTGCTGGATGACCAGCGTGCTGTCGCCCTCGATGCGCAGCTTCGTGACGCCGTGGTCGGCGGCAGCCCTGGCCCCGAGCAGCAACGCAGTGTATTCTGCAGTGTTGTTCGTTGCCGTGGTGCTCGGGTCGTAGTGAGAACAAGTCCACACTACGGGGCCGCTGGGCTTGAAGAGAGCTGCGCCGGCGCCGCCTGGGCCTGGGTTTGCACGGCAAGCACCGTCGAAGCGCAAGAGCCACTCGCCGTCGGCGTCGTCGATGGTCTCCTCGTCGACCTGCCCTGGCGCTTCGTCGTGCGGCTCGCTCTCCTTGGTCTCCTCGTTTGTCCCAGTTGGCGCCCAGTCCATCGTGTCGCTGTCCTTGGCCTCGTCCTCGCATGCAGGCGCGTCTGGTAGCGCGGGTAGCAGGCGGGCGGCGATGCGTGACACGACCAGGCTTCGTGGCAGCAGTGGGTCCCAGCGGGGGGCAGGCGTGGCGGCGAGCCTCGTCGCAATGCGGCCCGCGATGGTGGTGCGCGGCAGCGGGGGACCCCAGCGTGGGGGTGGCACCTGAGCGAGGCGCCCGGCGATCCGAGACGCGACCAGCACGCGCGGAAGTGGAGTGCCCCAGCGGCTCTCGGTGGCCTCGGTATCTGTTGCCTGCACGTCAACATCGGTGGAGCTCACCAGCGGGGGGGACGCCGTGAGCTCCGTGGCGTTGTGGTGGGGCAGGTCGGGCTCAACGGGAGCCGCGGCTGAGACGGTGGAGTCGGCTCCGTCGGCAGTGGGGCTTGATGTTCCTGCTGCCGACGAAGCCTCCGCCGATGGTGCGCTCGAGAGGCTGGCGCACGCTTGCGCGTGTCTTACTGCAGCCAGCTTTGAGGCGAATGGCACGCCACACGCGCAACCCGCCGAGAATCGGTCGAGGAATGCGGTGCGGCGGTGCCGAGAGTTCCTGTGCGTTTTCAGTGATGCGAAGCTGCCGGCCGTGTACGCGCACAGCGTGCAGTCGAACCGCGACGCGTTGTGCGTGTACACGGCGAGGACGGAGGCCGGTTGAGCGCTGGCCGCGGATAGCCTGAGCGCTGGGGCATGGATGCCAGCCTCCTCCTCTTCTTGCAGCTGGCGAGCTTCTTCCTCATCATCTGCGTCGAGTCGGCGGCGCTTGCTGCCTACGTGCAGCGCACGCGGTCGCTGGGGCGGCTGTTGCAACGCTGGAGGGCAATCAGTGCCGGAGTCAACGTCCATGGGGGCGGCGACGTCGTTGCTGTTCAAGGAGCTTGGGGCTGCAACGTCGTCACCGCTCCCGTCGTCGGCTGTCAAAGTGCTGCGGTCGCAGCTGCTGCACTCGTCGACCTGCATGGGCTCCACGAGCACGCGAGCCATCGGTAGATGTTCTTGGTTCGGTTCAGCGTGCGCGTGGTGCTCCACGGCGACGCGAGCAGCAGCGCGAGCAGTTGTAGCAGTAGCAGCTACCGGAGCTGGAGTAGCTGCGGTAGCCGCTGCTAGGCTTGAGTCAACCAACCCCGGGTCGGGCAGCATGCCGCCCGCCCTGCCGGGTGGTGCCACGACTGTGTGGACTTCAACATGGTCTGGGGCAGCGGCGCAAAGGTTCTGGCCGGCGGGGCCAGCATGGGAGGCGGGGCTTGGGTCCTGGGGTGCCGATGGGGGCGGCGGAGCGCGAGCCAGACCGGCTGCCAGCGCTGCTGGGTCGGCGAGCATGCTGCCTGCCCTGCCGGGTGGGGCAAGCACACTCGCGACGTCATCTGGGGGTTCTGGGGCGGCGGCGTGGGGGTCTTGAGCATCCTCGTCGTCGCTGCTGTCGCCGTCGAGCTCCAAGGGCCAATGGCGGACCGCCAAGGCCCGAGCTGTGGCGGCTGTGAGCGCGGCACCCGGCGATACCGAGTCGGGCAGCCTGCCGGCCGCCCTGCCGGGTGGTGCCACATCGTAGGGGGGGTCTTGGGGGCTGGCGACGGCCGTCGCCGCGAGCCCTGCGTCTGCGAAAGTTAGCGGGCGCGCTTGGAGGCTCGGCGGCGGCGTGTGGGCCGCGCCAGAGCGCGAAGTCGGCGGCGCCTGGGAAGGCAGCCGCGAGGCCGAGCTGCGTACGGGCTCAGAGGCCAGCGACCGGGGCATACTTAGACCAAGTATAGCCCCGCGTACAGGCTGAGAGGCCAGGGATTCGGCTGTACTTGGTCCCAGTATGGGGCCGCGTACAGGCTGAGAGGCCAGGGATCGAA
>NW_003303758.1:4752957-4755791 GCF_000142945.1 Phytophthora infestans T30-4 | reverse complement strand
CCCGGGGGCGGGGTGGAGAAAGGAAGATGGCGGATCACACCGGTGGGCCGGTGGCGTCCTGGCCTTGGGTCTTGGAAGGGAACACCCACGCCCACCAAATGTTGGTTCTTCAGGTGGTTGCTCCAGTGACGCAAGCCACGTCGCGGGGCGTTCAACCACTTCTTCTGGTTTTGGCACGCGAAGCTGCCAAGGCAGGGCGGGGTGTGACGGGCCCAGCGTCCGGCCGGCGCGGTCTCGAGCTTGAGGCCCAAAAGGCCTGCAGGTTCTTGCGGACGTCGACCCCACAGCGAGCCCGATGTCGCAGTTGCGGCGTTTGGGCGGTGCGTGGGCCGACGTCCCGAGGTCCAAGTTAAGGAAGAGCTGGCAGAGCTCATCGCCACGCTCTTTCCAGTGTGCCTTGTCAAGGCGGTGCCTTGCATCCGCAATCTGGTGGAGCTGCTCGCGCGCGATGCGTCGGGTGGCTGGGTCCGTCGAGTTAAGCATCTGCCACCCGTGCGCGATCTGTAGCGCCGCGTGCAGCTCCACCAGCGGCAGGAGTCCCAAGCCACCGCGCGAGACCGGCGAGTAGAAGAAGTCGTTGTTGGCGTTCTTGGGCAGGCGGAGCAGGTGGCGGAGGCCGGCGCGGAGGTGAAGGTCGAAGCTCTCCAGCAGCTGGTCTTCGGGTCTCAGATGCCGAAGCGCGTACTCGACACGAGGGTAAAGGTAAACCTTCACGGCCTTCACCACCTGCCAAGGCGCGAGGCCGGACTCGAGTAGCGCCGTCGTGTCCTGCTTGAGCGTCTTCAGCTTGGGCGCGAGCTCGATGCGGCGGTGCACATGGTCGAAACCGTCTCCGATCCCCAGGTAGGTGTACGATTGCATGTGAGTCATGCTGGGGATCGGAGTGCCGTCGAGCGCGAGGTCCAGATTGTCCGCCTCTGTCGCGCCGTTGCTGTTGCGCCGTACGCCCATGCTGCTGCACTTGGCTGCGTTGGCTTTCATGCCAGTCCAAGCCAGGAACGCGGCGACGAGCTTGTGTTGCTTGGTGGCGCCCACCTTGGTGCTGCTGAAGGTCTTGAGGTCGTCCGCATAAGCCGAAACTCCAACACGATCGTCGCCGGACAGCTGCACCCCGGTCTCCGGCAGCCTGCGGGGCGCGAAGAGCAGCAGGCTGATCGCGACGTTGAAGAGCTGGGGGCTCAGTGGGCACCCTTGGAAGACGCCAACCTGCTGCCGGATTGCTGCTGTCGGTCCGTAGGCGGCGTTTCCGATGACGAAGGCGGCCTGGTGGTACAGCCCCTTGCACATGTCGATGAAGTCTGCGGGAGCGCCGAGGTGCTGCAGCGAGTCCCACAGCAGCTGGAATGGCACGCTGCCGAAGGCGTTCCTGAAGTCGTACCATACCTCGTATAGGGGTCGGCGCTTGCGACGTGCTTGGTCGATGAGCGTGGCTGCGAGGAAGTTGTGCTCCCCTCAGCCGTTCACTGCCCTGAACCCCTTCTGTCCTGGTGCGTGCCTGTCGTTCACGTCCAGCCAGCGCACGAGTCGCCGAGCAAGTACACCTGTGTAAAGCTTGTAGATGGCTTGCTGGAGGCAAATGGGTCGCCAGT
The DNA here is from genome assembly GCF_000142945.1 of Phytophthora infestans T30-4. Lineage (NCBI taxonomy): Eukaryota > Oomycota > Peronosporomycetes > Peronosporales > Peronosporaceae > Phytophthora > Phytophthora infestans. The sequence continues at coordinate 4,754,202 of NW_003303758.1, read as the reverse complement.
TTGCCGGGTCGTCATGCGCGCCCTTCTTGTACAGCAGTCGCACGACCCCCACCTGCCAGCTCTGTGGCACCATCTTGGCTGTCCAGCATCGCTTGAACGAAGCGGTGAGCACCGGGAGCAGTTGCTGTGCGAAGCGCTGGTAGACGTCGTAGCCGATGCCATCGAGTCCTGGGCTCGAGGATCCCCGCACGTGCTGTAGCTGGGTCTCGATTTCGTCCGCAGTCGGGACTTCTGTCAGCAGTTCGCGGAGCCTCGTCGCTGGAGGAAGCCTTGCCATCGCCGTACGAAACGCCTCGCCGACGGGTGTCGCGGGGTTGAACTCCCAGCGCGGCGTGTTGGTCCCGGTGAAGTACTGCCAGAGCTCGTCGGCCAGGATGGGGCAGGTTCCGTCGTCGGCATCACCAAGGGCTGACGTGGCTGCTTGCTGTGTTGGTGCTGTCGCTGCTCCTCTTGTAGACGTTGCTGCGCCCGCCGCCTGTGCCGTGCGTGCCGCTCGCGCCGCGTGCGCTTTCTCTAAGATGTCCGCCACGCACGCCTTCTCGTCGGTGTCAAACCGGTGGCGCAGCAGGTGTTGGTTAATGGCCCCGCGGACACGTCCGACGCGCCGTCTCGCCTTGTCAATCGCCGATCGGTCCTGTGGCCGCGCCCGCTCCAGTGTATGGAGCTCATCAACGCCTCGTCGATGCGGTGCTCGCGGTGGTGGCGGGTAACGCGCGGGGGTCGGGGTCGGCGCTGCCGGCTTTGCTGGGAGGCTCAATCATGTTTTCTATTTAAATAGGTGTTTTAATTGTGGTTCGAGCTCAAATAAACATAAACAGGACATCTGTTTAGAGGACATATGTCTACTATGCGGGGTAAGACTGTAGTATGGAGGATACTGTAGAGGTTACCCCTCCATTCCACTTCACTTGTCCCCTTCAGCTTTTCAGCTGTTTTAAATTACTTGTCCTCTAATTAAAACTTAGTTCAGCTAAGGAGAGGTCACATCTCGGTCACATAAAGTGCAAATCTGGGGGCCGAATGGAGACGATGTTTAGGCGAATTTTTTTTTTTTTTGGCCAGAACACTATTAATAAAAAAGACCACAGTTTTCTTTTTTAAAACAGTTTTTCGTTTTTTTCTAAAGCAGCTGTTTAAAAAAGTGGTAAAATAGCGAAGTATTTGGATATTTCAAGAGCCTGGCGGACAATTTTAAAATAAGGTGTGCCACACAAAAGGAAACCCTTCCACAAGTTCGTGACAGCA
>NW_003303758.1:4748126-4751977 GCF_000142945.1 Phytophthora infestans T30-4 | reverse complement strand
ATATCTGCATCTGGAAATTGAACTTGTGCTGCCTTTTGCAACCCAACCTCAAAGTCGCAGACCACCATGCTCGGCTCGATTTTGTCGTCTGCAGCGACATTGACAGCCTCCATCAAATGCCAGTACGTATCTTGGGTGTTTGACGTGCACAATGTATAACATACAGGGACGAATAGGTCCGTTGCATTATTAAAAACCATCATTACCACGCACTGGTAGAATGGGCGCGGGACGCACCTGAATGTCCCGTCGAGAAACAACGTAGTCTGTTTGTACTTCAGTAGCTTGATCAGATCAGGATGAGCCCAACCGACTAAGCGCTCTAGTGTTGTTCTATTCATATAGGACCTGTAAAATTGAAAGAATGGCTGTGTGGTCCCCGATACCAGTGACAGCGGCGGAACCTCCACAATACCATGCAAATCTGCACCAAAGTGAGCACGTCTCGCTCGGTGAACTCGCTGGAGGACTTGCTCACGTGTAAGTCCGAATTGCACCAGTGATACTTCCTCAGGGTAGAAGTCGCTGCGAAACTGCTTCCAGGTTCGTTCCGCCGTCAAGTCCACTCGAGTGATAGCCATCACATCAGTGGCCTCCTCCATGTCTTCGGTAACATCTACTCCAGGTAATTTAACTCTACGCCGGTCGCAAGAATGTTCACCACGAAATTGGTACTTATTTGTCTTGTAATGTAACTTTGCCTTGCATTTTGTACTCCGGTAGGAACTACACCTGTACGAAATCTTAACCTCCAATTATACCTGTAAATGCGTGACCAGCTGCATGGACAACAGTGCGACGATGATGCTGAACACTGTTTGCTGGAACATGCAGTGGAATACCTTCAGCGGCTTTTTCGTCTGCAGGATGCCCAGTAGAAGGTGAATTTGATATGGCACACTGGTGATCGCCTTCTCTACTCAAAAAAGCTGGAGGTGATCCCCCTTAAGCTGGCAGGCCAACACGACTGTGTGGACTTCAGCATGGTCTGGGGCGGCGGCGCGAGGGTTCTGGCCGGCGGCGCCAGCTTGGGAGGCGGGGCTTGGGTCCTGGGGTGCCGATGGGGGCGGCGGAGCGCGAGCCAGGTCGGCTGCCAGCGCTACTGGGTCGGCGAGCATGCTGCCTGCCCTGCCGGGTGGGGCAAGCACACTCGCGACGTCTGCCGGGGGTCCTGGGGCGGCGGCGTGGGGGTCTTGAGCGTCCTCGTCGTCGCTGCTGTCGCCGTCGAGCTCCAAGGGCCAATGGCGGACCGCCAAGGCCCGAGCTGTGGCGGCTGTGAGCGCAGCACCCGGCGATACCGAGCCTGCCGGCCGCCCTGCCGGGTGGTGCCACATCGTAGGGGGGTCTTGGGGGCTGGCGAGGGCCGTCGCCGCGAGCCCTGCGTCTGCGAAAGCCAACGGGCGCGCTTGGAGGCTCGGCGGCGGCGTGTGGGCCGCGCCAGAGCGCGAAGTCGGCGGCGCCTGGGAAGGCAGCCGCGAGGCCGAGCCGCGTACGGGCTGAGAGGCCAGCGACCGGGGTATACTCAGACCAAGTATAGCCCCGCGTACAGGCCGAGAGGCCAGGGATTCGGCTGTACTTGGTCCCAGTATGGGGCCGCGTACAGCCTGATTGGCCGAAAGTCGGACCAATCGGGGGCCGCCAGATCGGCCTCGTCAGCTGCGCTATAGAAAGACGCGTCGCTGCCGAGACTTGATTGGCTGGCCGTGGAGGCCTCGCTGTCCGAGGACAGGGCCCGGTCTCTGATTGGCCAGAAGAGGCGCATGGCGCACTCTGATTGGTCAAAAAGAAAAAAGTTCGACAACCGAGGACTTACGAGGTCGCAGGCGAATTAGAAAAGTGTAGAGAAGATCGGTGTAGTGTGTTCTGTAGTTGGCCTCGCGGGGGAAAGGTGTACGCCCCCGGAGACCGCTCGTCCGCCGCTAGCAAGCTAGCCGCAGCCGAGTGCCCAAAAATGCGAGTGAAAAAGTCCGCCAAAAGGCGAAAACCAGTTTTCACACTGATTAGAACAGAGAGTTTTGTGTATTACCATTTGGCTTACTCGTTACCAAATTTGTAATTTGGTCGCTACCTAATTGAATGTCTAAAATATAGGTAAGGCTTGCGAGTCGACCACCGAAATGGGTTTCTAGGGCGGTTCCCTACCTGGGTGGGGCCCTGTCGGCCGTCTTGGGCCTGGTTTTCGCCTAGCGGCGGCTTGTCTGGGACGGAGTCCCCCCGGTCTCCGTCGCCCGGCTGCCTCTTGGTCCTTGGCTGGGCCTCGCCTGGTGTTGGCGAGTCCGGTGCTGGCTGCAGTGTAGATTCCAGATGCGGCGGCTGGACTGGATGCAGTCGGCAGACAGCTGCCGGTCCAGCCGCTTTGCATCGCGCTTGAGTAGCCCCAGGTGTGTGGTGTACACCTGGTAGTTGCCACTAGCGACCGCCCCAAGCGACCCGTACACGAGCGCCGAGAGGTGTACCTTCCATCCTTGGCGATCGAGGTGTCGCTTGATGCGATCGTACTTGGCTCGCTTGTGGCTGGCGATAAGGGACAGCGCCGAGCTGCTCGCGTCGTCACTCGCCTGCTCCTCAAACGCCACGGCCAGGTCGACCACCGCCACCGTCTTCTTGGTGTGGTTGTAGAGCTGGAGATCGGGCCGTAACGCGGGGCCGGCGAGTGACGGCACGGTCTGGTTCACTCGGAGCTCGACGCGGTCCCGGCGGTCCGTGGACGACGCGTGGAGCTCACGCTCGATGCGCTTGAGCGCTCCGTCGTGCCACCCTCGGACCGCGTCCATCGTGCCGGGACAGTGGTTTAGCACGTGAGCCAGTGTTTCGGCACGATGGCATCCTGGCTGGCGGCATCTGTCGTGCGAGCGCAGGCGCCGGCGCTTCAGTACACTGTACGTGTCCACTTGGTTAAGACGACCACCGCGAACCGGTAGTCGGCTTCCCACATGCCTCGCGGCTGCGTAAGGAAGACGCTGCCTTCACCGCCGTGGGCACGGGCCGTCTTCCCTTGGTCCCGCATGGACGTCCAGCGGTGCCAGTGGTTATTCTTGATGTGCAGCTTCACGTGCCGCAGCACGTCCTTGTGCGTCAGCCACTTGTCGTGGTGCGGCACGCGAAGCTGGAGAGGCTGAGCTGGTGCGCCAGTGTGCGTGTCCGCGGGGGCTGTCTGTAGCTGCAGGCCGAGAGAGCGGAGGTGGCGCTGGACATCGACCCACAGCGAGCCGATGTCGCAATTGCGTCGTTTGGGAGGCGCGTGGGCCGATGTCCCGAGCTGCGAGTTTAGCAGCCGCTCGCACAGCTCCTCCCCCCGCTCCTTCCAGTGCTCGGCGTCCAAGCGGTGCCGGGCGTCGGCGACTTGGCGAAGCTGCACGCGGGCAATGCGGCGGATGGCGGGGTCCGGCGAGTGCAGGGTCTGCCAGGCGTGCGCAATCTGAAGGGCACCGTGAACCTCTGTAAGCGGTAGCAGCCCCAAACCTCCTCGCGACGTTGGTGCATACAGGAACTCGGTGGTGGCTGATGTTGGCAGGCGGAGAAGGTGACGCAGCCCGCGGCAGCGCTAAGCCCAGGTTTCATAAATTTTGCCACCCGATTTGCTGTGTTATCTCGGGGCCCGATTTAAATATAATGGGCAGGGTGATAGGTAATTAGGTTCGAATAAGCTATATCGACTTAAGGCCTTTATGGTGAGAGCGACGTCATTCCCAGACGACCTTTACCTTCCACGACTACTTATTGATATCGAAGTCAAACCAGTTTCTATTGATTATCGACGAAGCTACGAGATACAAGTGGGGATTTCTATTAGCCTACAAAGACGAAGCCACGGAGCTGATTCAGAAGCAGATTCGCTGGATCCAGAGCCA
>NW_003303758.1:4744251-4747665 GCF_000142945.1 Phytophthora infestans T30-4 | reverse complement strand
ACCGCAGGCTGCTCGTCGGTCTCCCGGATACGATTGTCTCGCACCGAGACCAGTGGTTAGTGGCTGCGTTTAAAAAAAACGCTGTTTCCTTTACTGGGAACTCGTCTGCAGATGTCCACTGCGGACCATCCACAGACAGATGGCCAGACAGAGCGCGTCAATCGAGTGCTCGAGGACACGCTGCGCAGTGTGTGCGCGGCAGCGCCACGTACGTGGTCGACGCAGCTTCCAGTTATTGCATTTGCGCTCAACAACGCGGTGCACGCATCCACGGGGTTCACGCCGTTCTACTTGAACGGCTTTTGTCGCCCCAGAGTGCCTCTCACTCTTCGAGGAGACACTGACGCCTCTATTCAAAGTGGGGGAGAGGCTCGGAAAGCCCTTTCCTCCCAGGTATCGGATGTGAGACCAGTTTCGCTGCGGAAACAAGTGGAATCCTTTATGGATACCAAGCTGAGCGTTGTCAGCAGGGTCCGCGATGCCATGGCCGCGGCCCATGATAAACAAAAGGAGTACTCCGACAAACATGGAAGAGGAAACTTAAGTGTATTTAAAGTGGGGGACTTAGTGATACTAGCTACGAGGAACCTACCTCTTGATACTGTCAGCTCTGTCGGCAGCAACAAGCTGAAGCACTGCTTCATCGGACCATTTGCAGTCCTGGCCAGACATGGTGCGTCGTACACCATCGGCCTGCATAAGTCAATGACGACGCACCCGACGTTCTATGCTGGACGTCTTAAGCGGTACTTTGACCCGCAGGGGGTTGCTGACTCGCAGACCCCCCCTGACCTAGCTCCTCGAAGCGAGGGCCGGTCACAGACGTCGACGGGGCGTCGGAGCAGGCACCCAAGCCTCGGTCGGAGGCGCCTGCTCTCGAGCGCGTGGAGGTTGTCGAGGGCTTCATCGATCCGGTGCTCGCGGTGTGGCGTGTCACCCGTGGGGGCCGTCGGCGGCGCGTCTTCCGCTGCCTGTGTTGGCTGCCACCGCCGCGCTTGCATCTCCGCTGTCGACGCTGCCGTGTTTGCTGCTGCTGCCGTGGTCGTTGCCGCTGCTGCTGCTGCTGTTGACGTGGAGGTTGGTGCTGGGACTGGGAGTACGGCTGCAGCTTGTCGTAGAGGGCGTACGGTAGGGCTGTGATGTAGCCCTCCGCCGTCTCCCAGTCGGGCGCGTCTGCAATCTTCGCCGCCAGCGACGCTGCCAGCCTCTCCACGACGTCGCCAGCCTCCTCGGACTCCTCATCCGTCAAGTGCCGTAGGCGGAGGCGCGGTCGGCGGTGTGGCACAGCATCGGGGCCGATGCACATTGCAGCGTACACCTCGCCATCGTCGATGTCGCCTTAGTCGCTGTGGTCGTCATCATGAGACGGAGCGGCTGTAGTTGCAGGAGGCCGGGCTGGGGGCAAGGGCGCTGCAGGATCAGTAGGCGCTGCGGTCGCCACAGAGGTGTTGGTACAGCCCCTGCCATCGGGGTGCACACTGCACTCGAGCTTGGTGCGGCGTCGGTCGAGGCCGGCGTTGGCGAGGCGGTCGGCGTGGCCGTTCGCCTGCCGGTCGATGTGGTGGAGCGAGAAGCTCCCCACGCGCGCGAGCTCGAGCTTGACCTTGTTGCGCAGTGCTCGGAGCCGCGTGCTTCTCGTCGCGAAGATGCCCCGCACTTGCTGGATGACCAGCGTGCTGTCGCCCTCGATGCGCAGCTTCGTGACGCCGTGGTCGGCGGCGGCCCTGGCCCCGAGCAGCAACGCAGAGTACTCTGCTGTGTTGTTCGTTGCCGTGGTGCTCGGGTCGTAGTGAGAACAAGTCCACACTACGGGGCCGCTGGGCTTGAAGAGAGCTGCGCCGGCGCCGCCTGGGCCTGGGTTTGCACGGCAAGCACCGTCGAAGCGCAAAAGCCACTCGCCGTCGGCGTCGTCGATGGTCTCCTCGTCGACCTGCCCTGGCGCTTCGTCATGCGGCTCGCTTTCCTTGGTCTCCTCGTTTGTCCAAGTTGGCGCCCAGTCCATCGTGTCGCTGTCCTTGGCCTTTTCCTCGCATGCAGGCGCGTCTGGTAGCGCGGGTAGCAGGCGGGCGGCGATGCGTGACACGACCAGGCTTCGTGGCAGCGGTGGGTCCCAGCGGGGGGCAGGCGTGGCTGCGAGCCTCGTCGCAATGCGGCCCGCGATGGTGGTGCGCGGCAGCGGGGGACCCCAGCGTGGGGGTGGCACTTGAGCGAGGCGCCCGGCGATCCTAGACGCGACCAGCACGCGCGGAAGTGGAGTGCCCCAGCGGTTGTCGGTGGCTTCGGTCTCTGTTGCCTGCACTTCAACATCGGAGGAGCTCACCAGCGGGGGGGACGCTGTGAGCTCCGTGGCGTTGTGGCGGGGCAGGCCGGGCTCAGCGTGAGCCACGGGTGAGACGGTGGAGTCGGCTCCGTCGGCAGTGGGGCTTGATGTTCCTGCTGCCGACGAAGCCTCGGCCGATGGTGCGCTCGAGAGGCTGGCGCACGCTTGCGCGTGTCTTGCTGCAGCCAGCCTCGAGGCGAATGGCACGCCACACGCGCAACCCGCCGAGAATCGGTCGAGGAATGCGGTGCGGCGGTGCCGAGAGTTCCTGTGCGTCAGAAGTGACGCGAAGCTGCCGGCCGTGTACGCGCACAGCGTGCAGTCGAACCGCGACGCGTTGTGCGTGTACACGGCGAGAACGGAGGCCGGTTGAGCGCTGGCCGCGGATAGCCTGAGCGCTGGGGCATGAATGCCAGCCTCCTCCTCTTCTTGCAGCTGGCGAGCTTCTTCACCGTCCTCTGCGTCGAGTCGGCGGCGCTTGCTGCCTACGTGCAGCGCACGCGGTCGCTGGGGTGGCTGCTGCAACGCTGGAGGGCAATCAGTGCCGGAGTCAACGTCCATGGGGACGCCGACGTCGTTGCTGAGCATGGGAGCTTGGGGCTGCAACGGCGGCACAGCTCCGACCGTCGGCTGTTAAAACTGCTGCGGGCCCAGCTCCTGCACTCGTCGACTCTGCATGGCCTCCACTAGCACGCGAGCCATCGGTAAAAGGTTCTAGGGTTCAGCCTCAGCGGGGCCCGTGGTGCTCCACCGGGGACGCGGACAGGCAGACCCTAGGAGTTTGTGATAATAGCAGCTACCGGACGTTGGAGGAAGCGACGCAACCCCCGGCCGCATATAGAGTAAGCCCACCTGGGAACAACAGAAGAGAGCCACCCAACTTTCGGTCTCCGGCTCCAGCTTTTGTGAATTTTACCCTGGACCTGGGTATCTCAAACCCGGGTCTTTCGACCAGTGGCCGCTAACTGTACATGATCTACGACATTGCTTTCTTTAATACCGCATATGTTCTCATGACTGACGAAGGGGGTTGGGAAGGGGAGCGAGCGGTCACCACAAACTATTGACCTTGTAGGCTTTGAGTTCCGAAGTTT
>NW_003303758.1:4736999-4743644 GCF_000142945.1 Phytophthora infestans T30-4 | reverse complement strand
CCAGATCGGCCTCGTCAGCTGCGCTATAGAAAGACGCGTCGCTGCCGAGACTCGATTGGCTGGCCGTGGAGGCCTCGCTGTCCGAGGACAGGGCCCGGTCTCTGATTGGCCAGAAGAGTCGCATGGCGCGCTCTGATTGGTCAAAAAAAAAAACCGACAACCGAAGACCGAAGACGGAGGCGAATTAGAAAAGTGTAGAGAAGATCGGTGTAGTTGGCCTCGCGGGGGAAAGGTGAACGCCCCCGGAGACCGCTCGTCCGCCGCTAGCAAGCTAGCCGCAGACGATTGCCCAAAAATGCGAGTGAAAAAGTCCGCCAAAAGGCGAAAACCAGTTTTCACACTGATTAGAACAGAAAAGTTTTGTGTATTACCATTTGGCTTACTCGTTACCAAATTTGTAATTTGGTCGCTACCTAATTGAATGTCTAAAAAAAATAGGTAACGCCTTCGAGTCGACCACCGAAATGGGTTTCTAGGGCGGTTCCCTACCTGGGTGGGGCCCTGTCGGCCGTCTTGGGCCTGGTCTCCGCCTAGCGGCGGCTTGTCTGGGACGGAGTCTCCCCGGTCTCCGTCGCCCGGTTGCCTCTTGGTCCTTGGCTGGGCCTCGCCTGGTGTTGGCGAGTCCGGTGCTGGCTGCAGTGTAGATTCCAGATGCGGCGGCTGGACTGGATGCATTCGGCAGACAGCTGCCGGTCCAGCCGCTTTGCATCGCGCTTGAGTATCCCCAGGTGTGTGGTGTACACCTGGTAGTTGCCACTAGCGACCGCCCCAAGCGACCCGTACACGAGCGCCGAGAGGTGTACCTTCCATCCTTGGCGCTCGAGGTGTCGCTTGATGCGGTCGTACTTGGCTCGCTTGTGGCTGGCGATAAGGGACAGCGCCGAGCTGCTCGCGTCGTCACTCGCCTGCTCCTCAAACGCCACGGCCAGGTCGACCACCGCCACCGTCTTCTTGGTGTGGTTGTAGAGCTGGAGATCGGGCCGTAACGCGGGGCCGGCGAGTGACGGCACGGTCTGGTTCACTCGGAGCTCGACGCGGTCCCGGCGGTCCGTGGCCGACGCGTGGAGCTCACGCTCGATGCGCTTGAGCGCTCCGTCGTGCCTCCCTCGGACCGCGTCCATCGTGCCGGGACAGTGGTTTAGCACGTGAGCCAGTGTTTCGGCACGATGGCATCCTGGCTGGCGGCATCTGTCGTGCGAGCGCAGGCGCCGGCGCTTCAGTACGCTGTACGTGTCCACTTGGTTAAGACGACCACCGCGAACCGGTAGTCGGCTTCCCACATGCCTCGCGGCTGCGTAAGGAAGACGCTGCCTTCACCGCCGTGGGCACGGGCCGTCTTCCCTTGGTCCCGCATGGACGTCCAGCGGTGCCAGTGGTTATTCTTGATGTGCAGCTTCACGTGCCGCAGCACGTCCTTGTGCGTCAGCCACTTGTCGTGGTGCGGCACGCGAAGCTGGAGAGGCTGAGCTGGTGCGCCAGTGTGCGTGTCCGCGGGGGCTGTCTGTAGCTGTAGGCCGAGAGAGCGGAGGTGGCGCTGGACATCGACCCACAGCGAGCCGATGTCGCAATTGCGTCGTTTGGGAGGCGCGTGGGCCGATGTCCCGAGCTGCGAGTTTAGCAGCCGCTCGCACAGCTCCTCCCCCCGCTCCTTCCAGTGCTCGGCGTCCAAGCGGTGCCGGGCGTCGGCGACTTGGCGAAGCTGCACGCGGGCAATGCGGCGGATGGCGGGGTCCGGCGAGTGCAGGGTCTGCCAGGCGTGCGCAATCTGAAGGGCACCGTGAACCTCTGTAAGCGGTAGCAGCCCCAAACCTCCTCGCGACGTTGGTGCATACAGGAACTCGGTGGTGGCTGATGTTGGCAGGCGGAGAAGGTGACGCAGCCCGCGCGCGAGGTGTCGGTCAAAGCCTTGGAGCTGCTGCTGAAACGGTCGGAGGTGGCGGAGGGCATATTCCACGCGTGGGTAGATGTAAACCTTGAGGGCCTTCACAACTTGCCACGGCGCCAGCCCCGACTGCATCAGCGCCGTCGTGTCTGCCTTCAGTTCGCGGAGCTTGGGAACCAACTCGACGCGGCGGCGTACGTGGTCGAATCCGTCGCCTATGCCCAGGTACGCGTACGCATCGGTCATCCCGAGTGCTGGGATCTAGGCGTCGTCCAGCTGGAGCGTGAGGTTGGCGGTCGTCAAAACGCCGCGGTTGTCCCTCTGGACAGACATGGTGCTGCACTTGGACTGGTTTGCCACCATGCCTGTCCAGCGCAGGAAGTCGGTGACGAGCTGGTGCTGCCGCGTGATGCCATCCTTGGTGTCACTAAAGACCTTGAGGTCGTCGGCATATGCTGACGCACCTGGGCGGTCGACGGCTGAGAGCTGTACCCCCGTGCCAGGGAGCCGCTTGAGTGCGTGGAGGAGTGGGCTGATCACCGCCGTGAAGAGGTGGGGGCTCAAGGGACATCCCTGAAACACGCCCAAGCGCAGCTGAATTGGGGCCGTCGTACCGTCTGCTGCGTTCCCGACCGTGAAAGCTGCCGCGTCGTAGATCCCTTGGCAGCACGCTATGAACTGCGCCGGCACTCCCATGCGCCTCAGCACCTCCCACAGCAGTTCGTGGGGCACACTGCCGAACGCGTTCTTGATGTCGTACCAGACCACGTGCAGCTCGAGGCGTCGGCGGCGGACCTTGTCCGTCAGCGTGGCTGCGAGGAAATTGTGTTCCCCGCAGCCGTTAACCGCGCGGAATCCCTTCTGTGCGTCCGCGTGCCGGGTGTTGGCGTCGAGCTAGCGTGTGAACCGGTGGGCCAGGATACCGGCGTACAGCTTGTAGACGGCTTGCTGGAGGCAGATCGGCCTCCAGTTGGCGGGGTCCTGCCGATCTCCTTTCTTGAACAGGAGCCGCACGACTCCGAGCTTCCAGCTCTGTGGGACGCGCTGATCAGTCCAACACCTGGAGAAAGCGGCGTGCAGGGCCGGTAGGAGTTGCTGTGTGAAGGTCTTGTAGACGTCGTACCCCACTCCGTCCAAGCCGGGGCTGGACGTGCCCCGTACACGTTGCAACTGGTCCTCAACCTCGTCCGGCGACGGCGGCTTCATGAGTAGCTCCGTGGCAGCGATGGCAGCGGGCAGCTGAGCAAGAGCCTCCCGAAAGCGGGCTCCGATGGGCGAGTCGGCGTCGAACTCCGTCCGCGGCGTGTTCACGTCTGTGAAGAAGGCATGGAGCAAGTCTCCCGGAATCGGGCAGATTCCGTCGTCCACCGCCGGCGAAGGAGCTGAAGCTGGCGCAGGATGAGGCGGAGCCGCTGTTTGCGCTGTTGTCGTCACTGATGCCGCCCTGTCCTTGTCGCGCACGGCGGCCAGGATGCCGTCCACGCAGGCCTTCTCGTCGGTGTCGAAGCGGTGGCGCAATTGGTGCTGGTCAAGGGCGGAGCGGATGCGACCGACTCGACGCCTGGCCTTGCTGATGGCCGTCCTGTCCTGAGGGCGCCTGCTCTCGAGCGCGTGGAGGTTGTCGAGGGCTTCATCGATCCGGTGCTCGCGGTGTGGCGTGTCACCCGTGGGGGCCGTCGGCGGCGCGTCTTCCGCTGCCTGTGTTGGCTGCCACCGCCGCGCTTGCATCTCCGCTGTCGACGCTGCCGTGTTTGCTGCTGCTGCCGTGGTCGTTGCCGCTGCTGCTGCTGCTGTTGACGTGGAGGTTGGTGCTGGGACTGGGAGTACGGCTGCAGCTTGTCGTAGAGGGCGTACGGTAGGGCTGTGATGTAGCCCTCCGCCGTCTCCCAGTCGGGCGCGTCTGCAATCTTCGCCGCCAGCGACGCTGCCAACCTCTCCACGACGTTGCCAGCCTCCTCGGACTCCTCGTCCGTCAAGCGCCGTAGGCGGAGGCGCGGTCGGCGGTGCGGCACAGCATCGGGGCTGATGCACATTGCGGCGTACACCTCGCCGTCGTCGATGTCGCCTTGGTCGCTGTGGTCGTCATCAGGAGACGGAGCGGCCGTAGATGCAGGAGGCCGGGCTGAGGGCAAGGACGCTGCAGGAGCTGTAGGCGCTGCGGTCGCTACGGAGGTGTTTGTGCAGCCCCTGCCATCGGGGTGCACACTGCACTCGAGCTTGGTGCGGCGTCGGTCGAGGCCGGCGTTGGCAAGGCGGTCGGCGTGACCGTTCGCCTGCCGGTCGATGTGGTGGAGCGAGAAGCTCCCCACGCGCGCGAGCTCGAGCTTGACCTTGTTGCGCAGTGCTCGGAGCCGCGTGCTTCTCGTCGCGAAGATGCCCCGCACTTGCTGGATGACCAGCGTGCTGTCGCCCTCGATGCGCAGCTTCGTGACGCCGTGGTCGGCGGCGGCCCTGGCCCCGAGCAGCAACGCAGTGTACTCTGCTGTGTTGTTCGTTGCCGTGGTGCTCGGGTCGTAGTGGGAACAAGTCCACACTACGGGGCCGCTGGGCTTGAAGAGAGCTGCGCCGGCGCCGCCTGGGCCTGGGTTTGCACGGCAAGCACCGTCGAAGCGCAAAGCCACTCGCCGTCGGCGTCGTCGATGGTCTCCTCGTTTGTCCAAGTTGGCGCCCAGTCCATCGTGTCGCTGTCCTTGGCCTCTTCCTCGCATGCAGGCGCGTCTGGTAGCGCGGGTAGCAGGCGGGCGGCGATGCGTGACACAACCAGGCTTCGTGGCAGCGGTGGGTCCCAGCGGGAGGCAGGCGTGGCTGCGAGCCTCGTCGCAATGCGGGCTGCGATGGTGGTGCGCGGCAGCGGGGGGCCCCAGCGTGGGGGTGGCACCTGAGCGAGGCGCCCGGCGATTCGAGACGCGACCAGCACGCGCGGAAGCGGGGCGCCCCAGCGGTTGTCGGTGGCTTCGGTCTTTGTTGCCTGCACTTCAACATCGGAGGAGCTCACCAGCGGGGGGGACGCTGTGAGCTCCGTGTCGTTGTGGTGGGGCAGGCCGGGCTCAGCGTGAGCCACGGCTGAGACGGTGGAGTCGGCTCCGTCGGCAGTGGGGCTTGATGTTCCTGCTGCCGACGAAGCCTCGGCCGATGGTGCGCTCGAGAGGCTGGCGCACGCTTGCGCGTGTCTTGCTGCAGCCAGCCTCGAGGCGAATGGCACGCCACACGCGCAACCCGCCCGAGAATCGGTCGAGGAATGCGGTGCGGCGGTGCCGAGAGTTCCTGTGCGTCAGAAGTGACGCGAAGCTGCCGGCCGTGTACGCGCACAGCGTGCAGTCGAACCGCGACGCGTTGTGCGTGTACACGGCGAGGACGGAGGCCGGTTGAGCGCTGGCCGCGGATAGCCTGAGCGCTAGGGCATGCATGCCAGCCTCCTCCTCTTCTTGCAGCTGGCGAGCTTCCTCACCGTCATCTGCGTCGAGTCGGCGGCGCTTGCTGCCTACGCGCAGCGTGCGTGGTCGCTGGAGCGGCTGCTGCAGCGTTGGAGGGCAATCAGTGCCGGAGTCAACGTCCATGGGGGCGGGGACGTCGTTGTTGAGCATGGAGCTTGGGGCTGCAACGTCGTCACCGCTCCCGTCGTCGGCTGTCAAAGTGCTGCGGTCGCAGCTGCTGCACTCATCGACCTGCATGGGCTCCACGAGCACGCGAGCCATCGGTAGATGTTCGTGGTTTGGCTCAGCGTGCGCGTGGTGCTCCACGGCGACGCGAGCAGCAGCGCAAGCAGTTGTAGCAGTAGCAGGTACCGTAGCTGGAGTAGCTGCGGTAGCCGCTACTAGGCTTGAGTCAACCAGTATGGGGCCGCGTACAGCCTGAGAAGCCAGGGATTCGGCCGTACGGGTCTCGCGTACAGCCTGAGAAGCCAGGGATTCGGCCGTACGGGTCTCGCGTACAGCCTGAGAGGCCAGGTATCCTCCCATACTTAGATCAAGTATGGGGCCGCGCACAGCCTGGGAGGGCAGGGATTCGGGCATACTTAGAGTAAGTATATTTTGCCCGACCCCGCCTGGCTCTCGCACGTCTTGATGGCGATCCGCCAAACGGCGCGAGGTCGTGCTGGAAGGGCGGGGCTGCGCTTGGGCGGCCGAGGCGTCGTCCCGCGATGCCGCTTGGCGTGCAATGGGCGCTGCATGTGTTGCACACGTGCCCGAAGTTGCACCCGCTGAATCGCCGCCGGTGCCGAGCAGTGGCACGGCGCGTGGAGGGTCCAAACCGCCATTTTGGCCTGAAGTTGAAGCCGAAACGGGGGCAAACGTGTAAACCCCTGCCCCCTCGTCGTCGCTGATTGGCCGAAAGTCGGACCAATCGGGGGCCGCCAGATCGGCCTCGTCAGCTGCGCTATAGAAAGACGCGTCGCTGCCGAGACTTGATTGGCTGGCCGTGGAGGCCTCGCTGTCCGAGGACAGGGCCCGGTCTCTGATTGGCCAGAAGAGGCGCATGGCGCACTCTGATTGGTCAAAAAGAAAAAAGTTCGACAACCGAGGACTTACGAGGTCGCAGGCGAATTAGAAAAGTGTAGAGAAGATCGGTGTAGTGTGTTTTGTAGTTGGCCTCGCGGGGGAAAGGTGTACGCCCCCGGAGACCGCTCGTCCGCCGCTAGCAAGCTAGCCGCAGCCGAGTGCCCAAAAATGCGAGTGAAAAAGTCCGCCAAAAGGCGAAAACCAGTTTTCACACTGATTAGAACAGAGAGTTTTGTGTATTACCATTTGGCTTACTCGTACCGA
>NW_003303758.1:4732996-4736426 GCF_000142945.1 Phytophthora infestans T30-4 | reverse complement strand
TGATTGGCCGAAAGTCGGACCAATCGGGGTGCCGCGCAGATCGGCCTCGTCAGCTGCGCTATAGAAAGACGCTGTCGCTGCCGAGACTTGATTGGCTGGCCGTGGAGGCCTCGCTGTCCGAGGACAGGGCCCGGTCTCTGATTGGCCAGAAGAGTCGCATGGCGCACTCTGATTGGTCAAAAAGAAAAAAAATCCGACAGCCGAAGACCGAAACGAAGGCGAATTAGAAAAGTGTAGAGAAGATCGGTGTAGTTGGCCTCGCGGGGGAAAGGTGAACGCCCCCGGAGACCGCTCGTCCGCCGCTAGCAAGCTAGCCGCAGACGATTGCCCAAAAATGCGAGTGAAAAAGTCCGCCAAAAGGCGAAAACCAGTTTTCACACTGATTAGAACAGAATATGTGTTCGTATTTACCAGTTAGTAACCTCTCCGTAACTGAAATCTAGGCTAAAATATGTATGTCACTAAGTGGAGGGTGTTTGTGTCTTCCTGGGTTTTTTAAGGGCGGTTCCCTACCTGGGTAGTGCCCTGTCGGTCATGATGACCAGCTTATCGCCGTGCCGGTGCCTGCGATGTGCGCCGCGGGGCCCCCCCAGACCCACGCGACGCTCGCGAGGCAGTGCCGCTTCGTTGCCGATCGCGGTGCTGTCGGCAGTGCCAGCCCCAGATGCGGTGGCTGGCGCGAATGCAGTGGCTAGACAGCTGGAGATCCAGCTGCCTAGCCTCGCGCTTGTGAAGCTTGAACTTCTCAGTGTAGGCCTTGAAGTTGCTGGGCTGCACCGAGCCCAGCGTGCCGTACACTATGGCAGCAGTCTGCACTCGCCATCCCTTGTACCGTTTGGACTGTTCGAGTGGAATCGGATGCCGTTTGGATTGAAGAACGCACCCCAGATCTACCAACGTCTAATCGATAACGCCCTCTATGGATTCACCCGAATACCGGAACCCAAAAGGGGTGGATCCGGGGAAGATCATACGGAAGTAGATCCATTGAGGCAGGAGAGCCAGGGGATCCTGGAACCCCGTCCGTGTTAGGACGCAGATCTTACATCGACGACATTCTGATCCCGGCGAAATCGTGGGATCAGTTGTGCGAAAGAGTGACATCCCTACTGGAGGCGTGTACTAAGTGGAATCTCTCTATCAGTGTGGTAAAGAGCTATTGGGGGATGCGCAAGGTGGATTACTTAGGCCATCGAGTTTCCAAGGAGGGATTGGAGGCGAATCCTAAGGACCTGTCTTTGTGGTGTAGCGGGATCAGCAAAATCTGCGAGATTGCCAGATCCAACTTACCAACTGCGCCCAGACACCGACTAACGGAGGGGGTCCCCCGATGATCCGTGTTCTGCTGAACTTTCCTCACCTTGTGTACCCGTCGGTAGGGCGGGATCTGCTCTCTCGGTAACTTCCGAAGAGCTCAAGTGGTGAAGCTTGAGTGTCTTGGCGAGACGTGGGGATGGGGTGGAGCAGCAGTGGAAAATCTTCACTCTGCGTCCGTGGATTGTTCCGAATCCTAAGCGAATATTCGAGCTTATGGATCCGGGGCCTAGATCGTGGTTCTGGCCGTAGGGTTGCCTTGCGGGTGTGTTCCCTTGCCTTTGTGTTGTCCTTTAAGTCGTACTTGCCGCCTCCTGTGACGGGATCTTGAAAGTTGAGAGCCTCTAGGGTGTAACCGACCAAGTAGTAAATTCGGTTAACCTGTCGGATCTGCACGAGTAAAGGAAAAGCTCACTAGGTTGTAGGATCTGGCCAATGTATTATCCAGTTATCACTACCAACACTAGATTCGCAATTCCCAACCTTCTCGGAGCTCGTACGGCCAAATGTAGTTCCGGTTCTTGAGGGCAGGAAGGCACTTGCGTGATACTGTGCAAATTGAGTTCTGTATTGATATTTAAGCCTATACCTGCCTGGGTTTCTACCTTCTATGTCTTTCATCTGCTAAATCCCTTACCAGGCTCGGCTGCATGTCCCTTCTTCCCTTGACCCATCATCCCAGCTGTGTTATCTTCAGATCCACCGGATATATGACGTAATCATCATGGTCACCCTATTATGGGTACACTCATCCGGATCCAGGTCGCTTGGATCCACCTCACTGTAATGGTACACTCGCCGTGGATCCGAGCTCTCCAATCATCCAACATCATCTCGCAACCATCTGTGATCTCCGTTGTCCCACGAAAGTTCGAGATCCACTGTATCCCTCATCCCTATACCCTGGATCCAGGTCCCTCAAGGCGGGATCCTTCCTCCATGGATCCGAACTCGGAAGTATGGGATCCGGGGTACCTCGCGGTGGATCTTGACTCTTCATTAGCCGTGGCTATTAGATCCACCTTCGGATGACACCTACCACCATTCCTTCATAGGATCCCCACTCGATCCACTGGTACATAGTGTATCCCATATCCACCTAAGTGAATCCAGGTAAGGGTGGATCCGAGATAAGTCTTGGTGGATCTTGTCTTCCTGTACATCGCTCATACTAGATCCGTCGTCATTCCATACGGGGTGCCGCTCGTCATGGCGAATCCACCACAGGCAACTTCCATCCGTGCCACCAACCCAAATCCTCTCTAATCACTTGAAATTGTCACTGATTCGGGATAGTGACCCCGCGTCAGGCCCATACTCTTATTTCTGAGAAAGCACTTCACCACAGTTCGTTTTTTACCTCAAGGGTACCAAACAGTGTCTACTTTAAAATCTAAAAGCTGAAATAGTGATAAAACTTTCGGGCGAAATCTAATATTTGCAGATCGTGCGCCGTTAAGGATGTATTGCTGAGCGGCAGTCAAGCATGTTCAGGCTGCCCAGCACATCAATGGTGACCTCTAGACTCTTCCAGACGAGAAAACGACTGACGAAGCCTCAGTGGCTGCGTTTGTGGCCTCTACGATCGGTCTTTACTAACGAGCACGAGGAGTGGGTTTACTGTACAGTCGTGCCCCTCCAATTCGACAGGGCGGACCATATCAACAGTGCCAGGGCATAAGTGCACAACGTAAAGCAAAAAACAAACGCAAATCCAGTGCACTAATATTTTATTTGTTAATTCAGTACAAAATTTACGCCAATCTTCTGCATAATCTTGGCGTCAGACGCGCGAATCGCGGGCGCGCATCAGCGCTTCTGGTCGCGATAGGCGTCCGGCAAGGCAGCAACTTCCGCGGACCACTTAAAAATACTCTGGACGGTAGTGCGCTTTACTGCTCGGGGGGGGGGGCTTAAAGCGCTCCGTTGCCCAACGAGCAAGTTCGGAGTGAGAGCATGCAGGATCCGACTTGTGCTTCTCCTACAAAGACTGCTTTTGTGGGACATGTAGGAGGAAGGGCGATGTCCCATTTGTCTTTTGGCAGTAAAAATCAAAGTGTGTGTTTGTATGAAGACGTCCGATCCAAAAGTTTAAAATCAAGATCGATGCGGCGTG
>NW_003303758.1:4728783-4732627 GCF_000142945.1 Phytophthora infestans T30-4 | reverse complement strand
GGTGGCGCAGACGGAGTCGGGGTTGCCGTTCTGGGGCTGAGCCTGGTGTCAATTGGCAGGACTGGGAAGGTCTCGCCCTCGTCACGCGCAGCAATCTCGGCTGCGATGTCGTCCATGGCATTACCTTCGACTGGAGTGGCACTGGTGCTGGGTGGTGCTGCCGGTGGCGTTTCTTGCGCCGCCGGGGCCGTGGGTACGGCGAGGCAGGAGTCCATGCACGAGCCATGCGTCCCGCACTCGCTGCTGGTCCTCCGCTGGTCTAGCGCGCGGTTGGCAAGGCGATCTGCATGCGCGTTGGCCTGGCGGTCGATGTGCCGGAGTTTGTGCGTGTCCACGGAGCGGAGCGCGTGACGCACTCGGTTGCGGAGTTGGCGGAGCCGCGCATTCCTGCATGCGAAGGTGCCCTTTACCTGAGCGATTACCAGGCTGCTGTCGCCCTCGACTTCCAGGTGCGAGGCACCGTGGTGGACTGCGCTCTGTACGCCGAGCAGTAACGCCGTGTACTCGGCGGTGTTGTTCGTTTCGGAGCGGCTTGGCATGTAGTGCGAGCATGTCCACACCACGGCACCGCTGGGCGCAAAGAGTGCGGCACCTGCTCCACCAGGTCCTGGGTTCCGTCGGCATGCGCCGTCAAAGCGCAACAGCCATGTCTCGTCGGCTGCCGGTCCACCATCCACGTCCATTGCTGCGTTCGCTGCCGCTGCCGCAATGTCTGCTGCAACTGTTGCTGCTATGTCTGCTGCGGCTGTTGCTGCTGCTGCTAGCGGCTCTGGTTGCGATGGAGGTCCTTGTGTTGGCCGGTGGGCTGCCGTCGCTGAGCTGCCGCTGGGCTCCGTTGAAAGGCCCGTGACAAGTCGTTGCGATTGGCTGCCGGCCCCGAATCGCGCCGGTGACATGGCCCCCCACCGCGTGGCACGAGTGCCCGTTGCGGCAGGAGTCAGTGGTCTTCGCGCTGCCAGGGTGGCAGCCGGCTCGCCTGTCATGGGGCTAGGCTCTTGAGTTGAGCTTGGTCTTGGTCCCCAGCGTGTGGGTGTGCGCCGGGGCGGTGAGACCTGGGCAGTGTCGGCGTCGTGGTCCTGCTGCACAGTGTCATCCTGCGCCGCAGTTGTGTCTTCGACTCGCTGCACTTGGGCACCCGGCGTTGCTGCTGGGTCTGGCTGTGGCTCGGCGGCCTCACGCTGTAAGACGGTGTCGTCCTGGGGTGCGTCGTGGAGGCGCCATCGCCACTTCTGTTTGCGGCGACACCCGCGCCGTAGGCGTACACGGTGTCACCGCCTCGTCGGCATTGAGCCGACGGCGTTTGCCTGCATGGCAAGAAGCACGCTGCGGAAGAGCAGACTTCAGCTCGAGAGAGACGAGCTGAAGCCCAGTGATCTTGGACGGCGACTAGACACGACGCTCTGCATGTTGGTGGCGGCTGCCACTACGATGTCGCTGATGCGGCTGCCGCAGCGGCAGTCATCGCCGCGACGAGTACCCAGTAGTTGTGGAATAGCCTCGTTCGGTGTGGAGACAACAGGGGTCGGAGCTGGTGGCACGACTCGCTGGTTGCGCCTGAGCACAGACCACTGACATGGCTGGCGGCAACAATGCGCGCGTAGAAACACTAGGCTGCACTGGCACCCGCTGGTGAAGATGTCCTGAAAGCGGGTGCCGCGGTGAGCCGACCTTCGATGCTGAACGAGCACTGCAATGCTCTCAGCGACGTACGGGCACAACGCGCACTCGAACTGGGCAGCGTCGTGCGCGTACGTCGCTTGAATAGGTCGCCGTCGAGCTCCAAGGGCCAATGGCGGACCGACAAGGCCCGAGCTGTAGCGGCTGAGAGTGTAGCACCCGGCGATACCGAGTCGGGCAGCCTGCCGGCCGCCCTGCCGGGTGGTGCCACATCGTAGGGGGGGGTCTTGGGGGCTGGCGAGGGCCGTCGCCGCGAGCCCTGCGTTTGCGAAAGCCAACGGGCGCGCTTGGAGGCTCGGCGGCGGCGTGTGGGCCGCGCCAGAGCGCGAAGTCGGCGGCGCCTGGGAAGGCAGCCGAGAGGCCGAGCTGCGTACGGGCTCAGAGGCCAGCGACCGGGGCATACTTAGACCAAGTATAGCCCCGCGTACAGGCTGAGAGGCCAGGGATCCTCCCATACTTGGTCCCAGTATGGGGCCGCGTACAGCCTGAGAGGCCAGGGATCCTCCCATACTTAGATCAAGTATGGGGCCGCGTTCAGCCTGAGAGGGCAGGGAATCGGGCATACTTAGAGTAAGTATATTTTGCCCGACCCCGCCTGGCTCTCGCACGTCTTGATGGCGATCCGCCAAACGGCGCGAGGTCGTGCTGGAAGGGCGGGGCTGCGCTTGGGCGGCCCGAGGCGTCGTCCCGCGATGCCGCTTGGCGTGCAATGGGCGCTGCATGTGTTGCACACGTGCCCGAAGTTGCACCTGCTGAATCGCCGCCGGTGCCGAGCAGTGGCACGGCGCGTGGAGGGTCCAAATCGCCATTTTGGCCTGAAGTTGAAGCCGAAACGGGGGCAAAAGTGTAAACCCCTGCCCCCTCGTCGTCGCTGATTGGCCGAAAGTCGGACCAATCGGGGGCCGCCAGATCGGCCTCGTCAGCTGCGCTATAGAAAGACGCGTCGCTGCCGAGACTTGATTGGCTGGCCGTGGAGGCCTCGCTGTCCGAGGACAGGGCCCGGTCTCTGATTGGCCAGAAGAGTCGCATGGCGCACTCTGATTGGTCAAAAAGAAAAAAATCCGACAGCCGAAGACCGAAGACGAAGGCGAATTAGAAAAGTGTAGAGAAGATCGGTGTAGTTGGCCTCGCGGGGGAAAGGTGAACGCCCCCGGAGACCGCTCGTCCGCCGCTAGCAAGCTAGCCGCAGCCGAGTGCCCAAAAATGCGAGTGAAAAAGTCCGCCAAAAGGCGAAAACCAGTTTTCACACTGATTAGAACAGAAAAGTTTTGTGTATTACCATTTGGCTTACTCGTTACCAAATTTGTAATTTGGTCGCTACCTAATTGAATGTCTAAGAAAAAAAAATAGGTAAGGCCTTCGAGTCGACCACCGAAATGGGTTTCTAGGGCGGTTCCCTACCTGGGTGGGGCCCTGTCGGCCGTCTTGGGCCTGGTTTTCGCCTAGCGGCGGCTTGTCTGGGACGGAGTCCCCCCGGTCTCCGTCGCCCGGCTGCCTCTTGGTCCTTGGCTGGGCCTCGCCTGGTGTTGGCGAGTCCGGTGCTGGCTGCAGTGTAGATTCCAGATAGCGGCGGCTGGACTGGATGCATTCGACAGACAGCTGCCGGGACAGCCGCTTTGCATCGCGCTTGAGTAGCCCCAGGTGTGTGGTGTACACCTGGTAGTTGCCACTAGCGACCGCCCCAAGCGACCCGTACACGAGCGCCGAGAGGTGTACCTTCCATCCTTGGCGCTCGAGGTGTCGCTTGATGCGGTCGTACTGGGCTCGCTTGTGGCTTGCGATAAGGGACAGCGCCGAGCTGCTCGCGTCGTCACTCGCCTGCTCCTCAAACGCCACGGCCAGGTCGACCACCGCCACCGTCTTCTTGGTGTGGTTGTAGAGCTGGAGATCGGGCCGTAACGCGGGGCCGGCGAGTGACGGCACGGTCTGGTTCACTCGGAGCTCGACGCGGTCCCGGCGGTCCGTGGCCCGACGCGTGAGCTCACGCTCGATGCGCTTGAGCGCTCCGTCGTGCCGCCCTCGGACCGCGTCCATCGTGCCGGGACAGTGGTTTAGCACGTGAGCCAGTGTTTCGGCACGATGGGCATCCTGGGCTGGGCGGCATTTGGTCGGGCGAACGCAGGCGGCGGCGGCTTTAGTAAGCTGGTACGTGGTCCACTTGGGTTAA
>NW_003303758.1:4723646-4727107 GCF_000142945.1 Phytophthora infestans T30-4 | reverse complement strand
GCCCTATTAGCGGTAAATAAAACGAGAAGACCTGCCGTTCACCACTACCACGACGACGTTGCGGTGTCTGTCTTCGTCAACATCGCCAGCGAGGTCAGGATGCTCTGCTTCTTTTCATGCGAAGTCATTTGCCCAAAGAGCACAGAAAGTTTTCAAGATCAGCTGCCTTGCCTTGAAGACACTTCTCCGTGCAATGATCTTGCTGAATCAAACTCGTAACGTGCTCCCGAAGTTGGTCATCAGACCCAAAAGATCCTACCCTCCACTGAGAAGTCCTCAACAGACTCTACGTCTGAATGATCCTGTAAGGCGTCCTCCAAGGCATCTTCAACGTCTTGAGCATTCGAAACGTCACTTGATTCGCCTGATATCGGCTCCCACACACTGTCATCTGATCCTTCACCGCCGGTTGCGTCCGGGTCAGGTAGAAGAGAGCCCAGTAGATTCCTGTCATAATGCCGAAGCGCAGTGTTTGTCCTGGTACTGGCGTCGCTGGCCACAGCCGAAGTGCTGGAAGAGTTTGTGCTGGTGTTCATCGTGCTCGTTCTAAAAGATACACCACCAAAAAATGGGTCCGTTTGGAAAAAAGCCTCTACTGAAAAATTCGTTTAATTACGTTTTTGAGTGGTCAATCTTTAAAGCGAGGGCTTCATCGATCCGGTGCTCGCGGTGGTGGCGTGTCACCCGTGGGGGCCGTCGGCGGCGCGTCTTCCGCTGCCTGTGTTGGCTGCCACCGCCGCGCTTGCATCTCCGCTGTCGACGCTGCCGTGTTTGCTGCTGCTGCCGTGGTCGTTGCCGCTGCTGCTGCTGCTGTTGACGTGGAGGTTGGTGCTGGAACTGGGAGTACGGCTGCAGCTTGTCGTAGAGGGCGTACGTTAGGGCCGTGATGTAGCCCTCCGCCGTCTCCCAGTCTGGCGCATCTGCAATCTTCGCCGCCAGCGACGCTGCCAACCTCTCCACGACGTTGCCAGCCTCCTCGGACTCCTCGTCCGTCAAGCGCCGTAGGCGGAGGCGCGGTCGGCGGTGTGGCACAGCATCGGGGCCGATGCACATTGCAGCGTACACCTCGCCATCGTCGATGTCGCCTTGGTCGCTGTGGTCGTCATCATGAGACGGAGCGGCTGTAGTTGCAGGAGGCCGGGCTGGGGGCAAGGGCGCTGCAGGAGCAGTAGGCGCTGCGGTCGCCACAGAGGTGTTGGTACAGCCCCTGGCATCGGGGTGCACACTGCACTCGAGCTTGGTGCGGCGTCGGTCGAGGGCGGCGTTGGCGAGGCGGTCGGCGTGGCCGTTCGCCTGCCGGTCGATGTGGTGGAGCGAGAAGCTCCCCACGCGCGCGAGCTCGAGCTTGACCTTGTTGCGCAGTGCTCGGAGCCGCGTGCTTCTCGTCGCGAAGATGCCCCGCACTTGCTGGATGACCAGCGTGCTGTCGCCCTCGATGCGCAGCTTCGTGACGCCGTGGTCGGCGGCGGCCCTGGCCCCGAGCAGCAACGCAGTGTACTCTGCTGTGTTGTTCGTTGCCGTGGTGCTCGGGTCGTAGTGGGAACAAGTCCACACTACGGGGCCGCTGGGCTTGAAGAGAGCTGCGCCGGCGCCGCCTGGGCCTGGGTTTGCACGGCAAGCACCGTCGAAGCGCAAAAGCCACTCGCCGTCGGCGTCGTCGATGGTCTCCTCGTCGACCTGCCCTGGCGCTTCGTCATGCGGCTCGCTTTCCTTGGTCTCCTCGTTTGTCCAAGTTGGCGCCCGGTCCATCGTGTCGCTGTCCTTGGCCTCTTCCTCGCATGCAGGCGCGTCTGGTAGCGCGGGTAGCAGGCGGGCGGCGATGCGTGACACAACCAGGCTTCGTGGCAGCGGTGGGTCCCAGCGGGGGGCAGGCGTGGCTGCGAGCCTCGTCGCAATGCGGGCTGCGATGGTGGTGCGCGGCAGCGGGGGGCCCCAGCGTGGGGGTGGCACTTGAGCGAGGCGCCCGGCGATCCTAGACGCGACCAGCACGCGCGGAAGTGGAGTGCCCCAGCGGTTGTCGGTGGCTTCGGTCTTTGTTGCCTGCACTTCAACATCGGAGGAGCTCACCAGCGGGGGGGACGCTGTGAGCTCCGTGTCGTTGTGGTGGGGCAGGCCGGGCTCAGCGTGAGCCACGGCTGAGACGGTGGAGTCGGCTCCGTCGGCAGTGGGGCTTGATGTTCCTGCTGCCGACGAAGCCTCGGCCGATGGTGCGCTCGAGAGGCTGGCGCACGCTTGCGCGTGTCTTGCTGCAGCCAGCCTCGAGGCGAATGGCACGCCACACGCGCAACCCGCCGAGAATCGGTCGAGGAATGCGGTGCGGCGGTGCCGAGAGTTCCTGTGCGTCAGAAGTGACGCGAAGTTCCGTGCCTGGCGAGCTCGAGTAAAGAACGAGCTGATGCGTCAGGGATTTCTAGGATACATGTTGATGCAGGGCTACAATGGGAGCCAGTCGTTCAACTACAAAGGCGAGCTCGTCGAAGCGAAGTATCCTGACGGACTCCGTCAATTTGACGCAGTGATACAAGCTGCAGAGGCCATGCACATTGTGTAGCGCTCTCTGCATGATGATATCGAGACTGCTGTTCTCAACAAAAGCGTTTTCGACGTGTGGGGTATACTGCGTGCATCAGACGAAAGCGACACGGATTTGACTATCGCGGAGGAGCCTGAAGACGAAGAGGATGCTGATGACGATAGTTGGGACGGTGACTGGGACATTGGAGAGCTGACAGATGAAGATTCGGACCACGACATCGAGGAGCTTCCAAACACGGCGTGGCTGTCCGCAGCGAAGAACGCACACCGATGGCTGGGAGTATGGTACGTTATGTTGGCCGAATCCAACATAATCCTTTCATTTTGTTTCTGAGCTAACATAAAGGCTAACATAGTTTTTGTCCTTGTGTGTTGTATCTAGACGCGACTAAATTTGGACCTGACCCAACGTATGCTGGGTTGTATGATGGGCCATACGGACCAAGTGACAGCGTGCTACGCGTTGGGGACGATCCGCTGGCATTGCTCTTCTTTTTCCTGCCGCCGAAGATTTGGTCCCAAATTGCTGTCGAAAGCAACCACTATCATACTCAGTCAATCTCTACGAGGGCCCGCTCAATTTCGCAGACAGCAACAGCGTAGTGATGGCGAAGCATAAATCTTGCTGAGATCAAACGGCGGGTTGTCAGCAGGTGAAGAAATACAAACTTACGAGGGCCCTTCAGGTTATGGCATTTGCTGAATGCACGAATGTTGATCCCCCATCCGGGAAGGCATTGCAGCGCATTGGTCCATAAAGAAAGTTGGAAGTCTACCGTCAAACCGCTTTCAGTCTCGGGAGGGGGAAGAATCGGTTATTTTCATATCATGATATATCTACACTTTTCGAGCACAAGTCGCCACAGCTCGTACGGACCAAGGGTGGAAGATCGACCAGGCTCGATGTCTACAGCGAACATTCGCTC
>NW_003303758.1:4720605-4723546 GCF_000142945.1 Phytophthora infestans T30-4 | reverse complement strand
CCCACGCCGGCCATCAAACAAGGACTTTCCGATCACCTAGTGATCGTCGGCTACTGGTGTCAGACAATTTCTATACTCGACACACTTACGCACGCGCCGTCGAAGTATTCACGGACGGTGAAGTGAGGCTGCTTGGCACTGTGCGCATGAATCTTGTGGACAGATTCAACAAGTTTGCACTCGAGCCGGTTGTAGAGCGCATCGCTCAGCAGGAGCGCGGTGCATGGGAACTTGTTGCAGCTGTCGATCCCGAGAGTGACTACAAAAAGAACGCTGCTGCGCACGACAAGAAGCAGAAGCGACGGCCGAAGCATTTGCAAACTGAGTACATGCCCACGCTCACGTATGCCGAACACGCTGGTTACATAGTTTTCAAGGACCGAAAGGTTGTTGTATTTTACACGAACGACTTGAAGGCGACAATGACATCTAGCTCGCTGCCCTCGACTTCGACGGAAGCAGTGTACTGTTGCCATGGAACGGTGCCAATAATGCGTTGGACAGGAGACACTATCATGCACCGCAAAGCGCTCGTCGCGCCGGCATTGATTGCAGCATACAATTTGTGTATGAATGGAGTAGACCGCGTCGATCAACTACGCAGTACGAATCCTACCCGCCGTCGCGAGAAACGCCTGCACATGTCGGTCTTCACGTGGCTTCTGGATCTATCGACCATCAACGCGTTTGCGTTACAGCGCTGTATCACAGGAACGACATCGGCCTCCATGTCATTGCGTCAATTCAACGCAGAATTGCAGATGCACTATCACGAAACGAAAAAGCTATCAGACAGCAGCGAGATCGACGTCAGCAAAAACGAAATACGAGTACTCTAGATGAAGCTGTTGGCTGCGACGTCTCACAGCATATCATCACTCCAAACTCAACAAACCATAGCAACGGGAAACTTACATGCTACTTGTGTAGCCTCCGTGGAATTGTTCCCTAAAAAAAAGGCAAGATCTGGCTGCACCAAATGTGAGCGAGGGTTTCACGTAGAATGCTTCAGTGCTTTTCATTACGAGGGTGTGTTGAGTACTGAAGAACCTCAACTACAAGACGCATTGGAAGCTATTGCTCGCGCTCCAACACGTGATCATGTTGCTTTCACGAGAAAACGTAGGAACAAAACGATAACACCAATTAGCGAGCTGAAGCTGCCGCAAAAAGAGTAACAAAATATCCAATACATTCTCCTTACTTTGTCGGGCCAAATTTGTTGGAGCTTCTTGGCCGCGCACGCCGGGAGCACGCCATGCATCCTTCCAGTCTGGAGATAGATGAGCACGCGGCCAAGTGTCTTGCGCGAAGACTTGTTCCGCCGTCGACGAGAGGGTCTGTCGTGCATTCGGTTTGCTGTCTTCCTAAGTGCCGCTTCGTACACGTTCCACACGCATGGTGCCAGGCCACACCAACCGCACAGCTCGTCACTGCAAGAGGGGGTCATCTTGATTCTTCGAGTAGCAAATCCCACAATTGCCTCGATAGGCTAATGGAGGTTTTCGGAGGTGTGTGGGAGAGGTTTCATTGGTTTAAATTTTCAAAACCTGCGCTGTGGTTGGCTGTGGTATGTGTTCATTCAGACCTCTACTGTTGAGCTCGTAGCTAAAGGGTTAATATGGTAAATAGGGCTGGTCCAGGATAAAGGGTTTCTCCATTTCAGGATATATTTTGGGGAGTCCGTTACAAATCACTAAAAGACGAGTTACAAAACATGTGTTATCTCATTCGGTTTTACGTCATGTTTGAATCGTGTGTAACCCGAAAAATACAACCCTGACTGCATCGTCCTTGTAGCACGGATGATGCCAAAGAACGCTGTGCTGCAAGTTGCGGCACAGCTCCAGAAATCTACCGGAGAGGAATTACCATAATCCAGTAGAAAAGTACTGAATTGTACCCCAAGCTGATTGACATCTCCAAAATACAGAAGAAATTCGTTAGGTACGCAAAACGAATAAGCGAGCTTAATCAATTGGATTTCTAGGTTTACCGCTTTATTTTGTGAGCATACGTATCGTTAAAAGTTTCAATCTCAATTTGTCACCAACCTTTGTGAATCGAGCGACAACTAGAAGACGAGACCCCAGGCGCCCAAGCGCAGCCCCGCCATATGGTAAATAGGGCTGGCCAGGCCAAAGGGTTTCTGCACATTAGGATGTTTCGGGGAGTCCATTATATATCATTTATAGACGAGTGACATACCATATGTTATCTCAATTGGTTTTACTTCATATATCACTCGTGTTTTTGTCCAAACCAATCCGTGTGGGCTGTCACCATAATCTACTTGACCTGACAGAATGTTTACAATACCATTTCTACACATTCTTAATATGGTAAATAGGGCTGGTCCAGGATAAAGGGTTTCTCCATTTCAGGATATATTTTGGGGAGTCCGTTACAAATCACTAAAAGACGAGTTACAAAACATGTGTTATCTCATTTGGTTTTACGTCATGTTTGAATCGTGTGTAACCCGAAAAATACAACCCTGACTGCATCGTCCTTGTAGCACGGATGGTGCCAAAGAACGCTGTGCTGCAAGTTGCGGCACAGCTCCAGAAATCTACCGGAGAGGAACTACCATAATCCAGTAGAAAAGTACTGGATTGTATCCCAAGCTGATTGACATCTCCAAAATACAGAAGAAATTCGTTAGGTGCGCAAAACGAATAAGCGAGCTTAATCAACTGAATTTCTAGGTTTACCGCTTTATTTTGTGAGCATACGTATCGTTAAAAGTTTCAATCTCAATTTGTCACCAACCTTTGTGATTCGAGCGCCAACTAGAAGACGAGACCCCAGGCGCCCAAGCGCAGCCCCGCCATATGGTAAATAGGGCTGGCCAGGCCAAAGGGTTTCTGCATATCAGGATGTTTCGGGGAGTCCATTATATATCACTTATAGACGAGTGACATACCATAGGTTATTCAAT
>NW_003303758.1:4717716-4718762 GCF_000142945.1 Phytophthora infestans T30-4 | reverse complement strand
TCACCCACGCCCAGGTAGCGGTAGCTTTCGTGGAGGCTGAGCGTGGTGATGGCGGCGTCGTGGACCTCGAGACGCATGCTGCTGTCTCTAGTCGGGTTGCCCCGGGCGTTCGTCGTCACTGCGGAGGTTGGCACACTTGCCAGGGTTAGCGCGCAGCCCTGTTCCACGCGAGGAAGCCAGCCACTGTGTCGTGGCACTTTCGGATGCCGGCGGGGGCTGTCGCTGAACACTTTGAGGGTCATCGGCGTAGGCCGTGGTGCAGGGCCGCACACCGTCCGCCAGTGGCACACCAACGCCGGTCGAGTTTCTCGAGGCGGCGCACGAGAGGCACCAGCGCCGCGACGAACAGGAGCGGGCTGAGTGGGCAGCCTTGGTATACGCCCATCTCTTGGCGCACCGGGTCCGTCGCACCGTCCGCCGCGTTCGCCACCACGAAGGCCGAGTCCCTGTAGATATCCCTGCAGCGGTCGATGAAGCCTGAGTCGACGCCAAGGTGGCGAAGCACGCGCCACATGAGCTGTTGAGGAAGCGAGCCGAAGGCGTTGCGAAGGTCGTACCACACTTGGTACAGCTTTCGGTGCTGCCGGCGGGTCTGGTCCAGCAACGTGGTAGCCATGAAATTGTGCTCGTGGCACCCGTTGAAGGCCCTGAACCCCTTCTGGGCCATCGGCAGGCGGTCGTTACCTTCCAGCCAGCGTGAGAGCCGATGCGCCAGCAGCCCGCTGTAGAGCTTGTAGATCGTGGGCTGAAGGCAGATCGGCCTCCAGTTAGTCGGCTGCCTTGGGTCGCCCTTCTTGTGGATGAGGCGTACGATGCCCACCTTCCACAGTCTTGGCACACGACGGTGTCTCCAGCAAAACTGGAACACCGCGTGGAGGAGCGGAACGAGCTGCGCGGCGAAGCGGCTGTAGATGCCGTAGTCGATGCCGTCGTGACGGGGCTTGAGGTCTTGGCCGCGCGTGTGAGCTGGTCCTCCACCTCGTCGATCGTCAGCTCCGCGTCGAACGCATCAATCTCCACGGTGGCTGGCGGAAGGTCGCTCATCG
>NW_003303758.1:4713940-4716581 GCF_000142945.1 Phytophthora infestans T30-4 | reverse complement strand
GGTAGTTTTCCCGTCGTCGATGTGGCACGACTTCGTCGTCCTCGTCGATGTTGCCCTTGTCGCTTTGAACGAAGCGCCGTAGTTCCAGAAGGCCGGTTGGGTCGAGGTTCTCAGAACTGTAAGCGCTGCGTTCCTACGGAGGGTTGGTCAGCCCTACCATCGGGTGCACACTGCACTCGAGCTGGTGCGGCGTCGTTCGAGCCGGCTTTGCAAGGCGGTCGGCGTGACGTTCGCCTGCCGTCGAAGTTGTGGAGCGAGAAGCTCCCCACGGCGCCGAGCTCGAGCTTGACCTTGTTGCGCAGCGCTCGGAGCGCGTGCTTCTCGTCGCGAAGATGCCCCGCACTTTGCTGGATGACCAGCGTGCTGGTCGCTCTCGATGCGCAGCTTCGTGACGCGTGGTCGGCGGCAGCCCTGGCCCCGAGAAGCAACGCAGTGTACTCTGCTGTGTTGTTCGTTGCCGTGGTGCTCGGGTCGTAGTGGGAACAAGTCCACACGACGGGGCGCTGGCTGAAGAGAGCTGCGCCCGGCGCCGCCTGGGCCTGGGTTGCACGGCAAGCACCGTCGAAGCGCAAAAGCCACTCGCCGTCGGCGTCGTCGATGGTCTCCTCGTCGACCTGCCCTGGCGCTTCGTCATGCGGCTCGCTGTCAAGTTGGCGCCCAGTCCATCGTGTCGCTGTCCTTGGCCTCTTCCTCGCATGCAGGCGCGTCTGGTAGCGCGGGTAGCAGGCGGGCGGCGATGCGTGACACAACCAGGCTTCGTGGCAGCGGTGGGTCCCAGCGGGGGCCAGGTGTGGCGGCGAGCCTCGTCGCAATGCGGCCCGCGATGGTAGTGCGCGGTAGCGGGGGGCTCCAGCGTGGGGGTGGCACCTGAGCGAGGCGCCCGGCGATCCTAGACGCGACCAGCACGCGCGGAAGTGGAGTGCCCCAGCGGTTCTCGGTGGCCTCGGTCTCTGTTGCCTGCACTTCAACATCGGTGGAGCTCACCAGCGGGGGGGACGCTGTGAGCTCCGTGGCGTTGTGGCGGGGCAGGTCGGGCTCAGCGTGACCCGCGGCTGAGACGGTGGAGTCGGCTCCGTCGACAGTGTGGCTTGATGCTCCTGCTGCCGACGAAGCCTCGGCCAATGGTGCGCTCGAGAGGCTGGCGCACGCTTGCGCGTGTCTTGCTGCAGCCAGCCTCGAGGCGAATGGCACGCCACACGCGCAACCCGCCGAGAATCGGTCGAGGAATGCGGTGCGGCGGTGCCGAGAGTTCCTGTGCGTCAGAAAGTGACGCGAAGCTGCCGGCCGTGTACGCGCACAGCGTGGCAGTCGAACCGCGACGCGTTGTGCGTGTACACGGCAAGGACGGAGGGCCGGTTGAGCGCTGGCCGCGGATAGCCTGAGCGCTGGGGCATGAATGCCAAGCCTCCTCCCTCTTCTTGCAGCTGGCGAGCTTCTTCACCGTCCTCTGCGTCGAGTCGGCGGCGCTTGCTGCCTACGTGCAGCGCACGCGGTCGCTGGGGTGGCTGCTGCAACGCTGGAGGGCAATCAGTGCCGGAGTCAACGTCCATGGGGGCGGCGACGTCGTTGCTGAGCATGGAGCTTGGGGCTGCAACGTCGTCACCGCTCCCGTCGTCGGCTGTCAAAGTGCTGCGGTCGCAGCTGCTGCACTCATCGACCTGCATGGGCTCCACGAGCACGCCCTGCCGGGTGGTGCCACATCGTAGGGGGGGTCTTGGGGGCTGGCGAGGGCCGTCGCTGCGAGTCCTGCGTCTGCGGAAGCCAACGGGCGCGCTTGGAGGCTCGGCGGCGGCGTGTGGGCCGCGCCAGAGCGCGAAGTCGGCGGCGCCAGCGACCGGGGTATACTTAGACCAAGTATAGCCCCGCGTACAGGCTGAGAAGCCAGGGATTCGGCCGTACGGGTCTCGCGTACAGCCTGAGAGGCCAGGGATCCTCCCATACTTAGATCAAGTATGGGGCCGCGTACAGCCTGAGAGGGCAGGGATTCGGGTATACTTAGAGTAAGTATATTTTGCCCGACCCCGCCTGGCTCTCGCACGTCTTGATGGCGATCCGCCAAACGGCGCGAGGTCGTGCTGGAAGGGCGGGGCTGCGCTTGGGCGGCCGAGGCGTCGTCCCGCGATGCCGCTTGGCGTGCAATGGGCGCTGCATGTGTTGCACACGTGCCCGAAGTTGCACCTGCTGAATCGCCGCCGGTGCCGAGCAGTGGCACGGCGCGTGGAGGGTCCAAATCGCCATTTTGGCCTGAAGTTGAAGCCGAAACGGGGGCAAAAGTGTAAACCCCTGCCCCCTCGTCGTCGCTGATTGGCTGAAAGTCGGACCAATCGGGGGCCGCCAGATCGGCCTCGTCAGCTGCGCTATAGAAAGACGCGTCGCTGCCGAGACTCGATTGGCTGGCCGTGGAGGCCTCGCTGTCCGAGGACAGGGCCCGGTCTCTGATTGGCCAGAAGAGTCGCATGGCGCACTCTGATTGGTCAAAAAGAAAAAAATCCGACAGCCGAAGACCGAAGACGGAGGCGAATTAGAAAAGTGTAGAGAAGATCGGTGTAGTTGGCCTCGCGGGGGAAAGGTGAACGCCCCCGGAGACCGCTCGTCCGCCGCTAGCAAGCTAGCCGCAGACGATTGCCCAAAAATGCGAGTG
>NW_003303758.1:4707838-4711942 GCF_000142945.1 Phytophthora infestans T30-4 | reverse complement strand
CCATCATACAGAAATACAACTTCGCCTTTTAAACGGACTTCACCACATCGGAAATTAGCGTGATCGGTTTGGATTGGCTAATTGGGATTCCTATTGTTTGGATCTTCTGATCGATAACCGTTGTTGGTAACCGGTCCTGCTGCTGTGAATGAAATATCTGATTGGATAGATTGAAGAGCTGGGGGCTCAGTGGGCACTCTTGGAAGACGCCAACCTGCTGCCGGATTGCTGCTGTCGGTCCGTCGGCGGCGTTCCCGATGACGAAGGCGGCCTGGTGGTACAGCCCCTTGCACATGTCGATGAGGTCTGCGGGAGCGCCGAGGCGCTGCAGCGAGTCCCACAGCAGCTGGAATGGCACGCTGCCGAAGGCGTTCCTAAAGTCGTACCATACCTCGTATAGGGATCGGCGCTTGCGACGTGCTTGGTCGATGAGCGTGGCTGCGAGGAAGTTGTGCTCCCCGCAGCCGTTCACTGCCCTGAACCCCTTCTGTCCTGGTGCGTGCCTGTCGTTCACGTCCAGCCACCGCACGAGTCGCCGAGCAAGTACACCTGTGTAAAGCTTGTAGATGGCTTGCTGGAGGCAAATGGGTCGCCAGTTTGCCGGGTCGTCATGCGCGCCCTTCTTGTACAGCAGTCGCACGACCCCCACCTGCCAGCTCTGTGGCACCATCTTGGCTGTCCAGCATCGCTTGAACGAAGCGGTGAGCACCGGGAGCAGTTGCTGTGCGAAGCGCTGGTAGACGTCGTAGCCGATGCCATCGAGTCCTGGGCTCGAGGATCCCCGCACGTGCTGTAGCTGGGTCTCGATTTCGTCCGCAGTCGGGACTTCTGTCAGCAGTTCGCGGAGCCTCGTCGCTGGAGGAAGCCTTGCCTTCGCCGTACGAAACGCCTCGCCGACGGGTGTCGCGGGGTTGAACTCCCAGCGCGGCGTGTTGGTCCCGGTGAAGTACTGCCAGAGCTCGTCGGCCAGGATGGGGCAGGTTCCGTCGTCGGCATCACCAAGGGCTGACGTGGCTGCTTGCTGTGTGGGTGCTGTCGCTGCTCCTCTTGTAGACGTTGCTGCGCCCGCCGCCTGTGCCGTGCGTGCCGCTCGCGCCGCGTGCGCTTTCTCCAAGATGTCCGCCACGCACGCCTTCTCGTCGGTGTCAAACCGGTGGCGCAGCAGGTGTTGGTTGATGGCCCCGCGGACACGTCCGACGCGCCGTCTCGCCTTGTCAATCGCCGATCGGTCCTGTGGCCGCGCCCGCTCCAGTGTATGGAGCTCATCCAACGCCTCGTCGATGCGGTGCTCGCGGTGGTGGCGGGTAACGCGCGGGGGTCGGGGTCGGCGCTGCCGGCTTTGCTGGGAGGCTCTGGTACTCTGTCCTGGCTGGCGAGGGTGTCGTCGCTGTCGGCGGCCTCTACGCTTCCCTCGCCGACGTCGGCGGCGCGTCGGCGGCTGCTGCTGTCGCTGGTCTTCACCCTGCTGTGACTCCGCATGCTGCTGCTCGTCCACGTTGCGCTGCGGTTGGTCGCGTCGCGGCTGCGGGTGGTCTTGCTGGTTGCGCGATGGCCGGGGTGGCCGCTGATGACGGGGCGCTGTCCGCGAGTACGGTAGGAGCTTGTCGCACAGCAGGTGAGGCAGGGCCGTAATGTAGCCTTCTGCCGTCCCCCAGTCTTCTGCGTCGGTGATCTTGGCTGACAACGATGCGCTGAGCCTTTCCACGATGGCACCAGCGGCCTCGAGTTCTTCGTCGCTGAGTTGGCGGAGTCGGAGGCGCGGTCGCCGAGCAGGCACTTCGTCTGGCCCGAGCGTCATTGGGGCGTAGATTTCACCGTCGTCGATGTCGGCACGACGTTCGTCGTCCTCGTCGATGTGGCCTTGGTCGCTGTGAAACGGAGCGGCCGTAGTTGCAGGAGGCCGGGTTGGGGTCGAGGGTGCTGCGGAAGCTGTAGGCGCTGCGGTCGCTACGGAGGTGTTGGTGCAGCCCCCTACCAGCGGCAGGAGTCCCACGCCACCGCGCGAGACCGGCGAGTAGAAGAAGTCGTTGTTGGCGTTCTTGGGCAGGCGGAGCAGGTGGCGGAGGCCGGCGCGGAGGTGAAGGTCGAAGCTCTCCAGCAGCTGGTCTTCGGGTCTCAGATGCCGAAGCGCGTACTCGACACGAGGGTAAAGGTAAACCTTCACGGCCTTCACCACCTGCCAAGGCGCGAGGCCGGACTCGAGTAGCGCCGTCGTGTCCTGCTTGAGCGTCTTCAGCTTGGGCGCGAGCTCGATGCGGCGGTGCACATGGTCGAAACCGTCTCCGATCCCCAGGTAGGTGTACGATTGCATGTGAGTCATGCTGGGGATCGGAGTGCCGTCGAGCGCGAGGTCCAGATTGTCCGCCTCTGTCGCGCCGTTGCTGTTGCGCCGTACGCCCATGCTGCTGCACTTGGCTGCGTTGGCTTTCATGCCAGTCCAAGCCAGGAACGCGGCGACGAGCTCGTGCTGCTTGGTGGCGCCCGCCTTGGTGCTGCTGAAGGTCTTGAGGTCGTCCGCATAAGCCGAAACTCCAACACGATCGTCGCCGGACAGCTGCACCCCGGTCTCCGGCAGCCTGCGGAGCGCGAAGAGCAGCGGCTGATCGCGACGTTGAAGAGCTGGGGGCTCAGTGGGCACCCTTGGAAGACGCCACCCTGCTGCCGGATTGCTGCTGTCGGTCCGTCGGCGGCGTTCCCGATGACGAAGGCGGCCTGGTGGTACAGCCCTTGCACATGTCGATGAAGTCTGCGGGAGCGCCGAGGCGCTGCAGCGAGTCCCACAGCAGCTGAAATGGCACGCTGCCGAAGGCGTTCCTGAAGTCGTACCATACCTCGTATAGGGGTCGGCGCTTGCGACGTGCTTGGTCGATGAGCGTGGCTGCGAGGAAGTTGTGCTCCCCGCAGCCGTTCACTGCCCTGAACCCCTTCTGTCCTGGTGCGTGCCTGTCGTTCACGTCCAGCCACCGCACGAGTCGCCGAGCAAGTACACCTGTGTAAAGCTTGTAGATGGCTTGCTGGAGGCAAATGGGCCGCCAGTTTGCCGGGTCGTCATGCGCGCCCTTCTTATACAGCAGTCGCACGACCCCCACCTGCCAGCTCTGTGGCACCATCTTGGCTGTCCAGCATCGCTTGAGCGAAGCGGTGAGCACCGGGAGCAGTTGCTGTGCGAAGCGCTGGTAGACGTCGTAGCCGATGCCATCGAGTCCTGGGCTCGAGGATCCCCGCACGTGCTGTAGCTGGGTCTCGATTTCGTCCGCAGTCGGGGCTTCTGTCAGCAGTTCGCGGAGCCTCGTCGCCGGAGGAAGCCTTGCCATCGCCGTACGGAACGCCTCGCCGACGGGTGTCGCGGGGTTGAACTCCCAGCGCGGCGTGTTGGTCCCGGTGAAGTACTGCCAGAGCTCGTCGGCCAGGATGGGGCAGGTTCCGTCGTCGGCATCACCAAGGGCTGACGTGGCTGCTTGCT
The DNA here is from genome assembly GCF_000142945.1 of Phytophthora infestans T30-4. Taxonomy (NCBI): domain Eukaryota; phylum Oomycota; class Peronosporomycetes; order Peronosporales; family Peronosporaceae; genus Phytophthora; species Phytophthora infestans. Next base: position 4,708,479 of record NW_003303758.1, on the reverse strand, counting down.
GTGTTGGTGCTGTCGCTGCTCCTCTTGTAGACGTTGCTGCGCCCGCCGCCTGTGCCGTGCGTGCCGCTCGCGCCGCGTGCGCTTTCTCTAAGATGTCCGCCACGCACGCCTTCTCGTCGGTGTCAAACCGGTGGCGCAGCAGGTGTTGGTTGATGGCCCCGCGGACACGTCCGACGCGCCGTCTCGCCTTGTCAATCGCCGATCGGTCCTGTGGCCGCGCCCGCTCCAGTGTATGGAGCTCATCCAACGCCTCGTCGATGCGGTGCTCGCGGTGGTGGCGGGTAACGCGCGGGGGTCGGGGTCGGCGCTGCCGGCTTTGCTGGGAAGCTCTGGTACTCTGTCCTGCCTGGCGAGGGTGTCGTCCCTGGCAGCGGCCTCTACGCTTCCCTCGCCAGCGTCGGCAGCTCGGCACCAATTGCTGCTGTCATTGGTCTTCAGCCTGATGGTACTACGAAGGCTGCTGTTCCCAAACAAAGCGCTGCCGTTAGTCACGACCCGCCCTGCCGTTTGGTCTTACTGCTTCAAGAATGGCCAAAGTCAGCGCGGATGACTGGAGAATCTACTTACTTGAAGGAAGACGAAATCCTTGACCTTCCGAGGAGGAGGGGCGGACATACTTTGTCTCGCTGTGGCGGTTCTTT
>NW_003303758.1:4704546-4707171 GCF_000142945.1 Phytophthora infestans T30-4 | reverse complement strand
ACCGCCGCCGAGTCTCCAAGCGCGCCCGTTGGCTTCCGCAGACGCAGGGCTCGCGGCGACGGCCCTCGCCAGCCCCCAAGACCCCACCTACGATGTGGCACCACCCGGCAGGCGGCCGGCAGGCTGCCCGACTCGTATCGCCGGGTGCTACACTCTCAGCCGCTACAGCTCGGGCCTTGGGGTCCGCCATTGGCCCTTGGAGCTCGACGGCGACAGCAGCGACGACGAGGACGCTCAAGACCCCCACGCCGCCGCCCCAGGACCCCCCGCAGACGTCGCGAGTGTGCTTGCCCCACCCGGCAGGGCAGGCAGCATGGGGGAAGGCGCGGTGCCAGCCCCTTCTCAACAGCAAGCTGGGAACGTAGGACCACACTGCACCCACACGACGCAACGGTGATATTGGGTCGCTGTGTTTAGGGCTCGCGCGATCTCGGCGCTTCTGGCCCTTAGCTCGAGACAGCACCATCAAATGCCGACACAGGACCCTGGTGCACCGCCTGCAGCATCGCGTCCTTACACCACGACAAGTGGCACGACCAACGCACGGGGTTGCAGCACGTGGAGCTGCACATAGCATCAACACTGGCAGTGGTGGGGCCGCGATGAAGGCCCAGGGCAAGACAGTTCGTGTCCATGGCGGTGCGGGGTAGTGGCTTCCTCACACGGCCGCGATGCCTGTGGGAAGTTGACTACCGCGATCTTGGTGGCCGGCCGCTTGAACCAAGTAGACACGCACAGTGTTCTCAAGAGCCGGTGTCTCCGAGCACACGACAAGACACCCTGGATGCTCGCGCTCCGAGACGCTGGCGCATGTGCTAAACCACTGCAACGGGACCATGGACGCAGTCCGTGGCCGCCATGACGCCGCACTCAAGATTATTGAGCGTGCGCTCCTCGCATCGTCGGACGACCAGCCGGACCGTGCTGAGCACCGCGTGAACCAGACCGTGCCGTCACGCTCCGGCTTCGCGTTACGGCCCGACCTTCAGCTTTACAACCACACGAAGAAGCCGGTGGCGGTAGTCGACCTGGCCGTGGCGTTTGAGGAGCAGGCGAGTGACGACGCGAGTAGCTCGGCACTGTCCCGGATCGCCAGCCACAAGGGAGCCAAGTACGACCGCATCAAGCGACACCTCGAGCGCCAAGGATAGAAGGATCACCTCTCGGCGCTCGTGTACGGGTCGCTTGGGGCGGTCGCTAGTGGCAACCACCAAGTCTACACCACACACCTGGGGCTACTCAAGCGCGATGTAAAGCGGCATGACCGGCAGCTGTCTGCCGAATGCATCCAGTCCAGCCGCCGCATCTGGAATCTGCACTGCAGCCAGCACCGTACTCACCAACACCAGGCGAGGCCCATCCAAGGACCAAGAGGCAGCCGGGCGACGGAGACCGGGGGGACTTATCCTAGAGAAGCCACCGCTAGACGCTAATTAGGCCCTGCGCGGCCAACAGAGCCATACTCATGTAGAAACTGCCCTCCAAACCCATTTCGGTGGTCAACTCGCAGGCATCACCTTTCTTTTAGACATCGAAATTAGGTAGCGACCAAATTACAAATTTGGTAACGAGTAAGCCAAATAGTAATACACAAAACGTTTCTGTTCTAATCAGTGTAAAAACTGGTTTTCGCCTTTTGGGGGACTTTTTCACTCGCATTTTTGGGCACTCTGCCACGACCAGTTTGCTAGCGGCGGACGAGCGGTCTCCGGGGGCGTACACCTTTCCCCCGCGAGGCCAACACACTACACCGATCTTCTCTACACCTCTCGATTTCGCCTACGACCACCCAAGTCTCCGGTCTTCGGACCTATTTCTTTTTGAGTAATCAGAGCGCGCCATGCGCCTCTTCTGACCAATCAGAGACCGGGCCCTGTCCTCGGACAGCGAGGCCTCCACGGCCAGCCAATCGAGTCTCAGCAGCGATGCGTCTTTCTATAGCGCAGCTGACGATGATATCTGGCGGCCCGCGATTGGTCCTGACTTTCAGCCAATCAGCGACGGCGAGGGAGCAGGGGTTCATACTTTTGCCCCCGTTTCGGCTTCAACTTTGAACCAAAATGACGGATTGGACCCTCCACGCGCCGTACCACTGCTCGACGCTGACGGCGATTCATCGGGTGCAGCTTCGGGCACATGCCCAGGACATGCAGCGCCCATTGCACGCCAAGCGGCATTGCAGGACGAGACCCCAGGCGCCCAAGCGCAGCCCCGCCCTTCCAGCTTGACCTCGCGCCGCTTGGCTGATCTCCATCAGGCCGTTCAAGAGCCTGGCGGGTTCGGGCAGACTATACTTGACTTAAGTATGCCTGAATGTCTGCCCTCACTGGCCGTACGCGGCGATTTTGCCTCTGCCTCACGGCTGCCTCGGCAGGCGAGGCCCACACGCCGCCGATCCTCCAAGCGCCTGTTGACTTCGTCAAGCGCAGGTCTTGTGGCAAGGGCCCTCGCCAGCCCCCAAGACTCCCCCACCCCGCCCTCACGATGTTGTCACGCCACATCTGGGTGAGCTTGCAGTGACAGTCTACTATGATTGCTTGTTTGATTCTTTGGATGCCGTCCCTGTCTATCGTCCCATCTGACTGTCTCCCGTTGACATCACTGATACGATGCCCCACACGCTTA
>NW_003303758.1:4701090-4704446 GCF_000142945.1 Phytophthora infestans T30-4 | reverse complement strand
TCGCCTGCAGGATGTCCGAGATTCCGGTGATACCAAGCTCACTCTATGTATCGTCACGAAGTGGGCGCTGTACGACTTGTCCGGGTCGGTGACCCCGGACGCGCTGGACACCATGCAGGACCACTTTCGGCGCTTCAGGCGTCTCCGGAACAAAACACTCGACGGCGCGTCGTACGAAGCTTTGCAGAGATCATGGTGCGCATTCATCCGGCGGTGGAATCGAATGCAAGAGGCTAAAGAAAGTGTCGTCGGCTGGCTCGGTGATCGTGAAGCCCTACAAGCAGAGCATTCACTCGGTGATCTGCGCCTGAAAGTCTGCGACGACGCTTGGACCGAAGACCGTTTGTGCTATGTCAACGTAAGCGAAGGTTGCAGTTCGTGTGACATCGGGCGACGCCCGACGCAAGCTGAGTGGGATAAGCATATTGTCGAGTATCCGCTCATGCCGACCGAACACGCTTGGATCGAGAAGTATAAGCGCTCACTCTCCGAGTTCACCCAGGCGGCTATTCGCGGCGGCTCGCGCCGACAGCGTTCGCGACGGAGCCCGTCTCCGGCGCATTCGACGCCTCGTCGCGCGCGTAGTCGATCGCGGCCGCGTTTGACTCAAGGCTGGAGTCGTACTCGTGGACGACATCAGGAACGTCACGAAGCAAGTTGGCGCGAGGCTCCCACGTATCATCAGCAGGTTGAAACCCGAGCCATCGTACCTTATACTTCCGCGCAGCGGGAGCCGCGTGTTGAGCCGACGACTTGGTCGAGTGACGCGTGCGGGGAGGATCTTCGTGATCAACAATACGGTCCACGATCCAGCACGTATCTCCATTTGAGTCAACGATGGGCGGAGGACCGTCGCGGTGGAATTCGACGCGACCTGGCTGACCAGGACGACGTTGAGCAGGCGCTGAACACTTCTCGGGACGCACAGGAGGAGGCCGAGCGGGCGGCTAAGAGCTCTCGGAACGCCGAGGCGACGGCGAGTAGTCTGCGGCAGTCGAATAGTGAACTCTTGCAGCGACTGCGTAGTCTGGAGGCGCAGGTGTTTGGTGGACCGATGGGTGGAGCTCTTCCGCGCGAGCGGGGAACTGGGACGGATGGGACGCTGGCTCGACAGGCTCATCGCGAGGGCCGCTCAACGCATGCTCCTGTTCCGCCTCCGGGATCATCGCGGGAAGATACTTCTTAAGTCGCCCGACGTAGAACGTCGGGTGTAGTCGTAGCGACGTAGGAATGTCTAGCGTGTAGGCATCACCCATAACTCGTAGTACTTTGAATGGCCCAATGTAGCGCGGCGCGAGTTTGTTCGCGCCTAGGTTCGTAATAGCAGAGGTACGAATTCGATCCGTTGAGAGTAATACTCGCTCACCAATCTTGAATGCACTTGTGTTCTTGCGGCCACGTTTGTCAGCGTTTTCCTTCTGCTTGTCAACCGCGAGTTGTAGCGCGTCACGGACGAATCGGGTAGCCGATTGGCGATGAAGGACAAAGTCAGATACCGCTGCCTTGTAAGCGGGTCGCGCTGGGGGTTTCGGCGCGTAGTTAGCCACAGTCGAGTGTGGCTGTGCTGGAGCGATCAGCGTTCGGTGTGTCCAGTCAACTAACGGCGACGACGTGGATTGCGCAGTGCTCGGAGCCGCGTGCTTCTCGTCGCGAAGATGCCCCGCACTTGCTGGATGACCAGCGTGCTGTCGCCCTCGATGCGCAGCTTCGTGACGCCGTGGTCGGCGGCGGCCCTGGCCCCGAGCAGCAACGCAGTGTACTCTGCTGTGTTGTTCGTTGCCGTGGTGCTCGGGTCGTAGTGGGAACAAGTCCACACTACGGGGCCGCTGGGCTTGAAGAGAGCTGCGCCGGCGCCGCCTGGGCCTGGGTTTGCACGGCAAGCACCGTCGAAGCGCAAAAGCCACTCGCCGTCGGCGTCGTCGATGGTCTCCTCGTCGACCGGCCCTGGCGCTTCGACGTGCGGCTCGCTGTCCTTGGTCTCCTCGTTTGTCCAAGTTGGCGCCCAGTCCATCGTGTCGCTGTCCTTGGCCTCTTCCTCGCATGCAGGCGCGTCTGGTAGCGCGGGTAGCAGGCGGGCGGCGATGCGTGACACAACCAGGCTTCGTGGCAGCGGTGGGTCCCAGCGGGGGGCAGGTGTGGCGGCGAGCCTCGTCGCAATGCGGCCCGCGATGGTAGTGCGCGGTAGCGGGGGGCCCCAGCGTGGGGGTGGCACCTGAGCGAGGCGCCCGGCGATCCTAGACGCGACCAGCACGCGCGGAAGTGGAGTGCCCCAGCGGTTGTCGGTGGCCTCTGTCTCTGGTGCCTGCACTTCAACATCGGAGGAGCTCACCAGCGGGGGGGACGCTGTGAGCTCCGTGGCGTTGTGGCGGGGCAGGTCGGGCTCAGCGTGACCCGCGGCTGAGACGGTGGAGTCGGCTCCGTCGACAGTGTGGCTTGATGCTCCTGCTGCCGACGAAGCCTCGTCCAATGGTGCGCTCGAGAGGCTGGCGCACGCTTGCGCGTGTCTTGCTGCAGCCAGCCTCGAGGCGAAGGGCACGCCACACGCGCAACCCGCCGAGAATCGGTCGAGGAATGCGGTGCGGCGGTGCCGAGAGTTCCTGTGCGCCTTCAGTGATGCGAAGCTGCCGGCCGTGTACGCGCACAGCGTGCAGTCGAACCGCGACGCGTTGTGCGTGTACACGGCAAGGACGGAGGCCGGTTGAGCGCTGGCCGCGGATAGCCTGAGCGCTGGGGCATGAATGCCAGCCTCCTCCTCTTCTTGCAGCTGGTGAGCTTCTTCACCGTCATCTGCGTCGAGTCGGCGGCGCTTGCTGCCTACGTGCAGCGCACGCGGTCGCTGGGGCGGCTGCTGCAACGCTGAAGGGCAATCAGTGCCGGAGTCAACGTCCATGGGGGCGGCGACGTCGTTGCTGAGCATGGAGCTTGGGGCTGCAACGTCGTCACCGCTCCCGTCGTCGGCTGTCCAAGTGCTGCGGTCGCAGCTGCTGCACTCGTCGACCTGCATGGGCTCCACGAGCACGCGAGCCATCGGTAGATGTTCTTGGTCCGGCTCAGCGTGCGCGGGGTGCTCCACGGCGACGCGAGCAGCAGCGCGAGCAGCTGTAGCAGTAGCAGCTACCGGAGCTGGAGTAGCTGCGGTAGCCGCTGCTGGGCTTGAGTCAACCAACCCCGGGTCGGGCAGCATGCCGCCCGCCCTGCCGGGTGGTGCCACGACTGTGGGGACTTCAACATGGTCTGGGCGGCTGCGCGAGGCTCTGGCCGCGGGCAGCAGGAGGCGGGCTTGGTCCTGGGTGCTATGGGGCGGCGAGCGGAGCAACGGCTGCAGCCTGCTGGTCGCCAACTGCTGCTGCCTGCGG
>NW_003303758.1:4696131-4698981 GCF_000142945.1 Phytophthora infestans T30-4 | reverse complement strand
GGATATATTTTGGGGAGTCCGTTACAAATCACTAAAAGACGAGTTACAAAACATGTGTTATCTCATTTGGTTTTACGTCATGTTTGAATCGTGTGTAACCCGAAAAATACAACCCTGGCTGCATCGTCCTTGTAGCACGGATGGTGCCAAAGAACGCTGTGCTGCAAGTTGCGGCACAGCTCCAGAAATCTACCGGAGAGGAATTACCATAATCTAGTAGAAAAGTACTGGATTGTACCCCAAGCTGATTGACATCTCCAAAATACAGAAGAAATTTGTTAGGTGCGCAAAACGAATAAGCGAGCTTAATCAATTGTATTTCTAGGATTATCGCTTTATTTTGTGAGCATACGTATCGTTAAAAGTTTCAATCTCAATTTGTCACCAACCTTTGTGAATCGAGCGCCAGCTAGAGGACGAGACCCTAGGCGCCCAAGCGCAGCCCCGCCATATGGTAAATAGGGCTGGCCCAGGCCAAAGGGTTTCTGCATATCAGGATGTTTCGGGGAGTCCATTATATATCACTTATAAACGAGTGACATACCATATGTTATCTCAATTGGTTTACTTCATATAACACTCGTGATTTTGTCCAAACCAATCCGTGTGGGCTGTCACCATAATCTACTTGACCTGACAGAATGTTTACAATACCATTTCTACACATTCTTAATATGGTAAATAGGGCTGGTCCAGGATAAAGGGTTTCTCCATTTCAGGATATATTTTGGGGAGTCCGTTACAAATCACTGAAAGACGAGATACAAAACATGTGGTATCTCATTCGGTTTTACGTCATGTTTGAATCGTGTGTAACCCGAAAAATACAACCCTGACTGCATCGTCCTTGTAGCACGGATGGTGCCAAAGAACGCTGTGCTGCAAGTTGCGGCACAGCTCCAGAAATCTACCGGAGAGGAATTACCATAATCCAGTAGAAAGGTACTGGATTGTACCCCAAGCTGATTGGCATCTCCAAAATACAGAAGAAATTCGTTAGGTACGCAAAACGAATAAGCGAGCTTAATCAATTGGATTTCTAGGATTACCGCTTTATTTTGTGAGCATACGTATCGTTAAAAGTTTCAATCTCAATTTGTCACCAACCTTTGTGAATCGAGCGCCAACTAGAAGACGAGACCCCAGGCGCCCAAGCGCAGCCCCGCCAAATGGTAAATAGGGCTGGCCCAGGCCAGAGGGTTTCTGCATATCAGGATGTTTCGGGGAGTCCATTATATATCACTTATAGACGAGTGACATACCATATGTTATCTCAATTGGTTTTACTTCATATAACACTCGTGTTTTTGTCGAAACCAATCCGTGTGGGCTGTCATCATAATCTACTTGACCTGACAAAATGTTTATAATACCATTTCTACACATTCTTAATATGGTAAATAGGGCTGGTCCAGGATAAAGGGTTTCTCCATTTCAGGATATATTTTGGGGAGTCCGTTACAAATCACTAAAAGACGAGTTACAAAACATGTGTTATCTCATTTGGTTTTACGTCATGTTTGAATCGTGTATAACCCGAAAAATACAACCCTGACTGCATCGTCCTTGTAGCACGGATGGTGCCAAAGAACGCTGTGCTGCAAGTTGGGGCACAGCTCCAGAAATCTACCGGAGAGGAACTACCATAATCCAGTAGAAAAGTACTGGATTGTACCCCAAGCTGATTGACATCTCCAAAATACAGAAGAAATTCGTTAGGTGCGCAAAACGAATAAGCGAGCTTAATCAATTGGATTTCTAGGATTACCGCTTTATTTTGTGAGCATACGTATCGTTAAAAGTTTCAATCTCAATTTGTCACCAACCTTTTTGAATCGAGCGCCAACTAGAGGACGAGACCCCAGGCGCCCAAGCGCAGCCCCGCCAAATGGTTAATAGGGCTGGCCAGGCCAAAGGGTTTCTGCATATCAGGATGTTTCGGGGAGTCCATTATATATCACTTATAGACGAGTGACATACCATATGTTATCTCAATTGGTTTTACTTCATATATCACTCGTGTTTTTGTCGAAACCAATCCGTGTGGGCTGTCATCATAATCTACTTGACCTGACAAAATGTTTATAATACCATTTCTACACATTCTTAATATGGTAAATAGGGCTGGGCCAGGATAAAGGGTTTCTCCATTTCAGGATATATTTTGGGGAGTCCGTTACAAATCACTAAAAGACGAGTTACAAAACATGTGTTATCTCATTTGGTTTTACGTCATGTTTGAATCGTGTGTAACCCGAAAAATACAACCCTGACTGCATCGTCCTTGTAGCACGGATGGTGCCAAAGAACGCTGTGCTGCAAGTTGGGGCACAGCTCCAGAAATCTACCGGAGAGGAACTACCATAATCCAGTAGAAAAGTACTGGATTGTACCCCAAGCTGATTGACATCTCCAAAATACAGAAGAAATTCGTTAGGTGCGCAAAACGAATAAGCGAGCTTAATCAATTGTATTTTTAGGTTTACCGCTTTATTTTGTGAGCATACGTATCGTTAAAAGTTTCAATCTCTAGTTTGCCACCATTCTTTTGTGAATCGAGCGCCAAAAAAAAGAGAAAGACCCCCAGCCCACCCAAGCCCCCCGCCCAACGAAAAGATAAAGTAGGGCCGGCCAAGACGAGATTCTTGTATTATAAATTGGGGTTGGTGTGAGGGAATTCTTTTTCAATTATTTTATAAGAGGGGGGGGCAAAACCGTATTTCAATTGGATTTGTTTTCATTCAAAAGAAAAGAGAGTTTTTTTTAACAAAAACCAAGGGGGGGGGAGCGGCCCGCCTAAGGTTTTGCTTGGGGGGGAGAGAGTGTTATTAAGAATAGTGATATATCCAT
>NW_003303758.1:4690670-4694022 GCF_000142945.1 Phytophthora infestans T30-4 | reverse complement strand
GTATTACCCCCCGGCGTCACGGGTTTAGGAAGTCAAGGGGTATTCGGGCCCGGACGGTGTCTTCGCTTAGCAGCCCTGAGGAGGCCCAGGGTTCCTTCCCCATTACTAAGATCAAAGTTATGGGGGCCGCCGTACCAGCCTGAGGAGCGCAGGGATTCGGGGTATACTTAGAGTTAAGTATATTTTGCCCCGATCCCCGCCTGGCTCTCGCACGTCTTGAATGCCGATCCCGCCAAACGGCGCGAGGTTCGTGCTGGAAGGGCGGGGCTGCGCTTGAGCCGGCCGAGGCGTCGTCCCGCGATGCCGCTTGGCGTGCAATGGGCGCTGCATGTGTTGCACACGTGCCCGAAGTTGCACCCGCTGAATCGCCGCCGGTGCCGAGCAGTGGCACGGCGCGTGGAGGGTCCAAATCGCCATTTTTGGCCTGAAGTTGAAGTCGAAACGGGGGCAAAAGTGTAAACCCCTGCCCCCTCGTCGTCGCTGATTGGCCGAAAGTCGGACCAATCGGGGGCCGCCAGATCGGCCTCGTCAGCTGCGCTATAGAAAGACGCGTCGCTGCCGAGACTTGATTGGCTGGCCGTGGAGGCCTCGCTGTCCGAGGACAGGGCCCGGTCTCTGATTGGCCAGAAGAGTCGCATGGCGCACTCTGATTGGTCAAAAAGAAAAAAAATCCGACAGCCGAAGACCGAAGACGGAGGCGAATTAGAAAAGTGTAGAGAAGATCGGTGTAGTTGGCCTCGCGGGGGAAAGGTGAACGCCCCCGGAGACCGCTCGTCCGCCGCTAGCAAGCTAGCCGCCGACGATTGCCCAAAAATGCGAGTGAAAAAGTCCGCCAAAAGGCGAAAACCAGTTTTCACACTGATTAGAACAGATACTACACTTGATCTTAGCCTTGAGGCCGAGAAGGTATAGACCAAGTATAGCCCCGCGTACAGGCTGAGAAGCCAGGGATTCGGCCGTACGGGTCTCGCGTACAGCCTGAGAGGCCAGGGATCCTCCCATACTTAGATCAAGTATGGGGCCGCGTACAGCCTGAGAGGGCAGGGATTCGGGTATACTTAGAGTAAGTATATTTTGCCCGACCCCGCCTGGCTCTCGCACGTCTTGATGGCGATCCGCCAAACGGCGCGAGGTCGTGCTGGAAGGGCGGGGCTGCGCTTGGGCGGCCGAGGCGTCGTCCCGCGATGCCGCTTGGCGTGCAATGGGCGCTGCATGTGTTGCACACGTGCCCGAAGTTGCACCCGCTGAATCGCCGCCGGTGCCGAGCAGTGGCACGGCGCGTGGAGGGTCCAAATCGCCATTTTGGCCTGAAGTTGAAGTCGAAACGGGGGCAAAAGTGTAAACCCCTGCCCCCTCGTCGTCGCTGATTGGCCGAAAGTCGGACCAATCGGGGGCCGCCAGATCGGCCTCGTCAGCTGCGCTATAGAAAGACGCGTCGCTGCCCTCAAAGCTAACACCTTAACTTTTATGCTTCAAAACCAGAAGTGCTTTATTTACTATTATTGCGGCCAAGCCGCCTAGGGGTAAATGTATCTGTTTAACTATCTAGCATAGTTAAACCTAATCAAATGCATAACGTGTGGCTTTCGGCCAACGTACTGAGAGACCTTGTTGTGGTGTTGGAAATCCCACGTGAACTCTAGCTACAGATGTAGTTAGGATGTTCCCACAACAATACGTCTACTAGGATAGTAAACGATCGTTCGGGCGGACCTGAAGACCCCAGTTCTGCCCTTGCACCGGGACAAACTGGACCTTGTAAACTACTTATATAGGCCAACCAGTAAAATAAGAACACGCTACTAGCACGAGCAAAGCTAGCAGGTGTTTTGAATCCTCGTGGTCCCAACAGCGGAAGGGTACCAGGCACGGGTAAGCCTTTTACGAGATCACCGAGTGTTCAACACTCGGCCGGAAGAAATAAAAGGGAGGCAATTCAAGCACTCCCAGTCGTGCAAATAGGCAACAATAAGCCGTCACGTAAAAACCTCCCGATAATAATCGGCCAATACACAAAGTCTCTTGGCCTTGCCGGATGAACCCTCGCTACAGAGCTTCGAGTTCACCGACAGGCATAACACACTCAAACAAGCTTGACCAGACGCTTACCTTGAAGCCGGACGTCGCTCTGTGTGTTTGAGTGGAAATTCTGTTCTGTATTTAAGCTTACCCTTTCGGGTCTATTCCTAATAAGAAGTCCTAATCAAGTATACAAATATCAAGTGAACAATGATCCGTTATGAATCTTCTTGCATGCCAAGCGTCGTCTGCACCGTCGCATGAGCATCTTTAACGGTCCGCGCCCTGTCCCAGACGGTGAACGTGCCTTCCAAGGGTCGCTGAGCCTTCCGCGAACTCATCCCAACCGCCACTGAGGGTTCGTACCGTAGATGGTCCGCTGAATGCGAATCCGGCCAGTCCATTAATAATAATAAGGACAGCCTGCATTCAGTGACATAGGTACGTATTCGATACTTGTTGAAAACCCGGGGATGACGCCGTCGAGTCCCTTGCACCTTAGCGTCTCCGTACATCACCTGACCGAGGGTTTGTCGCTTGAACAACTTGGGCGGTGTCACGTCTTTGTCGACGGGTGATAATCCGCAACTTCGGAGAAATCACTACACCACAACTGCCCCTGTCGCAATGGAAGCCACGGTACTGGTGCCCGTTGTGACATTTCTTCATTCTTCAATTCACCATCTCGCCACCGTATGTCCAAGCGTCTGAATCGAGCCGTGTCCGACGCTTTTCAGCGTCTCAATCCCCGTAGACGTCGCGAACGTGAACAGCTGGAGGTACGTCAGCTCATCCTTCTCTTGAATCATCGGTACCTTGCTCATCACCTCGCATTACTCGACTTGTTTTTCAGGAGGGCAAGATCGAGGGTTCGAACGCCCTTCAGTCTGCTGCACTTCCCCCGACAGCAGCGTCATCAATCGGTCCTCCGGCGCCTGCTGCCCCGGACTCTTCACTCCCTGCGATAGCTTCTGCAGCACTCCCCGTCGTCGCTGAACCCGCGGAGATGGCTCCTGCTGTTCCTCCTGCCCCAGCTGGTGGTCCGCCACCACTCACCGGTTACTCCACGTCTCACTATGGCTGCTGCTTCTATTGAGGCTGACGCCGAGGATTTGCAGGGTCCGGCTGCAGCTCCAGCTACCGAGGCTCAGGTTCCTGATGAAAAGGAGAAGGAGAGTGGTGACTCGACTTCGTTGGCACTCTTGGCCACCGCGGCCAGACACTTGGAATCGATTTGAATCCTCGCTGAACGTTCCACGACGTTCTCCAGCATCTCAGCTACCTGTTGAAATGTCGCGCGAGACTTCGTTTTCAGTGGTCGCTCTCCAGTCGG
>NW_003303758.1:4684550-4689583 GCF_000142945.1 Phytophthora infestans T30-4 | reverse complement strand
CGTTTCCTTCCTCGTAGTGTCTTGAGAAGTATTAATAGCAAATACTAGCTTCTCTGCGATCTCGTCCCAATCTTGCTGTATAAGGTCTTCCGCGTACACCCGTACGGAACCCATCACCGACTTCACCGAGCGTTCCTGCTGTCCATTAGCCTGTGGCCGATAGCTCAAAGTCGCTCGTGATCTTGACTGCATCATTTCTGCAAATGCTTGGAAAACCTCGCTCATGAAGCGTGGGTCGCGGTCATGCCTTATTAATGATGGGGCTCCGAATCGTCGGTACACACATTCTTCGAGCACTTGGGCAACACTCAGGGCAGTCGTATCTGACATAGCCTTGGCAATAACGAATCCCGTAAACGAGCACTGAAATAGGAGCAACGCCGTGTTGACCCTGCGAGATTTCGGTAGTGGGATCACAAAATCCATCGAGACGATCTGGAAAGGTCGTTCGGCTAGTACGTTGCCAGGCGAGTATCCACGAAGCTGTGGACGGCTTTTACTCGAGCTGCAATCTGGACAGGACTTCACATGCTTCTCCACGTCAGCGTACAAGCCGATCCAATAATAATCGGACTTAACGCGATGGAACGTTCTCACCACACCTTGATGTCCTCCTTCCAGCGAGTCGTGACAGTTCTGCAAGACCTCTTGAATCATCGTTGTTGGTACCACAAGCCGCAGCTTGGTCTCCTCTTGCCAACCGTGGTCGTACCGACGATTCAATCCAAGAGAGTGAAGCACGCCGTCTTCTGATAACACGAACCGGTCAGCATACTTCCAGGCATCTCGAGCTTCTTTGTAACTCAGCTCTTCTGCTTGGCCCTGAAGCACCTTCTTGATGTTAAACCACTTCTGCTTCTCGTCTTGTGCCACCAGTATCCGTCTGCGTCGTCCCCGCTGTATCGCTACTGGGTCAACATCCTCCGCATCGGGAAATGCCGCTGGTACAGTCTTGTGAGGATGGTCTGGCAAATCTTCGCCGAATGAATCTTCGGTGGACGTCTCTCGTCGTTCTTCATTCTGTTCTTGAGCTTTTGAGACCTCCTCCGAGTGTTCATCTGCAAACCTGACGCGTTTCTTGGCTTTCGTCTGTCGCCGAGTCATCACTGCTATATTACCATAATCGCACTTTGGTGAGCTGTCATCAACCACGAAACTTTCGAAAGTTTTCCACTTTGAAGACTCGCTGCCTGACAGTACATGTACTTGACGCTCTGCTCCTCGTGACGAAACATCTACCGAGTCTTCATCCGGTTCGTAGATCATTTCCTGGATGCGATTCAGCGATGCCAATTCCGACTTGCGAATTTCAGCTAAGATGACCCGACTGACCTTCGATTCCAGCGCTTCAGTGGCTAGCGAATCCGCGGCAGCGCTGTATTCTCGTACAACGTGAAGATATTTAACTGATCGAAGCTTGGCCGTGAGTTCCTTGTGAGTATTCAGCAGCGCTAGCAAAGTTTCCTTCCCGCATGCGATCACCCGTAGTGATTGTTAAATCACGAGCCTTGAGTCACCAACGATGCCTAAATCCTCGGCACCGTGCGCAATAGCAGCCTTTACACCGTTTATCATTCCTGTATACTCTGCCTCATTCACCGTGGTAGCCGAGAGGTAAGCGTTTGCAGCAATCACTACCTTCCACTCAGGAAGGCTCCACAGCACCCATGAACAACTCCCGTAGCCACCGTACTTCTCGGTCTTCGCTGACCCGTCAAAAGACATGACAAATCCGCTGTAATTACGGGAAAGCTTGGCGTACAGCAACGCGGGGTCCATTCGAATAGTCGAGGAACCCTTGTGTGGAGGTGCCACCGGCGCGAGCGAGTCTTCCAGGTCGACGAAGCTCGTGATGCTTGATTGGAGGAGCTGTGCGAAGGCGACATCCTTCTCCTTCACGCGCTGCACCTTCAGGGGCCACTGCGATAGCAGCACTGCGAGCTGGACCGCGCGTCCGAAGAGAGACTTCGACTTATGCACCCACTCTAACGTCGAGAATCGTGTATAGACATGTAGCGTCTTCCCTACCAGCTGGACGTAACAGATCTTCAACAGCAGAAGTTACGCCAAAACTTCCTTCTAAGCTGGATGGTAGTTCATCTCGGCTTCCTTAAGCACCCGACCGAGGAACCGTACGGGGTGTAACTTGCCTTCATGTTCTTGCATTAGCGTAGTGCTCAACGCCCATTCATTCGCAAAGAGCATGACGTGAACTTCTTTCGACCGATCGAAGTGCCTGAGGATGGGTGAATGTGAAACACTCGTCTTCAATCTTTCGGAGGAATGACGTGCCACAGAAAAGCCACCTTCAACGACAAAGTCTTCATCCTTGAGCTGGTACAGCGCCGCACCGTAGACCGCAAAGTCTTGAATGAAGCGTCTGTCGTAATTAACCGCTCCAAGAAACGACTGCATGCCCTTCTTACTCGTTGGAAACGAAAGCTCGGTGATAGCCGCAAGCTTCTTGGGGTCAGCTCTGATACCTTCTGGCGAAATTTTATGCGACAGAAAGTCCACCTTGGGTTGGCAGAAGATGCTCTTGGTGAAGCTAATGCTGATCCGACACTGTGCAAATCTTGCCAGCAATCGGTCCAGCGTCGCCAGGCAGCTGTCGAAAGCCTCGCCACCGAAGCAAATGTCATCCACAAACGACCGTCGACCAAATACAGGTACCAGCGATGATTCGTCTGATTCCCCGTTCGTAAACATGTCAGCGACGGGGCTGTTGACGAGTTGTAGTACAGGGTCCGTCTCTACCGGTGCTTCGCGGTCTGCCGCGAATTTCGTTTGAAACGAACCCTCGGCGCTTGATCCACGACGTTCCTGATCCTGTTCTTCAGCTAAACGCATCCTCTCCGAGTATTCAAACCAACCTCCTTTAGGTTGAGCGAACCCCCAGAGTGCGTTGTCAATCATACGCTGGTAGATCATCGGCGCGTTCTTTAACCCAAAGGGTATGCGTAACCACGTAAAATGTCCTAGTGCGCAGACGAACGCCGACACTTTACGCGCTCGCAAGGTCATCATGACCGCCCAGAAGCCGCTTGCTGCATCCAGCGAGCAGAACCATAGGTAGCGCTCGAGATCTGTTAACAGGTCGTCGACTAGCGGCATTGCATACTCCATAATCGCGGTGATAGCATTCACCATCTTGTAATCAATGCAGAGCCGGATGTCCAGCCCGTTCTTTTTCATCACAATCATGATCGGCGATGCCCATGGACTGTCTGAAAAGACGATCAGTCCTGCACGCAATAAAGCGCGCAGGAGCTCGTACAGCTTGCCGAGAAATCGCAGCGGCACGCGCCGGGCACGCTGTTTCATTGGGGCGTGCCCCTGTGTGTCGATATCGCATACCGCCCCGTAGGCTGTCGGCGGCAGTGCGTTACCACCAGCAATCAGGATGTGCCCGTGGTTCTTTAGCGTCGCGACCAGACGTTCTCGGCGTTCTGTCGACAGCTCAGGATCAGCAACATTAGGCGCAGTGTAGTCAATTGTCGTGTTGATCTCTTCGGTCAGGTCCGGCAGGAATGCCAGCTCCTTCGCGTAGTCGTCCAAGCCAATGTTGTTAGCTGGGTGTTCGTAGAAATCATTTCTCGTATCCTCCGTTGCTTAATTTCCCTCGGTTGTTAACACTCGAGCAACCGAGATGTATGTTCCGTCCAACGCCGCTACGGATTCTTCCCTTGACTCAACATTGGCATCCGCTTTGCTTTCAACAGTCGGTACTTGGTCCATCTTCTTCCCATCCCGGTTTCCCATCTCTGGGCCATCTGTTGAGTCGTCGTTTGCAATATTGAATGCGTGGGCCGCCGACATATTGGGTTGTTGACTTTTGTTCCGCTCCTCGTTCTGCCGCTGTCCTGACATTTGGAAATTCGCACCAATCTTGCAATGAATACTCGGTGCCGTACTCAACACCATCTGCGCGATGCCTGTATCCTCTGGATCAACCACCGATGGCTCGTTCGCAGATTTGGTGACACACAAGGCCGGGACAGCTTCGTCAAAACGGGTGAGTCCATTCAATCCAGTGCCGTTGCTTGTCGCTTCCGTGGTCACCCCTGACTGGACACTAACACTCGTTGGCGTATGTACCACGTTTACCGGCCTCAGTAGCTCGTGTGTACGCACTACCGAGGCTTCGTTCGCGTTATTGCCTCCGCCATGGGTTGTCGTGTACGTGTCCAAAGGCTCTGCGGAAGGCTGACCGTCGGCCAAATCCCCGGCTGTCACCCCCAGACGCCAGACAGGCTTCCACTCGTTCACGTTCTTTCAGGATCAGTGCCCAGCGCTCTGCACATGTCAGATGATCACTAGAATCCACTAGCGAGTCTTCTAGAGGTCGTGCTAGCACCCCACCGGGTTCTGGATAGTGTGGTCGATCAACTGCTGTAGGCTGAGCTGCAAGCCATTGTTCGTAGATTTCGCATTCACGCTGAAAGAGCTCGCGGTCTCTACAACCTTCGTAGACCAACACTTGCCAGTCTTGGTACTCTTGGACTCCAGACGCACATAGCCGTCACCTCGTGGCAAATCCCCATCTGGAATCCACATCGCGATCGAGTCGTGTGCTGGTAGGTACACAGCTCGATCAGACCCCTTGGTCAATCGAATGCTCTGAGGCCGTCCACGTCGAAACTCGTCACTGACGCGATTAGCTTGTTCGTTCGAGCACCCACAGTACGTGTTCTTCAGCCGATTGACGCTTCGCTAGTCGATATCTCGCCACTCGTGCGCTTGAATGTCCAACCGCTCGGGTGGCCCGGCGCTAACATGGGAGCCGTATCTCGCTGTCGATCATGTTCTTGGTCTTATCAGCGGAATTGGACTTCGTGCGGTAATTGCGCCGCGCCGTGGACAGTCCACCGGATCCAGCTGGGATCATAAGTCGGTCCGAGTACACGTCGACGCTGCACTATGCGCATACCACATCTCAACTCGACACATCTCCATCGAGCTATCTGACCACGCTCGCGCGCTAACCTGCTCGTGATCTTGATGCATGCGCGCGGTCGGACTCTCGATCCACT
>NW_003303758.1:4681182-4684450 GCF_000142945.1 Phytophthora infestans T30-4 | reverse complement strand
ACAAGGGAACCCGAATGTCTGCGGTCGCCGTCGCTTCTCTCCGATGGCGTGGAGGCGAAGGCGGCCTAATCCCGGGTGTTGAGAAAGTCCACTGTGGGGAGTTCGTCCTCCCCCGTCCGGCGTCAGTCCCTCCCTCGGCCCAGCTTGGAACCGGCTTGCCGCGGCCACTTGTTCCCCACCCCGCGTGCGCGCGATGGCAGGGATTGGCCGGGTCCTTGGAGTGGGAGCATTTTGCCACGCGTGTGCCACCTGCAAGCGCTTCGTTGCAGCTCGACGAGCGACAGCAGTCCCCAGTCTCCCAGCCGAGGTGGGTGAGAAGAAAGAGGGCCGTGGTGGCTGTTCTCCGGCAGGCGGGAGCAGGTTGCCGCAGGCCGCGCACGATGGCGCTGTCGAAGCCCTGAAAGCTGTGACTTGAGCGGCCGCAGGTGTCTGAGGGCGTACTCTACCTTCGGGTAGATGTACACCTTCAGAGCCTTGAGTATCTGCCACGGCGCCAGCTCCGAGTGCAGCAGTGCCACCGCCTCTCGCTTGATCTGCTTCAGCTTGGGCTCGAGCTGGAGGCGGTGTCGCACGTGGTCGAAGCCGTCGCCAACCCCCAGGTACCGGTAGCTTTCTTGAAGTCCGAGGGTGGCGATGGCCTCGCCGTGGATGCGAAGCTCGATGTCTCGGTCGCGTGTGGGGTGGCTGTGCTGGCTGCGTGTCACCGGCAGGAACGCGCACTTGGCCGGGTTGGCCTGCAGCCCAGTCCACTCCAGGAAGCGCGTCACGAGGGCGTGGCAGCGCTGGATGCCCGTCGCGCTGTCACAGAAGACCTTGATGTTCTCCCGCGCCTAAGCCGGTGGCGCACGGGGCGTTATCTCCTTCGGCGAGGGGGGAAGGCCCAAGCCCCTCTCGGTTTTCTCAGACGCCCGGAGAGAGATGGCCACCAACGCCATTGAATAAGAAGAGGGGCTGAGCGGGCAGCCTCTGGTATACTCCCACCTCCTGGCGCACTGGCTCCGTCGCTCCGTCGCTCGCGTTGCCGACCACGAAGTATGAGTCCTCGTAGATGCCACTGCAGCGAGCCACAAACTCCTCTGTCACCCCAAGCTGGCGTAAGACGCCCCACATGAGCTGCTGCGGCAGCGACCCAAAAGCATTGCGCAGGTCGTACCAGACCTGGTACAGCCTGCGATGCATGCGGCGCGTCTGGTCCAGGAGCGTGGTTGCCACGAAGTTGTGCTCGTGGCAACCGTTGAACGCTCGGAAGCCCTTCTGTGCCATGGGCAACAGCTCGTTGGCTTCCAGGAACTTGGACAGTCGACGGGCGAGGAGGCCGCTGTAGAGCTTGTAGATGGCGGTCTGTAGGCAGATTGGTCGCCAGTTGTTTGGCTGCTGCGGGTCACCTTTCTTGTGCAGCAGGCGAACGAACCCGACCTTCCACAGGGCAGGCACGCGGCGGTGGCGCCAGCAAAACCGGAAGGCTGCATGTAGGAGGGGCAGCAGCTGAACCTGGAAGCGGCGGTACACGTCGGTGGAGCCGTGAGCGCTGTCGCGACGAGAGCCAGTCGGACTTCGCGCTCGTTCCGGCCTTAAGGAACTTGACGATAGGCGCGACAGCCTCATCGTCCGATACGCCATGCGTATCCGATCATATAGATCCGTTGTCACCCGCGTGTTGTGAGCCAACTCATAGTCGGGACGCCGAGAGAGGGCGTCCGCAAGCACGTTGAGCTTGCCCGGCTTGTATTCGACGCGGAAGTTGTATTCCGCGAAGAAGGACAGCCACCTCGCCATCCTTTGAGAGAGGTGAGGCGAGTTAGTCGCCGTCCTCAAGGACGCGTGGTCTGTGTAGATCACAAAGGGCCTAGAGCCCAGAAGGTGAACACGGAACTTCACAAGGGCATATTTCATTGCCAGGAGCTCCTTGTCATGAACAGGGTAGTTCCGCTCGGCGGCTTTGAGCTGCCTGGACTGGAACGAGATGACTCGTTCGTGTCCCGCCGTGTCGGCCTGCAGTAATGCACATCCGATGGCGTAGTCGGAGGCATCGCAAACGACGCTAAACGGCTTCGTCTCGTCCGGCAGGGCCAGGACAGGGGCCTCTTGGAGACTGGCCTTGATGCTGTCAAAAGCATCCTGGTGCTTCTGCTCCCAGCGCCAGTCGACGTCCTTCTGAAGGAGGCTCGACAAGGGCTTAGCGAAGCCCGCGTACCCTGCGCTGTACTTGTGAAGGTAGTTGGCCAAGCCCAACCACTTTCGAAGATACTTCTGGGGTCGGGGCGTCGGCCATGCTGTTATGGCCTTGACCTTGTCTGGGTCATCCCGAACGCCCACGCTGTTTACGAAGCAACCGAGAACTTTAATCTCTGGTGACGCGAAAACGTACTTGTCGATATTGGCGAAGAGCTTGTTCGCTCGCATTACGTCCAACACTCGACGGAGGTGTCCTAGGTGCACCTCCATGGCAGTCGTGCCTCCTTCGGCACGGCTATGGACGAATATGTCGTCGAAGTACGTCTGTACGAAGGTACGCAAAGGGTGGAACAATTGCGTCACCAGGCGATCAAACGTCGCCGGGGCGTTAGACAAGCCCTGCGGCATGACGAGCCACTCCCAAAGCATGCCGCTTGGAGTGCTTACCGCGGTGAGCGGAATGTCGCTCTCTCGCATCAGGATTCGGTAGTATCCGTCTACCAAATCCAGCGCACTGTACAGTACGCTCCCGGCCATGTTGTTCAACAACACATCCTTTTGTGGGATTGGTGTTTGGGCCGGCACCGTTGCGTTGTTCAGCTTTTTATAAGCGCGAACCAGACGTTACTTTCCGTTCGGCTTACGAACGCAGAGTTCGGCGTCGAGTGCGGGGATTTCGCCTTCCGCACCATGCCTGCCTTCGCTTCCGCGGCGAAGAAGGCATCAATGACCTCGCACTGTTCGCGCGGGAGAGGCCATTGCCTCGTGACACAATACTTTTTGCCGGGCACGAGATCAATCTCGTGCCGTACGCCTCGATCCGGTGGGAGTTGGGTCGGTGGGTGTTTGTTCACCACGTCCGCATACTCCGTCACCAAAGGATACACCGGATCCTTGGGATTCTTGGGAATTTCAGAACCCAAGCGCGCCTGACGCTGCTTGTTCATGTCTTCCAGGACGTTCTCGTCCAAGACAGAGGAGGAGTTCAGCTCCTCCTGATTGGTCTCAGGTCTCATGAGTACCATCTCAGCAATCTCTCCAGCCTTGAGGTTGGTCAGGAAAGACTCAGCCGTCATTCCTCGAGGTGCGGTAT
>NW_003303758.1:4676235-4679838 GCF_000142945.1 Phytophthora infestans T30-4 | reverse complement strand
TTCACCCCAAGGGGCACAAATGAGTAACATCGGATCCTTTTGGATAATACAATTGGGCGGCGACATCAGCCACAGTAAGGTTCAGAGCTAAGAGACCGTGCCTGCGGAAGCACGTAGCGATCAGGTCACCGTACCCATTGCTACTGCGACGTCACGCAACAACGACATGTGGCTGGCGCGCCGTGACATAGATCAGCACGTGCATATGCGCGCAGAGCTACGGGCTCTCGGGTAAGTGGGCGGCCATGCGCGATCAAGGCAAGACAGCTCGTGCCCATGGTGGTATTGGTAGTGGCTTTCTCACACGGCTGCGAGGCCTGTGGGAAGCCGACTACCGGTTCGCGGTGGCCGGTGGCTTGAACCAAGTAGACACGCACAGTGTCGTCAAGCGCCGGTGTCTCCGAGCACGCGACAAGACACCCTGGATGCACGCGCTCCGAGACGCTGGCGCATGTGCTTAACCACTGCAACGGGACCATGGACGTAGTGCGTGGCCGCCATGACGCCGCACTCAAGATTATTGAGCGTGCGCTCCGCGTGAACCAGACCGTGCCGTCACTCGCCGGTCCCTCGCTACGGCCCCATCTTCAGCTCTACAACCACACCAAGAAGACGGTGGCGGTGGTCAACCTGGCCGTGGCGTTTGAGGAGCAGGCGAGTGACCACGCGAGTAGCTCGGCGCTGTCCCGGATCGCCAGCCACAAGGGAGCCAAGTACGACCGCATCAAGCGACACCTCGAGCGCCAAGGATAGAAGGTACACCTCTCGGCGCTCGTGGACGGGTCGCTTGGGGCGGTCGCTAGTGGCACCCACCAGGTGTACACCACACACCTGGGGCTACTCAAGCACGATGCAAAGCGGCTGGACCGGCAGCTGTCTGCCGAATGCATCCAGTCCAGCCGCCGCATCTGGAATCTGCACTGCAGTCAGCACCGTACTCACCAACACCAGGCGAGGCCCAGCCAAGGACCAAGAGGCAGCCGGGCGACGGAGACCGGGGGGACTCGTCCCAGAGAAGCCACCGCTAGACGGTAATTAGGGCCCTGGCGTGGGCCAACAGAGCCATACTACATGTAGAAACTGCCCTCCAAACCCATTTCGGTGGTCAACTCGCAGGACATCACTTTGTGTTTTGAGACATTAAATTAGGTAGCGACCAAATTACAAATTTGGTAACGAGTAAGCCAAATGGTAATACACAAAACTTTTCTGTTCTAATCAGTGTGAAAACTGGTTTTCGCCTTTTGGCGGACTTTTTCACTCGCATTTTTGGGCACTCTGCCACGACCAGTTTGCTAGCGGCGGACGAGCGGTCTCCGGGGGCGTACATCTTTCCCCCGCGAGGCCAACACACTACACCGATCTTCTCTACACCTCTCTATTTCGCCTACGACCACCCAAGTCTCCGGTCTTCGGACCTATTTCTTTTTGAGTAATCAGACCGCGCCATGCGCCTCTTCTGGGCACACATAGAAAGCGGGCGTGGTCCTCGGGAAAGGCGAGGCTCTCCACGGCCCAGCCCATCGAGTCTCAGGCAGCGAGTGTCTTTTCTATATGCGCGGCTAACCAGGACGAATCTTGCGGCCCGCGAATGTTCCGACGCTTCGTTCAATCAGCGACGCACAGAGGGTAGGTGTTTCACACTTCTGCCCGTTTCGGCTTCAACTTAATGGCGGTTTGGACCCTCCATGCGCCGTACCACTGCTCGACACCGGCGGCGATTCATCAGGTGCAGCTTCGGGCACGTGTGCAACACATGCAGCGCCCATTGCACGCCAAGCGGTATCGCTCGGCGACGCCTCGGCTGGCCAAGCGCAGCCCCGCCCTTCCAACACGACCTCGCGCCGTTTGGCGGATCGCCATCAAGACGTGCAAGAGCCAGGCGGGGTCAGGCAAAATACACTTGATTTAATATGCCCGAAATCCTGCCCATCAAGACGTGCAAGAGCCAGGCGGGGTCGGGCAAAATACACTCGACCTAAGTATACCCGAATCCCTGCCCTCTCAGGCTGTACGCGGCCCCATACTGGGCGCAAGTATAGCCGTGCCGATCGTCTTCGTAACAAGTACCGTGAGCAGTACATGGCGTGGAGGCGTGACTCGGTTTGCTCTGGTACTTCTGGCGCGCCGTTCATTCGTCCCGAGTTGCTTTTGGAGCCGTCGAAGCCGTGGTACCCCATTGAAAACTTGTCGTTCGCACCTCGGACATCTGACTGGCTTTCCGAAGTTTCGGCTCTCGACGCTCGTCAGCCCTGGCGTACTGGATGGATGAATGCGCCGCATTAGCACCCGTACAACACCACGTACTTCCCGTGCCAGCGTAATCCGGAGATCTTCAATCCTCGTGGTACGCGTTTCGTGAATGTGTATCGAAGCGTGATCGTAGACCCGTCTCTGGATTCCACTGAACTTATTCCGACCTGGTGTTCGTTGTTTGACTCGCCACCGGGTACTCCACGTCCCTCTCTGGCTGCTGCTCCTGTTGAAGCTGGTGCCGAGAATTCGCAGGGTCCCGAGGGTTCCTGATGAAGAGGAGAAGGAAAGTGATGACTCAGCTTCGTTAGCTCTCTTTACCACCGCGGCCAGGCAATTGAAATCGCTTTGAATCCTCGCTGCATGTTCCACGACGTTCTCCAGCATCTCAGCTAACTGTTGAGGTGTCCCGCGTGACTTCGTTTTCAGTGGTTGCTCTCCGGTCGGCATTCATGTTTTCTTATTCTTAATCCACTTCCACAGCGTAATCATGTTCATGTTGTTCTTCAAATGCATATACAATTTGTTGTTGCAGTAACGTTTTTCGTCTGTTACCACAGGCTGCATCGCCCTGTGGACAGTTCACACGTGATCCAGTCACGCTAGTCTTCGTCCGCC
The DNA here is from genome assembly GCF_000142945.1 of Phytophthora infestans T30-4. NCBI lineage: Eukaryota > Oomycota > Peronosporomycetes > Peronosporales > Peronosporaceae > Phytophthora > Phytophthora infestans. Next base: position 4,676,967 of record NW_003303758.1, on the reverse strand, counting down.
ACTTGCGCCATCTGCAGCCGATTCTCGCTCTTCTTGGCTCGCAAATAGTCGTACAGCAGACCTCCACATGACAAGTTGGATGATGGTTCCCAAGTTGGATCTTCATAGCCCACCCACTTGACTATGAACTCGCGTACAGCACGCTCCGTGCTCGTCGTCAGTGGTGTTCTGTCGTCGAGGATGGCCTCGACTTCATATTCACCGGCAACTTGATCTGGTTCCCAGCTGTCCTCAGGCAACAGTTCCTCATCGAAGTCGAGTCTTGTTTCATTAGTCGCGTCTAGTACCAATCGAGTGTTCGGTCGACTGTTGAACTCGTTGACAGCCTTGAGTCTCGACACATCCACTACTGGGTAGAAGCGATACCCACTTCGGCCAGGCAGTTCCAGCTCGTACGCAAACGCTTCGACCTTGCGCTTAATCCGGCTTTACTAACATTTTTTTCGGAGAAGGAGCGTATCCGATAAAATCTAGACTTGATGGTCGACGACTTGAGGCTGCGGAAGAAACAGCAGATAAAAAGAAGCAAGATGAGGCCTTGAAGCAAGCAGACCTCCGAAAACGCGAAATTCTTGCTCGTAGCATGATTGGAGATCGAGTCACTAAGCTTGGAGGAGCCCAGCAGCGGCTAAATAGAGAAGGATTTATCTAAGGTTGGTATCACATTTTTATCTAGTGGTTTTTTCTCTACAATTGCAGTTAATTACCCTTGTGTGTGATGCTTAGATGTAG
>NW_003303758.1:4670431-4675462 GCF_000142945.1 Phytophthora infestans T30-4 | reverse complement strand
TCTACCATTTTAAGAATGTGTAGAAATTGTAATATACACATTATGTCAGGTTAAGTACATTATGATGACAGCCCACACGGATCGATTTGGACAAATATACGAGTCATATATGAAGTAAAACCAAACGAGAAAAACATATGTTTTGTAACTCGTATTTACCGATACGTAGTGGGGTCCTTAAAACGCATCCTGAAATGCAGAAACCCTTTGGCCTCGGCCAGTCATATTGACCGTTTTACGAATGTGTAGACATTGTAATATACACATTATGTCAGGTTAAGTACATAATGATGACAGCCCACACGGATTGGTTTGGCCACAGACACCAGTTATACATAAAGTAAAACCAAATAATATGTAATGGAGCCCCCAAAACGCATCCTGAAATGCAGAAACCCTTTGGCCTGGGCCAGTCATATTTATTATTTTAAGAATGTGTAGATATTGTAATATACGCATTATGTCAGGTTAAGTACATTATGATGACAGCCCACACGGATCGATTTGGACAAACATACGAGTCATATATGAAGTAAAACCAAAGGAGAAAACCTATGTTTTGTAATTCGTATTGTACAGATATGTAGTGGGGTGCCCAAAACACATCCTGAAATGCAGATACCCTTTGGCCGGGGCCAGCCATATTTACCATTTAAAGAATTTGTAGACATTGTAATATAAACATTATGTCAGGTTAAGTACTTTGTGATGACCGCCCACACGGATTGGTTTGTACAAACGCACGATTCAGACATAAAGTAAAATCAAAGGAGAAACCATATGTTTTGTAATTCGTCTTTTACTGATATGTAATGGAGCCCCCAAAACGCATCCTGAAATGGAGAAATTCTTTGGCCTGGGCCAGTCATATTGACCGTTTTACGACTGTGTAGACGTTGTAATATAAACATTATGTCAGGTTAAGTACATTATGATGACAGCCCACACGGATCGATTTGGACAAACATACGAGTCATATATGAAGTAAAACCAAACGAGAAAACCTATGTTTTGTAATTCGTATTTTACCGATATGTAGTGGGGTGCCCAAAACGCATCCTGAAATGCAGAAACCCTTTGGCCTGGGCCAGTCATATTTACCATTTTAAGAATGTGGAGACATTGTAATATACACATTTTGTCAGGCCAACTAAATTATAATGACAGCCCACACGGATTGATTTGGACAAACATACGAGTCATATATGAAGTAAAACCAAACGAGAAGAACATATGTTTTGTAATTCGTACTTTACTGATATGTAGTGGAGCCCCCAAAACACATCCTGAAATGCAGAAACCCTTTGGCGTGGGCCAGTCATATTGACCGTTTTACGAATGTGTAGACATTGTAATATAAACATTTTGTCAGGCCAAGTAAATTATAATGAGAGCCTACACGGATTGATTTGGACAAACATACGAGTCATATATGAAGTAAAACCAAACGAGAAAAACACATGTTTTGTATTTCGTATTTTACCGATATGTAGTGGAGTCCCCAAAACGCATCCTGAAATGGAGAAACCCTTTGGTCTGGGCCAGACGTTGTAATATACACATTATGTCAGGTTAAGTACATTATGATGACAGCCCACACGGATCGATTTGGACAAACATACGAGTCATGTATGAAATAAAACCAAACGAGAAAAACATATGTTTTGTAATTCGTATTTACCGATATGTAGTGGGGTGATCCTGAAATGCAGAAACCCTTTGGCCTGGGCCAGCCATATTTACCATTTTAAGAATGTGTAGACATTGTAATATAAACAATATATCAGGTTAAGTACGGTTAAGTACTTTGGGATGACCACCCACACGGATTTGTTTGGCCAAAGACACGAGTCATACATAAGGTAAACCCAAATGAGAAAACATATGTTTTGTAATACGTTTTTACTGATATGTAATGGAGTCCCCAAAACCACATCCTTAAATGCAGAAACCCTTTGGCCTGGGCCAGCCATATTTACCATTTTAAGAATGTGTAGACATTGTAATATAAACATTATGTCAGTTTAAGTACATTTTGATGACAGCCCACACGGATTGGTTTGGACAAACACACGACTCATACATGAGCTAAACCCAAATGAGAAAGTATGTGTTTTGTAATTCGCTTTTTACTGATATGTAATGGAGTCCCCAAAACACATCCTGATATGCGGAAACTCTTTGGCCTGGGCCAGCCATATTTACCATCTTAAAAATGCGTAGACATTGTAATATAAACTATATGTCAGGTTTAGTACTTTGTGATGACCGCCCACACGGATTGGTTTGTACAAACGCACGATTCAGACATAAAGTAAAATCAAAGGAGAAACCATATGTTTTGTAATTCGTCTTTTACTGATATGTAATGGAGTCCCCAAAACACATCCTGAAATGCAAAAACTCTTTGGCCTGGGCCAGCCATATTTACCATCTTAAGAATGCGTAGACATTGTAATATAAACAATATGTCAGGTTAAGTACGGTTAAGTACTTTGGGATGACCGCCCACACGGATTTGTTTGGCCAAAGACACGAGTCATACATAAGGTAAACCCAAATGAGAAAACATGTGTTTTGTAATTCGCTTTTTACTGATATGTAATGGAGTCCCCAAAACACATCCTGAAATGCAGAAACCCTTTGGCCTGGGCCAGCCCGATTAATCATTTTAAGAATGTGTAGACATTATAATATAAAAAAATGTCAGGGCAAGTACATTGTGATGACCGCCCACACGGATTGGTTTGGACAAACGCACGATTTAGACATAAAGTAAAACCAAATGAGAAAACATATGGTTTGGAATTCGTCTGGCGGCTCCTACGCGTACCCATCGGGGACGGCTTAGACCACGTGCGCCGCCGCCTCGAGCTCGCGCCGAGGATGAAGCAGCTCAAGCACGACGCGACGGCGCTGATGCACTCGGGGCTGGCCCCATGGTAAGTGGCGAAGGCGGTAAAGGTATGCTTCTACCCGCGCATAGAGTACGACCTTCGCCACCTTCGCCCGTTCAAGCAGCAACTAGAAGCTTACAACGAGCACCTGCGCCGCGGGCTCCGCCACCTGCTGTGACTGCCGACGAACGCCACCAACGCCTTCTTCTCCGCACCGACATCGCGCGGCGGACGGGGGTTCCTGCCGCTGACGGAGCTGCACGCGGCGCTTCAGATTGCATATGGGTGGTAGATACTCAACTCCCCGGACGGCGCCACCCAGAGGATCGCCCGCGAGCAGCTCCGGCAGATCGCAGATGCGCGCCACCGCCTGGACACTGCACATTGAAGGGACTGTGAGGCAGATCTGTGCGAGCTGCTGCTCAACTCGCAGCTCGGACAGTCCAGCCACGCCCCACCTAAGCGGCGCAACTTCGACATCGGATCCCTTTGGATCGACATTCGGTGCCAGCACGGCACACTCGGGCTCAAGCTCGAGACCGCGCCTGCCGACGCAGCCACCAACCCGCCCAACCATTGCAACTTCGCGTGCCGCACCACGGCAAGTGGCTGACGCACCGTGACATAGTGCGGCACGTGAAAATGCACACGAAGCTCCGGCACTGGACTAAGTGGGCGGCCATGCGCGACCAAGGCAAGACAGCTCGTGCCGTGGTATTGGTAGTGGCTTTCTCACACGGCTGCGAGGCCTGTGAGAAGCCGACTACCGGTTCGCGGTGGCCGGTCGCTTGAACCAAGTAGACACGCACAGTGTCCTCAAGCACCGGTGTCTCCGAGCACGCGACAAGACACCCTGGATGCACGCGCTCCGAGACGCTGGCGTATGTGCTTAACCACTGCAACGGGACCATGGACGTAGTCCGTGGCCGCCATGACGCCGCACACAATATTATTGACGTGCGCTCGACGTGAACCAGACCGTGCCGTCACTCGCCGGTCCCTCGCTACGGCCCCATCTTCAGCTCTACAACCACACCAAGAAAGACGGTGGCGGTGGTCGACCTGGCCGTGGCGTTTGAGGAGCAGGCGAGTGACCACGCGAGTAGCTCGGCACTGTCCCGGATCGCCAACCACAAGGGAGCCAAGTACGACCGCATCAAGCGACACCTCGAGCGCCAAGGATAGAAGGTACACCTCTCGGCGCTCGTGTACGGGTCGCTTGGGGCGGTCGCTAGTGGCACCCACCAGGTGTACACCACACACCTGGGGCTACTCAAGCGCGATGTAAAGCGGCTGGACCGGCAGCTGTCTGCCGAATGCATCCAGACCAGCCGCCGCATCTGGAATCTGCACTGCAGTCAGCACCGTACTCACCAACACCAGGCGAGGCCCAGCCAAAGACCAAGAGGCAGCCGGGCGACGGAGACCGGGGGGACTCCGTCCCAGAGAAGCCGTCGCTAGACAGACACCAGGCCCAAGACGGCCGACAGGGCCCCACCCAGGTAGGGAACCGCCCAAGAAACCCATTTCGGTGGTCGACTCGCAACCCTTACCTATATTTTAGACATTAAATTAGGTAGCGACCAAATTACAAATTTGTTAGCGAGTAAGCCAAATGGTAATACACAAAACTTTTCTGTTCTAATCAGTGTGAAAACTGGTTTTCGCCTTTTGGCGGACTTTTTCACTCGCATTTTTGGGCACTCTGCCACGACCAGTTTGCTAGCGGCGGACGAGCGGTCTCCGGGGGCGTACACCTTTCCCCCGCGAGGCCAACACACTACACCGATCTTCTCTACACCTCTCTATTTCGCCTACGACCACCCAAGTCTCCGGTCTTCGGACCTATTTCTTTTTGAGTAATCAGACCGCGCCATGCGCCTCTTCTGGCCAATCAGAGACCGGGCCTGTCCTCGGACAGCGAGGCCTCCACGGCCAGCCAATCGAGTCTCAGCAGCGACGTGTCTTTCTATAGCGCGGCTAACGAGGCCGATCTGGCGGCCCGCGATTGGTCCGACGTTCGGTCAGTCAGCGACGACGAGAGGGTAGGGTTCCCACTTCTGCCCCCGTTTCGGCTTCAACTTAATGGCGGTTTGGACCCTCCATGCGCCGTACCACTGCTCGACACCGGCGG
>NW_003303758.1:4665514-4668608 GCF_000142945.1 Phytophthora infestans T30-4 | reverse complement strand
TTTTAATATAAACTTTATGTCAGGTTAAGTACCTCAGATGACCGCCCACACGGATTGGTTTGGACAAACTCACGATTCAGACAGAAAAGTAAAATCAAATGGCGAATCCATATTTTTCAAATCTCTTTCTACTGATATGTAATGGAGCCCCCAAAACGCATCCTGAAATGTGGAAACCCTTTGGTCTGGGCCAGTCATATTTACCAATTTAAGAATGTGTAGACATTGTAATATAAACATTATGTCAGGTTAAGTACATTATGATGACAGCCCACACGGATTGGTTTGGCCAAACACCCGAGTCATACATGAAGTAAACCCAAATGAGAAAACATGTGTTTTGTAATTCGCTTTTTACTGATATGTAATGGAGTCCCCAAAACACATCCTGAAATGCAGAAACCCTTTGGCCTGGGCCAGCCATATTTACCATTTTAAGAATGCGTAGACATTGTAATATAAACAATATGTCAGGTTAAGTACTTTGTGATGACCGCCCACACGGATTGGTTTGTACAAACGTACGATTCAGACACAAAGTAAAACCAAAGGAGAAAACATATGTTCTGTAATTCGTCATTTACTGATATGTAGTGGGGTGCCCAAAAACACATCCTGAAATGCAGAAACCCTTTGGCCTGGGCCAGCCATATTTACCATCTTAAAAATGCGTAGACATTGTAATATAAACTATATGTCAGGTTAAGTACTTTGTGATGACCGCCCACACGGATTGGTTTGTACAAACGCACGATTCAGACATAAAGTAAAATCAAAGGAGAAACCATATGTTTTGTAATGTGTTTTTACTGATATGTAGTGGAGTCTCAAAAACACATCGTGAAATGCAGAAACCCTTAAGCCTGGGCCAGCCATATTTACCATCTTAAGAATGCGTAGACATTGTAATATAAACAATATGTCAGGTTAAGTACTTTGTGATGACCGCCCACACGGATTGGTTGTACAAACGCACGATTCAGACATAAAGTAAAATCAAAGGAGAAACCATATGTTTTGTAATGTGTTTTTACTGATATGTAGTGGAGTCTCAAAAACACATCGTGAAATGCAGAAACCTTAAGCCTGGGCCAGCCATATTTACCATCTTAAGAATGCGTAGACATGTAATATAAACAATATGTCAGATTAAGTACTTTGTGATGACCGCCCACACGGATTGGTTTGGACAAACGCACGATTCAGACATAAAGTAAAATCAAAGGAGAAACCATATGTTTTGTAATGTGTTTTTACTGATATGTAGTGGAGTCTCCAAAACACATTCGTGAAATGCAGAAACCCTTTGGCCTGGGCCAGCCATATTTACCATCTTAAAAATGCGTAGACATTGTAATATAAACTATATGTCAGGCTAAGTACTTTGTGATGACCGCCCACACGGATTGGTTTGTGCAAACGCACGATTCAGACATAAAGTAAAATCAAAGGAGAAACCATATGTTTTGTAATGTGTTTTTACTGATATGTAGTGGAGTCTCCAAAACACATCGTGAAATGCAGAAACCCTTAAGCCTGGGCCAGCCATATTTACCATCTTAAGAATGCGTAGACATTGTAATATAAACAATATGTCAGGTTAAGTACTTTGTGATGACCGCCCACACGGATTGGTTTGGACAAACGCACGATTCAGACATAAAGTAAAACCAAAGGAGAAAACATATGTTCTGTAATTCGTCATTTACTGATATGTAGTGGAGTCTCCAAAACACATCGTGAAATGCAGAAACCCTTTGGCCTGGGCCAGCCATATTTACCATCTTAAAAATGCGTAGACATTGTAATATAAACAATATGTCAGGTTAAGTACTTTGTGATGACCGCCCACACGGATTGGTTTGTACAAACGCACGATTCAGACATAAAGTAAAATCAAAGGAGAAACCATATGTTTTGTAATGTGTTTTTACTGATATGTAGTGGAGTCTCCAAAACACATCGTGAAATGCAGAAACCCTTTGGCCTGGGCCAGCCATATTTACCATCTTAAAAATGCGTAGACATTTGCAGCCACGCCAGGTGTTGTCCATAAATTACGTTCTGCGTAATTTATATCCATACTGAAATCAAGTATTTACCGCCGATCAGTTTTTCACCGCATCAAGTTGCTGCTAAGTTGCATTGTCAATTTTGTAGTCCATGTATTGAGTCCACGTATAATCCATAAATCACCCGTGCATTAGGCATGAACACGAACACAGGTAACGTTAGTATTATAGTCCATGTATCGAGTCCATGCATTGGTCAGATATCCTCCGTGTATTTAGGCTCAAATTAGATGGGCTAGTTAGATCTACCATGGAGCACTAGCTGAAGCATGTGAAAGCGCAATATCGTGAGACCTTTTGGAGTTACATCCAGCGCAATGACCATTCGCCAGAGTCGTAGCATTACGAAGAAACCACAGTTGTGGCCGTCCGTCTGAATTGGCGCGTTGATGGATACAACCTCATAGTCGTCGGTCAGGGTTTTCGCCAAATCCCAGGACAGTCGATCCAGCACGGTCTTGTAAGTCCTCTGGTTCATGGAGTCATAATAAAGGACTCGAGTTCGCTTCACATCTACTGCAATTCCGCTATATGTCTTCATTCACGGAGTACACCATATTATGCACGAGTGTATCGATTGCATCATGATCATCTTGTGAGATCTGCCCATTCTCAGGCTTTCTGGAGCTGTGCGCAGGTACTTGATCACATGAAAGAAGCAGATCAACACACGCGCCTTGGGGAAGTACTTCTTCAGTACGCGAATCTCGTGCAAGTCTTTATCGACCATGATAACTTGCACCTTTTCGCCGATCTTATCATCTACCCGCAACAGGTTATCTAAAACACGTGACATGTGCCAGTCGGCATTTCGTTCGATGAGCGAATGTTGAATTGGCTGCCCACGACCGTTATCGTCTAGACCCGCCAGGATGAATGGACGAAAAGCCCCACTTCTCTGCTAAGGTGAGGCGGGCTTCACTTTCTTTAAGAGACCGGGCACAGCCCGACTCAGAGTTTGGGCTGTGAGCGATGTTTGCCCGAGGACCTATGTGTATCACTTTGAGTTTGCAAATATTACG
>NW_003303758.1:4649382-4660149 GCF_000142945.1 Phytophthora infestans T30-4 | reverse complement strand
AAAGTAAAACCCACAGGAGAAAACCTCTTTGTTTTTGTAATTCGCTATTCACGGGATATGTAGGGGGGCCCCAAAACCCATCCTGAAATGCAGAAACCCTTTGGTCTGGGCCAGTCATATTTACCATTTTAAGAATGTGTAGACGTTGTAATATAAACATTATGTCAGGTTAAGTACATTATGATGACAGCCCACACGGATCGATTTGGACAAACATACGAGTCATATATGAAGTAAAACCAAACGAGAAAACCTATGTTTTGTAATTCGTATTTTACCGATATGTAGTGGGGTGCCCAAAACGCATCCTGAAATGCAGAAACCCTTTGGCCTGGGCCAGTCATATTTACCATTTTAAGAATGTGTAGACGTTGTAATATACACATTATGTCAGGTTAAGTACATTATGATGACAGCCCACACGGATCGATTTGGACAAATATACGAGTCATATATGAAGTAAAACCAAACGAGAAAAACATATGTTTTGTAACTCGTATTTACCGATACGTAGTGGGGTCCTTAAAACGCATCCTGAAATGCAGAAACCCTTTGGCCTCGGCCAGTCATATTGACCGTTTTAAGAATGTGTAGACATTGTAATATACACATTATGTCAGGTTAAGTACATAATGGTGACAGCCCACACGGATTGGTTTGGCCACAGACACCAGTTATACATAAAGTAAAACCAAATAATATGTAATGGAGCCCCCAAAACGCATCCTGAAATGCAGAAACCCTTTGGCCTGGGCCAGTCATATTTATTATTTTAAGAATGTGTAGATATTGTAATATACGCATTATGTCAGGTTAAGTACATTATGATGACAGCCCACACGGATCGATTTGGACTAACATACGAGTCATATGTGAAGTAAAACCAAAGGAGAAAACCTATGTTTTGTAATTCGTATTGTACAGATATGTAGTGGGGTGCCCAAAACACATCCTGAAATGGAGAAACGCTTTGGCCGGGGCCAGCCATATTTACCATTTAAAGAATTTGTAGACATTGTAATATAAACATTATGTCAGGTTAAGTACTTTGTGATGACCGCCCACACGGATTGGTTTGTACAAACGCACGATTCAGACATAAAGTAAAACCAAATGAGAAAACATATGTTTTGTAATTCGTCTTTTACTGATATGTAATGGAGCCCCCAAAACGCATCCTGAAATGGAGAAACCCTTTGGTCTGGGCCAGTCATATTTACCATTTTAAGAATGTGTAGACGTTGTAATATACACATTATGTCAGGTTAAGTAAATTATAATGACAGCCCACACGGATCGATTTGGACAAACATACGAGTCATATATGAAGTAAAACCAAACGAGAAAAACATATGTTTTGTAATTCGTATTTACCGATATGTAGTGGGGTCCCCAAAACGCATCCTGAAATGCAGAAACCCTTTGGCCTGGGCCAGTCATATTTACCATTTTACGAATGTGTAGACATTGTAATATACACATTATGTCAGGTTAAGTACATTATGATGACAGCCCACACGGATTTGTTTGCACGAGTCATACATAAAGTAAAACCAAATGAGAAAGACATATGTTCTGTAATTCGTCTTTTACTGGTATGTAATGGAGCCCCCAAAACACATCCTGAAATGGAGAAACTCTTTGGTCTGGGCCAGTCATATTTACCATTTTAAGAATGTGTAGACGTTGTAATATAAACATTATGTCAGGTTAAGTACATTATGATGACAGCCCACACGGATCGATTTGGACAAACATACGAGTCATATATGAAGTAAAACCAAACGAGAAAACCTATGTTTTGTAATTCGTCTTTTACTGATATGTAATGGAGCCCCCAAAACGCATCCTGAAATGGAGAAACCCTTTGGTCTGGGCCAGTCATATTTACCATCTTATGAATGTTGTGAAGAAGTTGTAATATACCCATTATGTCAGGTTAAGTACATTATGATGACCGCCCCACACGGATCGATTTGGACCAACATACGCAGTTCATATATGTAAGTAAAAACCCAACGCAGAAAAACTATGTTTTGTAATTCGTATTTTACCGATATGTAGTGGGGTGCCCAAAACACATCCTGAAATGGAGAAACGCTTTGGTCTGGGCCAGTCATATTTACCATTTTAAGAATGTGTAGACGTTGTAATATAAACATTATGTCAGGTTAAGTACATTATGATGACAGCCCACACGGATCGATTTGGACAAACATACGAGTCATATATGAAGTAAAACCAAACGAGAAAACCTATGTTTTGTAATTTGTATTGTACAGATATGTAGTGGGGTGCCCAAAACACATCCTGAAATGCAGATACCCTTTGGCCGGGGCCAGCCATATTTACCATTTAAAGAATTTGTAGACATTGTAATATAAACATTATGTCAGGTTAAGTACTTTGTGATGACCGCCCACACGGATTGGTTTGTACAAACGCACGATTCAGACATAAAGTAAAACCAAATGAGAAAACATATGTTTTGTAATTTGTTTTTACTGATATGTAATGGAGCCCCCAAAACGCATCCTGAAATGTGGAAACCCTTTGGTCTGGGCCAGTCATATTTACCAACTTAAGAATGTGTAGACATTGTAATATAAACATTATGTCAGGTTAAGTACATTATGATGACAGCCCACACGGATTGGTTTGGCCAAACACACGAGTCATACATGAAGTAAACCCAAATGAGAAAACATGTGTTTTGTAATTCGTATTTACCGATATGTAATGGAGTCCCCAAAACGCATCCTGAAATGCAGAAACCCTTTGGCCTGGGCCAGTCATATTTACCATTTTAAGAATGTGTAGACGTTGTAATATAAACATTATGTCAGGTTAAGTACATTATGATGACAGCCCACACGGATCGATTTGGACAAACATACGAGTCATATATGAAGTAAAACCAAACGAGAAAACCTATGTTTTGTAATTCGTATTTTACCGATATGTAGTGGGGTGCCCAAAACGCATCCTGAAATGCAGAAACCCTTTGGCCTGGGCCAGTCATATTTACCATTTTAAGAATGTGTAGACGTTGTAATATACACATTATGTCAGGTTAAGTACATTATGATGACAGCCCACACGGATCGATTTGGACAAATATACGAGTCATATATGAAGTAAAACCAAACGAGAAAAACATATGTTTTGTAACTCGTATTTACCGATACGTAGTGGGGTCCTTAAAACGCATCCTGAAATGCAGAAACCCTTTGGTCTCGGCCAGTCATATTGACCGTTTTAAAGAATGTGTAGACATTGTAATATACACATTATGTCAGGTTAAGTACATAATGATGACAGCCCACACGGATTGGTTTGGCCACAGACACCAGTTATACATAAAGTAAAACCAAATAAATATGTAATGGAGCCCCCAAAACGCATCCTGAAATGCAGAAACCCTTTGGCCTGGGCCAGTCATATTTATTATTTTAAGAATGTGTAGATATTGTAATATACGCATTATGTCAGGTTAAGTACATTATGATGACAGCCCACACGGATCGATTTGGACTAACATACGAGTCATATGTGAAGTAAAACCAAAGGAGAAAACCTATGTTTTGTAATTCGTATTGTACAGATATGTAGTGGGGTGCCCAAAACACATCCTGAAATGCAGATACCCTTTGGCCGGGGCCAGCCATATTTACCATTTAAAGAATTTGTAGACATTGTAATATAAACATTATGTCAGGTTAAGTACTTTGTGATGACCGCCCACACGGATTGGTTTGTACAAACGCACGATTCAGACATAAAGTAAAACCAAATGAGAAAACATATGTTTTGTAATTCGTCTTTTACTGATATGTAATGGAGCCCCCAAAACACATCCTGAAATGGAGAAACCCTTTGGTCTGGGCCAGTCATATTTACCATTTTAAGAATGTGTAGACGTTGTAATATACACATTATGTCAGGTTAAGTAAATTATAATGACAGCCCACACGGATCGATTTGGACAAACATACGAGTCATATATGAAGTAAAACCAAACGAGAAAAACATATGTTTTGTAATTCGTATTTTACCGATATGTAGTGGGGTCCCCAAAACGCATCCTGAAATGGAGAAACCCTTTGGCCTGGGCCAGTCATATTTACCATTTTAAGAATGTGTAGACGTTGTAATATAAACAATATGTCAGGTTAAGTACATTATGATGACAGCCCACACGGATTGGTTTGTACAAACGCACGATTCAGACAGAAAGTAAAGTCAAAGGAGACACCAAATGTTTTGTAATTTGTTTTTACTGATATGTAGTGGAGTCCCCAAAACGCATCCTGAAATGCAGAAACCCTTTGGCCTGGGCCAGTCATATATACCATTTTAAGAATGTGTAGAAATTGTAATATACACATTATGTCAGGTTAAGTACATTATGATGACAGCCCACACGGATCGATTTGGACAAATATACGAGTCATATATGAAGTAAAACCAAACGAGAAAACCTATGTTTTGTAACTCGTATTTACCGATACGTAGTGGGGTGCCCAAAACGCATCCTGAAATGCAGAAACCCTTTGGCCTCGGCCAGTCATATTGACCGTTTTACGAATGTGTAGACATTGTAATATACACATTATGTCAGGTTAAGTACATTATGATGACAGCCCACACGGATTGATTTGGACAAACATACGAGTCATATATGAAGTAAAACCAAAACGAGAAAACCTGTGTTTGTAATTGTATTTTACCGATATGTAGTGGAGTCCCCAAAACGCATCGTGAAATGCAGAAACCCTTTGGTCTGGGCCAGTCATATTCACCATTTTACGAATGTGTAGACGTTGTAATATAAACATTTTGTCAGGTTAAGTACATTATGATGACAGCCCACACGGATCGATTTGGACAAACATACGAGTCATATATGAAGTAAAACCAAACGAGAAAACCTATGTTTTGTAATTCGTATTTTACCGATATGTAGTGGAGTCCCTAAAACGCATCCTGAAATGCAGAAACCCTTTGGCCTGGGCCAGTCATATTTACCATTTTAGGAATGTGGGGACATTGTAATATACACATTTTGTCAGGCCAAGTACATTATGATGACAGCCCACACGGATCGATTTGGACAAACATACGAGTCATGTATGAAGTAAAACCAAACGAGAAAAACATATGTTTTGTAATTCGTATTTACCGATATGTAGTGGGGTGATCCTGAAATGCAGAAACCCTTTGGCCTGGGCCAGTCATATTTACCATTTTACGAATGTGTAGATATTGTAATATACACATTATGTCAGGTTAAGTACATTATGATGACAGCCCACACGGATTGGTTTGGCCAAAGACACGAGTCATACATAAAGTAAAACCAAATGAGAAAAACATATGTTCTGTAATTCGTATTTTACTGATATGTAATGGAGCCCCCAAAACGCATCCTGAAATGCAGAAACCCTTTGGTCTGGGCGAGTCATATTTACCATTTTAAGAATGTGTAGACGTTGTAATATACACATTATGTCAGGTTAAGTACATTATGATGACAGCCCACACGGATCGATTTGGACAAACATACGAGTCATATATGAAGTAAAACCAAACGAGAAAACCTATGTTTTGTAATTCGTATTTTACCGATATGTAGTGGAGTCTCCAAAACGCATCCTGAAATGCAGAAACCCTTTGGTCTGGGCCAGTCATATTGACCGTTTTAAGAATGTGTAGACGTTGTAATATAAACATCATGTCAGGTTAAGTACATTATGATGACAGCCCACACGGATCGATTTGGACAAACATACGAGTCATATATGAAGTAAAACCAAACGAGAAAACCTATGTTTTGTAATTCGTATTTTACCGATATGTAGTGGGGTGCCCAAAACGCATCCTGAAATGCAGAAACCCTTTGGCCTCGGCCAGTCATATTGACCGTTTTACGAATGTGTAGACATTGTAATATACACATTATGTCAGGTTAAGTACATTATGATGACAGCCCACACGGATTGGTTTGGCCAAAGACACGAGTCATACATAAAGTAAAACCAAATGAGAAAAACATATGTTCTGTAATTCCTCTTTTACGGATATGTAATGGAGCCCCCAAAACGCATCCTGAAATGCAGAAACCCTTCGGTCTGGGCCAGTCATATTTACCATTTTAAGAATGTGTAGACGTTGTAATATACACATTATGTCAGGTTAAGTACATTATGATGACAGCCCACACGGATCGATTTGGACAAACATACGAGTCATATATGAAGTAAAACCAAACGAGAAAACCTATGTTTTGTAATTCGTATTTTACCGATATGTAGTGGAGTCCCCAAAACGCATCCTGAAATGCAGAAACCCTTTGGCCTGGGCCAGTCATATTTACCATTTTAAGAATGTGGGGACATTGTAATATACACATTTTGTCAGGCCAAGTACATTATGATGACAGCCCACACGGATCGATTTGGACAAACATACGAGTCATGTATGAAGTAAAACCAAACGAGAAAAACATATGTTTTGTAATTCGTATTTACCGATATGTAGTGGGGTGATCCTGAAATGCAGAAACCCTTTGGCCTGGGCCAGTCATATTTACCATTTTACGAATGTGTAGATATTGTAATATACACATTATGTCAGGTTAAGTACATTATGATGACAGCCCACACGGATTGGTTTGGCCAAAGACACGAGTCATACATAAAGTAAAACCAAATGAGAAAAACATATGTTCTGTAATTCGTATTTTACTGATATGTAATGGAGCCCCCAAAACGCATCCTGAAATGCAGAAACCCTTTGGTCTGGGCGAGTCATATTTACCATTTTAAGAATGTGTAGACATTGTAATATACACATTATGTCAGGTTAAGTACATTATGATGACAGCCCACACGGATTGGTTTGTACAAACGCACGATTCATATATGAAGTAAAATCAAAGGAGAAACCATATGTTTTGTAATCGTCTTTTACTGATATGTAATGGAGCCCCCAAAACGTATCCTGAAATGGAGAAACCCTTTGGTCTGGGCCAGTCATATTTACCATTTTAAGAATGTGTAGAAGTTGTAATATACACATTATGTGAGGTTAAGAACATTATGATGACAGCCCACACGGATCGATTTGGACAAACATACGAGTCATATATGAAGTAAAACCAAACGAGAAAAACATGTTTTGTAATTCGTCTTTTACCGATATGTAGTGGGGGCGCCAAAACGCATCCTAAGATAGAGAAAACCTTTGGGCTGGGGCAGTCATATTGACCATTTTAAGAATGTGTAGACATTGTGATATACACATTATGTCAGGTGAAGTACATTATGATGACAGCCCACACGGATTGGTTTGGGCACAGACACGAGTCATACATAAAGTAAAACCAAATGAGAAAAACATATGTTCTGTGATTCCTCTTTTACGGATATGTAATGGAGCGCCCAAAACGCATCCCTGGAAGCAGAGACCCTTTGGGCTGGGCAGTCATATTTACCATTTTAAAGAATGTGTAGACGTGTGAATATACACATTATGTCAGGTTAAGTACATTATGATGACAGCCCACACGGATCGATTTGGACAAACATACGAGTCATATATGAAGTAAAACCAAACGAGAAAAACATATGTTTTGTAATTCGTACTTTACTGATATGTAATGGAGCCCCCAAAATACATCCTGAAATGGAGAAACCCTTTGGTCTGGGCCAGTCATATTGACCGTTTTACGAATGTGTAGACATTGTAATATAAACACTTTGTCAGGCCAAGTACATTATAATGAGAGCCTACACGGATTGATTTGGACAAACATACGAGACATATATGAAGTAAAATAAAACGAGAAAACCTATGTTTTGTAATTTATATTTTACCGATATGTAGTGGGGTGCCCAAAACGCATCCTGAAAAGCAGAAACTCTTTGGTCTGGGCCAGTCATATTCACCATTTTACGAATGTGTAGACGTTGTAATATAAACATTATGTCAGGTTAAGTACTTAGTGATGATTGCCCACACGGATTGGTTTGGACAACGCACGATTCAGACATAAAGTAAAACCAAAGGAGAAAACATATGTTTTGTAATTCGTCTTTTACTGATATGTAGTGGGGTGCCCAAAAACACATCCTGAAATGCAGAAACCCTTTGGCCTGGGCCAGTCATATTTACCATTTTAAGAATGTGTAGAAATTGTAATATACACATTATGTCAGGTTAAGTACATTATGATGACAGCCCACACGGATTGGTTTGGCCAAAGACAGGAGTCACACATAAAGTAAAACCAAATGAGAAAAACATATGTTCTGTAATTCCTCTTTACTGGTATGTAATGGAGCCCCCAAAACGCATCCTGAAATGCAAAAACCCTTTGGTCTGGGCCAGCCATATTTACCATTTTAAGAATGTGTAGACGTTGTAATATAAACATTATGTTAGGTTAAGTACATTATGATGACAGCCCACACGGATCGATTTGGACAAACATACGAGTCATATATGAAGTAAAACCAAACGAGAAAACCTATGTTTTGTAATTCGTCTTTTACTGATATGTAATGGAGCCCCCAAAACGCATCCTGAAATGGAGAAACCCTTTGATCTGGGCCAGTCATATTTACCATTTTAAGAATGTGTAGAAATTGTAATATACACATTATGTCAGGTTAAGTACATTATGATGACAGCCCACACGGATCGATTTGGACAAACATACGAGTCATATATGAAGTAAAACCAAACGAGAAAAACAAAGGCTTGGAAATTCGAATTTACAGATATGTAGTGGGGGCGCGGAGACGCATCCTGAAAAGGAGAAACCCTATTGGCCTGGGCCAGTCATATTTACCATTTTTCAGAATGTGTAGACGTTGTCAAATACACATTATGTCAGGTCAAGTATTTTGTGATGACCGCCCACACGGATTTGTTTGGACAAACGCACGATTCAAACATAAAGTAAAAACAAAAGAGAAAACATATGATTTGTAATTCGTCTGGCGGCTTCCTACGCGTACCTCGGCATCGGGGACGGCTTTGACCACGTGCGGCGCCGCCTCGAGCTCGCGCCGATGATGAAGTAGCTCAAGCACGACGCGACGGCGCTGATGGACTCGGGGCTGGCCCCATGGTCAGTGGTGAAGCCGGTGAAGGTATACTTCTACCCGCGCATAGAGTACGCCCTTCGCCACCTTCGCCCGTTCAAGCAGCAACTAGAAGCTTACAACGAGCACCTGCGCCGCGGGCTCCGCCACCTGCTGTGACTGCCGACGAACGCCACCAACGCCTTCTTCTCCGCACCGACATCGCGCGGCGGGCGGGGGTTCCTGCCGCTGACGGAGCTGTTGAAAGGTAAAGGTGCGTAGTAGGAAGCAGAATGGAAAGTGAGATTAGTGAGTGACCGTTCCGTCGTTTATCCTTCCTATACTTACCCACGCACGCCATCCGAGACCTCCAGCTGGTCGGCGCATCCCCTGAATCCTGGCGCCAGATTCATTGAATTTCAACACTCCTCCTCGCCGCCAGCGTTGGTCTGCTGCACTCCTTAGTGCAGGCCGACGACTGTCCGCAACTCCGCTAGTCTTGGCGTCTCCAGAGCCTTCGTGAGGATGTCCGCAGGCATCTCCTCACTGTGCAGGTACTCCAGCTTCAGCACGCCGTTCTTCGTGTAGGAGCTCACGAACTTCCTCTGACGTCGATGTGCTTGGCCTTGGAGGATGAACCTTCGCCGTCGAGCTGCTTGAGCGCAGCCTGGTTGTCGACACGCAGCGACATCGGGCTGTTGAACGCGACGCCCAGCTCACCGAGCAACTCGCGCATCCCCAGCAACTCGGTGGCCATCACCGACGCTGCCGTATACTCCGCCTCCATGGTGGAGAGGCTGACTCCAGTTTGCTTTCGGCAGACCCAGGACACGGGCATCCCGTCGACAGAGAGCAGTCCGCCCGTGACGGACTTCCTGTCGGACTTGTCGGCAGCGAAGTCCGCGTCGCTGTACGCGACAACGTTCAGCGGCTCCTCCAACGGGCATTTGCCCTTCATGCTCAACCGCAAGGTCATCGAGCCCGCGATATATCGCGCGATCCGCTTCCCAAGCTTCCAGTCCGACATCGTGGGGCTGTGTGTGCGGCGTGACACCTTGTGGACTGCGTACGCGATGTCGGGGCGCGTGCACCGCGCCACCCACATGAGGCTGCCCACGAGGGATTGAAACTTGCGGATCGTGATCTCGTTGTCGCCACCAGTGAGAGGCAGCAGTACGTCCGCGGTCTCGTCGACGTCGTTGGACTCCGCCCCGATGGGCGTGCGCACGCCGTGCACGGACGACATACCGTGCTCGCGCAGCATCTCCTTGATCGCGAGAAGAATCCGTAGCGGCGTTGGACGGAACATACATCTCGGTTGCTCGAGTGTTAACAACCGAGGGAAATGAAGCAACGGAGGATACGAGAAATGATTTCTACGAACACCCAGCTAACAACATTGGCTTGGACGACTACGCGAAGGAGCTGGCATTCCTGCCGGACCTGACCGAAGAGATCAACACGACAATTGACTACACTGCGCCTAATGTTGCTGATCCTGAGCTGTCGACTTAACGCCGAGAACGTCTAGTCGCGACGCTAAAGAACCACGAGCACATCCTGATTGCTAGTGGTAACGCACTGCCGCCGCCAGCCTACGGGGTGGTATGCGATATCGACACACAGGGGCACGCCCCAATTAAACAGCGTGCCCGGCGCGTGCCGCTGCGATTCTCGC
>NW_003303758.1:4646296-4648121 GCF_000142945.1 Phytophthora infestans T30-4 | reverse complement strand
TGACGCCTTCTCGAAGTAACGAGGAAGTGTTCGAAGAGCTTGGCCGCGGCGTCCTTGGTACGCGCCAGGAACACGCGGCAGTAGTTGGACTTGAAGTCGATGAAGTTGATCATGTAGCGGTTGCCCAACCGATCATTGGGTGTCATCGGCCCCTTCAAGTCGGAGCAGATGACCCCACCCACCCTATCGATGGGTGAGTGTGCGCCGGTGTCCTTCTTGGACCGTCGGTTCTTCGTTTGCTTGCCCTCGGTGCACGTGAGGCAATTGACGCGCTTGCGGTCGGTCAGGTGAATGCCCGAGCTTGGGTCCTTGGCAAGCAGCTCCACCGCGTCGTAGTTGAGGTGGGCCAGACGCTTGTGAAATTCCAGCAGTGTGCCCTGCTGCACGTCCCTCGGCACATCTGCAGACCCCGTGAGCTCCCGGCTTAAAGCAGCCATGATCACGTTCGATGGCAGCTCGCGCCTCGGCTCCACCACGGCAGGCACGACCAAGACGTTGCTCCGCATCTCGACGTCAAACGCTACGCGTCCGCCGTTCTTGGCCGCTACGACGCGTCTTTCGGCACGGTGAGTCAGCTCGAAGCCTCGCTTGTCGATCATCCCGTAGGAGATCAGGTTGTGCACCACGCCCTTCGCAAAGTAGACGTTAGTGAGCTCCACCATTTGCTCCTCACCGCACGCTGTGACGCACAGCAGCACCTTGCCGCGCTTGGCGATGTGTAACGGCTCACCGTTGGGTTGCACACACTCGTCGCTGCACTCCTCCACGTCCTCGAGGAACGACTCATCATTCACGAGGTGACGACTAGAACCACTGTCTAGGATCCACAGGTCGGTAGTGTCGCTGGTGTGCTCGCCGACGGCCAGCGTGATGTTCCCTGGCTTCTTGAGGTCTGGACACGCTGCCCGTAGATGTCCGACACGGCCACACTCGTGGCAGCTCCGTGTCTCCTTGCGCTGTTTGGTGTGGTCCTTCACCACGTTGCGGCCCAGCGACTTCTGCTTGGTCGCGCCGGTCTCCCACGACTGCGCGAAGTGTGCGAGCTCCTCGGCGTGCTGCAGGAAATCTGTACGCGACTGGTCCACCTTGGCCATCAACACCGTACGTAGCTCTGCGGAGGCGTACTGAACGATGTTGTTCAGCACCAAGTAGTCGGCGCCGCTCCCCGTGGCCTCGGAGATGGCCACGAGGTACATGTAGTGCTCGGGCCACGATCTCTTGGTGTCCTTCGGCGCCGTGAACAGCTTCATGGCTTGGGCGGGTGTAATGTTTGTCTTGAACGCGTCCAACATCCGTTCCATGACGTACTGCAACGTGGGCAACTGGTTCCACCACGTGTCCACCTGCTTGTTGTAGTACCTCTCGGCCGTACCCGACAGGTAGTGGCCGAGAAGGTCTACCTTCACGTCCTCAGACCACGCGAAGCCGCACGCCGACTGCCCGAGCGCCACCTGCCGCTCGAATCTTCTGCCCCAGTCCAGGAAGCCGGAGCCCAGCCCGACGTACAGCTCCTTGCCGTCGAACGGGCGGATCGCAAGCTTCTTTTGACGGGCGTCCGGGTATCGGAACGCACAGCCCTGATTCTGCACAGGCGTGGCTTGTGCTTGAGCTGGTACCGGCGCCGCAAGTGGTTGCTGTGCTTCTTGATTAGCCTGGGCGGCGTGCTCCGCCGCGAAGAGCCTTTGCAGCTCAGACATGCCCGTCTCGTGACCCCGACATCCGCGTGTCGCAGCCCGAAATACTGCGGTGGACTGTCGGCCGGCGAGGGGCCTGCGTCTGCGGCGTGCCGCGTAATGAGTCGATGTGCATCCTCGACCCGCGTCCC
>NW_003303758.1:4640368-4644694 GCF_000142945.1 Phytophthora infestans T30-4 | reverse complement strand
AGTCCGTGACCGCCATGACGCCGCACTCAAGATTATTGAGCGTGCGCTCGAGGTGAACCAGACCGTGCCGTCACTCGCCGGTCCCTCGCTACGGCCCCATCTTCAGCTCTACAACCACACCAAGAAGACGGTGGCGGTGGTCAACCTGGCCGTGGCGTTTGAGGAGCAGGCGAGTGACCACGCGAGTAGCTCGGCACTGTCCCGGATCGCCAACCATAAGGGAGCCAAGTACGACCGCATCAAGCGACACCTCGAGCGCCAAGGATAGAAGGTACACCTCTCGGCGCTCGTGGACGGGTCGCTTGGGGCGGTCGCTAGTGGCAACCACCAAGTCTACACCACACACCTGGGGCTACTAAAGCACGATGCAAAGCGGCTGGACCGGCAGCTGTCTGCCGAATGCATCCCGTCCAGGGTCGACTCGCAAGCCTTGCCTATATTTTAGACATTAAATTAGGTAGCGACCAAATTACAAATTTGGTAACGAGTGAGCCAAATGGTAATACACAAAAATTTCTGTTCTAATCAGTGTGAAAACTGGTTTTCGCCTTTTGGCGGACTTTTCACTCGCATTTTTGGGCACTCTGCCACGACCACTCTGCTAGCGGCGGACGAGCGGTCTCCGGGGGCGTACACCTTTCCCCCGCGAGGTCAACACACTACACCGATCTTCTCTACACCTCTCTAGTTCGCCTACGACCACCCAAGTCTCCGGTCTTCGAACCTATTTCTTTTTGAGTAATCAGAGCGCGCCATGCGCCTCTTCTGGCCAATCAGAGACCGGGCCTGTCCTCGGACAGCGAGGCCTCCACGGCCAGCCAATCTAGTCTCAGCAGCGACGCGTCTTTCTATAGCGCGGCTAACGAGGCCGATCTGGTGGCCCGCGATTGGTCCGACGTTCGGCCAATCAGCGATGACGAGGGGGTAGGGGCTCACACTTTTGCCCCCGTTTCGGCTTCAACTTAATGGCGGTTTGGACCCTCCATGCGCCGTGCCACTGCTCGACACCGGCGGCGATTCATCGGGTGCAGCTTCGGGCACGTGTGCAACACATGCAGCGCCCATTGCACGCCAAGCGGTATCGCTCGGCGACGCCTCGGCTGGCCAAGCGCAGCCCCGCCCTTCCAACACGACCTCGCGCCGTTTGGCGGATCGCCATCAAGACGCTACCTTGTGATGACCGCCCACACGGATTGGTTTGGAACAACGCACGATTCAGACATAAAGTTAATCCAAAGGAGAAAACATATGTTCTGTAATTCGTCATTTACTGATATGTAGTGGGGGTGCCCAAAAACACATCCTGAAATGCAGAAACCCTTGAGCCTGGGGCCAGCCATATTTACCATCTTAAAAATGCGTAGACATTGTAATATAAACTATATGTTAGGTTAAGTACTTTGTGATGACCGCCCACACGGATTGGTTTGTACAAACGCACGATTCAGACATAAAGTAAAACCAAAGGAGAAAACATATGTTCTGTAATTCGTCATTTACTGATATGTAGTGGGGTGCCCAAAAACACATCGTGAAATGCAGAAACCCTTTGGCCTGGGCCAGCCATATTTACCATCTTAAAAATGCGTAGACATTGTAATATAAACAATATGTCAGGTTAAGTACTTTGTGATGACCGCCCACACGGATTGGTTTGTACAAACGCACGATTCAGACATAAAGTAAAATCAAAGGAGAAACCATATGTTTTGTAATGTGTTTTTACTGATATGTAGTGGAGTCTCCAAAACACATCGTGAAATGCAGAAACCCTTTGGCCTGGGCCAGCCATATTTACCATCTTAAAAATGCGTAGACATTGTAATATAAACAATATGTCAGGTTAAGTACTTTCTGATGACCGCCCACACGGATTGGTTTGTGCAAACGCACGATTCAGACATAAAGTAAAATCAAAGGAGAAACCATATGTTTTGTAATGTGTTTTTACTGATATGTAGTGGAGTCTCCAAATCACATCGTGAAATGCAGAAACCCTTAAGCCTGGGCCAGCCATATTTACCATCTTAAGAATGCGTAGACATTGTAATATAAACAATATGTCAGGTTAAGTACTTTGTGATGACCGCCCACACGGATTGGTTTGTGCAAACGGCACAATTCAGACATAAAAGTAAAATCAAAGGAGAAAACCTATGTTTTGTAATGTGTCCTTTACTGATATGTAGTGGAGTCTCCAAAACACATCGTGAAATGCAGAACCCCTAAGCCTGGGCCAGCCATATTTACCATCTTAAGAATGCGTAGACATTGTAATATAAACAATATGTCAGGTTAAGTACTTTGTGATGACCGCCCACACGGATTGGGTTTGGAACAAACGCACGATTTCAGACATAAAGTAAAACCCAAGGGAGAAAACATATGTTTTGTAATGTGTTTTTACTGATATGTAGTGGAGTCCTCCAAAACACATTCGGAAAAGGCAGAAACCCTTTTGGCCGTGGGCAAACAATATTTAACAATCTTAAAAATGCGTAGACATTGTAATATAAACAATATGTCAGGTGTAAGTACTTTGTGATGATCGCCCACACGGAATTGTTTTGGACAACCGCACGATTCAGACATAAAGTAACATCAAAGGAGAACCATATGTTTTGTAATGTGTTTTTACTGATATGTAGTGGAGTCTCCAAAACACATCGTGAAATGCAGAAACCCTTTGGCCTGGGCCAGCCATATTTACCATCTTAAAAATGCGTAGACATTGTAATATAAACTATATGTCAGGCTAAGTACTTTGTGATGACCGCCCACACGGATTGGTTTGTGCAAACGCACGATTCAGACATAAAGTAAAATCAAAGGAGAAACCATATGTTTTGTAATGTGTTTTTACTGATATGTAGTGGAGTCTCCAAAACACATCGTGAAATGCAGAAACCCTTAAGCCTGGGCCAGCCATATTTACCATCTTAAGAATGCGTAGACATTGTAATATAAACAATATGTCAGGTTAAGTACTTTGTGATGACCGCCCACACGGATTGGTTTGGACAAACGCACGATTCAGACATAAAGTAAAACCAAAGGAGAAAACATATGTTCTGTAATTCGTCATTTACTGATATGTAGTGGAGTCTCCAAAACACATCGTGAAATGCAGAAACCCTTTGGCCTGGGCCAGTCATATTTACCATTTTAAGAATGTGTAGACATTGTAATATAAACAATATGTCAGGTTAAGTACTTTGTGATGACCGCCCACACGGATTGGTTTGGACAAACGCACGATTTAGACATAAAGTAAAATCAAAGGAGAAACCATATGTTTTGTAATGTGTTTTTACTGATATGTAGTGGAGTCTCCAAAACACATCGTGAAATGCAGAACCCCTTTGGCCTGGGCCAGCCATATTTACCATCTTAAGAATGCGTAGACATTGTAATATAAACAATATGTCAGGTTAAGTACTTTGTGATGACCGCCCACACGGATTGGTTTGGACAAAGACACGAGTCATACATAAAGTAAAACCAAATGAGAAAAACATAAGTTCTGTAATTCGTCTTTTACTGGTATGTAATGGCGCCCCCAAAACGCATCCTGAAATGGAGAAACCCTTTGGCCTTGGGCCAGTCATATTTACCATTTTAAGAATGTGTAGACGTTGTAATATACACATTATGTCAGGTTAAGTACATTATGATGACAGCCCACACGGATTGGGTTTGGCCAAAGACACGGAGTCACACATAAAGTAAAACCAAATGAGGAAAAACATATGTTTTGTAAATTCGTCTTTTACTGGTATGTAATGGCGCCCACAAAACGCATCGTGAAAGTGGAGACACCCTTTGGCCTGGGCCAGTCATATTTCCCATTTTAAGAATGTGTAGACGTTGTAATATACACATTATGTCAGGTTAAGTACATTATGATGACAGCCCACACGGATTGGTTTGGCCAAAGACAGGAGTCACACATAAAGTAAAACCAAATGAGAAAAACATATGTTCTGTAATTCGTCTTTTACTGATATGTAATGGAGCCCCCAAAACGCATCCTGAAATGCAGAAACCCTTTGGTCTGGGCCAGTCATATTTACCATTTTAAGAATGTGTAGACGTTGTAATATAAACATTATGTCAGGTTAAGTACATTATGATGACAGCCCACACGGATTAGTTTGGCCAAAGACACGAGTCATATATAAAGTAAAACCAAAGGAGAAAACATATGGTTTGTAATTCATATTTTACCGATATGTAGTGGGGTGCCCAAAACGCATCCTGAAATGCAGAAACCTGGGCCAGTCATATTTACCATTTTAAGAATGTGTAGACGTTGTAATATACACA
>NW_003303758.1:4628456-4632364 GCF_000142945.1 Phytophthora infestans T30-4 | reverse complement strand
CACTGGAGGTGGCGCCGCACAGCACCCGAAACTGAAGACCGTGTTGGGGACGAAAGTTCTCCGCGTTAAACGGGAATTCGAAGATCCCGCGTATACCAGGGTAGCAGAAACCCTGTCGGGGCGTCCTTGTGGGCCCCTCAATCGTAGTTAAGCGAATGTTGGCGGCGGGAAAGCTTCTGTTATTTGTGGTGGGGAGATAGGGTCCTCGCGGGGTGATAAATGTGTTCTTGAACCCATTTATCTCGGGACCACTCCCCTTGGGTGAGATGGGGGAGAACAAGACAACAGCACCCTTTATAAAAGCTTGCCGATGGGAGAAAATTGTGCCATCACGCTGAACAAGGCCCGAAAACGACATCGGGACCCTCCACAATTGAGGATACGATGGAGCTTAAGTCCGTGTACAGTTGTTACAGCTGCCGCATCCTAACACGGAGCTCCCACTCGGGCAGAACAAGCAGGAACCTACTTAAAAAGTCCACTTCAGCTGGCCAAGATATCGAGAAAAAATCCATGAGGCATCGACAGCCCGTTGCCGACGCAAATGCAAGGCGGAAGCGCCTCTCGCGTCCAGCACCTTGAATCATCGACCGTCTTTTACCCCCACGTGAATTTGAAGCAATGGATGCGCACTGTGTCGGACATTGGCGTGTAGTAACGCCTCTTGCTGGAACACTAGATCTTCATCATCTGTAAGCTGTAGATGAGGTAACGAGGCGAATACAAACCACGAATGCTGCCACCACGTAGGAAAAGTGGAAACGGGAAGAATTTGTAGGCGGCGTGAGAACGGGCATGTCAGTAAGTCAAACAGCGTCAGGTTCAATTCCTGAGGCAGAATATCGTGCAAGAGCGCTGAGCTGCATGCTTTCCACGGCTCATCAGATGGTATCAAAAAGAGTTGCTGGAGTATCATCGTACGTTGCGTAGAACCGGTGGCTTCCAAGTCAGGCATTTGCAACCCCCCTCGGTTAAACGAGACATAGCAAATACTGGGCTTCGCTAGTTTCACAAAATGTCGGCCGGAGCCGCTTCGTCTAGTGAGGAGATACCGTTCACACAGTCGTTGTAGCCGGCGAGCTGTGGCCGCTGGTAATGAGAAATGTGGAGTGAAATGCCATAAGACCGAGAGTACCATCGCGTTGAGAATCAAAAGCCGACCACGATATGTTCGCGCGCGCCCTCCCCACCGGGCTAATCTAGTACAGACTTTAGTTTCGAGCGAGGAACACACTTCACCAAGGTTATCTGCAGGACCAACTGGGACGCCAAGATACACCACCGACGGAGATGAACCGACTCCAAACGGAGTGGCATTCGCCGTAATGGAGTCACCCGCAAAGGAAACGAGTTCCGATTTGTCCAGGTTCAGCTTAGCTCCAGAACCGGCGCAGTAAAGTTCAACAAGATCCACTTGACGCTGGAGGCCGTAAATCAAAGTCAACAAAAGCGTTAAATCATCTGCAAAATAGAGCCCAGTGCTCACATAACTAGGTGTAACAGGAATGCCGACTTCAGGAAGTGTGCGTAGTAAGTTGCCAAGCGGTTCAATAGTTAGTACAAAAAGGAGTGAAGAGAGTGGGTCGCCCTGTTTGACCCCCCGAGTTGGTCGCAGCACTTCCTGAAGTGTTCCATTGAGTGAAAGCGTAGTGTTGTTAATAACTCATGACTTCAATGTACTCGGTGTAATCATGCACGCGGAGTCATCCGTTTTCCTCACCATCTCTTTAGTGGATTTATAATAGGCACTCGTTATCTAGCCCGACTGGGTGTGAAAGAGTCAGGCTACATTGCCCGACCCAACCCGACGGATGCCCGACTGACCCCGACTAGATAAAGGTTCAGTTGTGCAATCACAGGAAACGCACTCCAAGTATACGTGTCCAGCGCGTATACACGGATATTAAGACTCTGAATCTGACGAAGAGGGCAAAGCATTCAATGTACTCCGTTCACAGCGGATCCAACTTAGCACTCAAAAACGTTTTTCTAAAGTAAAACGATTGCTAACTTGTTAGGCTTACGCGCACATGCAGAGGTATCGATAGCGCAAATACTGTAGTTCCTTTCTGTTCAGGTAGCTAAGTCCGTCGGCCCCAGCAAACACTTCAAACGCCAGCAAGACATACATCCCGCAGTTAAAACTGTCGACCTGAACGCCTAGATTTCCACGATAGGGAGAGACACGATACTTTCGTGGGGCGAAATTTGGCAGCTGGGTCACTATCTTCTCAGTAAGCGCTCGGACTCCAATCATGTATGTAGAAGCCATTGGGTCGTACACGATTGCCTCTGTGCGCTCCACATCCACCATAATACCACACCAATGGTTCTTGTTGCAGCATACAGGGATCAGAATTTTCTCCGTCGACAAGTTCTTGAACATGTCCGCGAATACCGTCATCGGGACTGAGACAGCACCATGTTCCATTGGACCGATAACATTTGTATCCACAGTTATAATACTGGCTTTGGACTCGAAGAGCGAGGACATAACAAAGCTAATAGTATCGTCACTTAGTTGAGTTTTCCCAATGAGGTCCAGTATTTCCGCCTTAACTCACATTAAGGAAAGTTAGCATGAGCTGAAACGATTTTGTACAACGACAAAATACATACCTTTGATGACAGCAGGGGGATAGCCTTCAGTTTTGCTGGAAGAATGGACCTGCTCTGTGACTTGAAACGACTGCGGCATGGTGACATCGAAATCAATACTCTCCCGCCCAACTCAGACCTCTCTCCATAAGTTGCTCTGCTAAGGTATCACACGTGCTGGTAAACTCAGAATCTAATGAGCTCTCTGCTGCCACAATGGATAAATCATTCGCAATAATAGCCGAGCTCGTACATTCCCAGGCGCTTGAAACTCACCCAATCACGTTCTTGCGGCCAAGAGGTGTCAATTTTAACCTGACCGATTCGACAATATAGTAGATCTAATTCTACAAGTCGCTCTGCTAAGGTATCACACGTGCTGGCAACCTCAGAATCTAATGAGCTCTCTGCTGCCACAATGGATAAATCATTCGCAATTATAGCCAAGCTCGTACGCTCCTAGGCGCTTGAAACTCACCCAATCACGTTCTTGCGGTCAAGAGGTGTCAGCTTAGGCCCTGGTCGAAGTAGAAAAAAACCGAAACTCGTTCTGAAAATTCTGCCTTTTGATTGGCTGAGAGCAGAGCGACTCTCGGTACGCGTTCCGAGTTTATACCGTTCTGTACAGGGTTCTCAGAACACCTTGTGGAGGTGTTCTGAAGTCGGAACGAGTTTGCTGTCTCTGCCACAGTAAATTCCGCTCCAGTGCCCACTCTGTGTTTTGCTTTCTTGGTTTCACACATAATCAGGCGAGTATGTCAAATGGATGGCATATCGGAGCCTAACATTCCATCGTGGGGCGGGGTGTCGGTGTGTGCAATTCTAATGCTGGGGATCCCTTGGAAGCGGGAGGGAGAATTGTTTGCGAAATGGAGATAGTTTTCGGTTATCCTACACTCTATATGACCTTTTCACTTAATTTTACCCCGCGGTCTACAACCCCGGAAAAATCCCCCCCCAAATTAAAAACACCTTTCGCGTGGAGAGACCAAAATCCAGAATACACGTACTCTGACCTGAAAGTCGTTCTGATCCAACCCAATCCCTTCTACTATTCTCGGAACAAGTTTACTTAGACCAGGGCCTTATGACTTCCCATTCGGGCAGATTCCACCGTATTGCGCTGTATGCTCCTCCCCCGCGTCGCACGCGAGCGGATTCATCGAAGATCAGGACGTACCGATCCGCCTCCACTTGTACCGTCGGGATCGGGATCTGGATCCGGCGTTTGGGCTCTTTCTTAGGAGTGATCCTATTTAGTGCTTCGTCCATCTTGGCTCTGGGTGTGATGCTCGCGGCCAACACTCCCA
>NW_003303758.1:4615699-4624540 GCF_000142945.1 Phytophthora infestans T30-4 | reverse complement strand
ACTATAATGTATAAATTAACCTAAGATATGCACTGTTTATTGTTTAGCCTATCTTTGGTTGTTGCTTACTCGAGCGGCTCATTCCTAACCTGTATTGGTAGTGGCTTTCTCACACGGCTGCGAGGCCTGTGGACGCCGACTACCGGTTCGCGGTGGCCGGTCGCTTGAACCAAGTAGACACGCACAGTGTCGTCAAGCGCCGGTGTCTCCGAGCACGCGACAAGACACCCTGGATGCACGCGCTCCGAGACGCTGGCGCATGTGCTTAACCACTGCAACGGGACCATGGACGTAGTGCGTGGCCGCCATGACGCCGCACTCAAGATTATTGAGCGTGCGCTTCGCGTGAACCAGACCGTGCCGTCACTCGCCGGTCCCTCGCTACGGCCCCATCTTCAGCTCTACAACCACACCAAGAAGACGGTGGCGGTGGTCGACCTGGCCGTGGCGTTTTGAGGAGCAGGCGAGTGACCACGCAAGTAGCTCCGCGCTGTCCCCGGATCGCCAGCCACAAGGGAGCCAAGTACGACCGCATCAAGCGACACCTCGAGCGCCAAGGATAGAAGGTACACCTCTCGGCGCTCGTGTACGGGTCGCTTGGGGCGGTCGCTAGTGGCAACCACCAGGTGTACACCACACACCTGGGGCTACTCAAGCACGATGCAAAGCGGCTGGACCGGCAGCTGTCTGCCGAATGCATCCAGTCCAGCCGCCGCATCTGGATTCTGCACTGCAGTCAGCACCGTACTCACCAACACCAGGCGAGGCCCAGCCAAGGACCAAGAGGCAGCCGGGCGACGGAGACCGGGGGGACTCCGTCCCAGAGAAGCCGTCGCTAGGCAGAAACCAGGCCCAAGACGGCCGACAGGGCCCCACCCAGGTAGGGAACCGCCCTAAAAATCCATTTCGGTGGTCGACTCGCAACCCTTACCTATATTTTAGACATTAAATTAGGTAGCGACCAAATTACAAATTTGTTAACGAGTAAGCCAAATGGTAATACACAAAACTTTTCTGTTCTAATCAGTGTGAAAACTGGTTTTCGCCTTTTGGCGGACTTTTTCACTCGCATTTTTGGGCACTCTGCCACGACCAGTTTGCTAGCGGCGGACATGCGGTCTCCGGGGGCGTACACCTTTCCCCCGCGAGGCCAACACACTACACCGATCTTCTCTACACCTCTCTATTTCGCCTACGACCACCCAAGTCTCCGGTCTTCGGACCTATTTCTTTTTGAGTAATCAGACCGCGCCATGCGCCTCTTCTGGCCAATCAGAGACCGCGCCTGTCCTCGGACAGCGAGGCCTCCACGGCCAGCCAATCGAGTCTCAGCAGCGACGTGTCTTTCTATAGCGCGGCTAACGAGGCCGATCTGGCGGCCCGCGATTGGTCCGACGTTCGGTCAATCAGCGACGACGAGAGGGTAGGTGTTCACACTTCTGCCCCGTTTCGGCTTCAGCTTAATGGCGGTTTGGACCCTCCATGCGCCGTACCACTGCTCGACACCGGCGGCGATTCATCAGGTGCAGCTTCGGGCACGTGTGCAACACATGCAGCGCCCATTGCACGCCAAGCGGTATCGCTCGGCGACGCCTCGGCTGGCCAAGCGCAGCCCCGCCCTTCCAACACGACCCCGCGCCGTTTGGCGGATCGCCATCAAGACGTGCAAGAGCCAGGCGGGGTCAGGCAAAATACACTTGATTTAATATGCCCGAAATCCTGCCCATCAAGACGTGCAAGCGCCAGGCGGGGTCGGGCAAAATACACTCGACCTAAGTATACCCGAATCCCTGCCCTCTCAGGCTGTACGCGGCCCCATACTGGGCGCAAGTATAGCCGAATCCCTGGCCTCTCAGCCTGTGCGCGCCTCGGCCTCGCGGCTTCCTTCGCAGGCGCCGCCGATCGAGCTCTGGCGCGGCCCACACGCCGCCGCCGAGCCTCCAAGCGCACCCGTTGGCTTCCTAAGACGCAGGGCTCGCGGCGACGGCCCTCTCCAGCCCCCGAGAACCCCCCCCCTTCCCCGCTACGATGTGGCACCACCCGGCAGGGCGGGCGGCATGCTGCCCGACCCGGGGTTGGCCGCCGTCCCCATGGACATTGACTCTGGCGCCAGGTGCCCTCCTGCGTTACAGCAGCCGCCCCAGCGATCACACGCGCTGCACGTCGGCAGCAATCGCCGCAGATTTGACGCAAAAGATGGACAAGAAGCTCGCCATGAGGAGGAGGCTGGCGTTCATGCCCCAGTGCTCAGGCTATCCACGGCCAGCGCTCAACCGGCCTCCGTCCTTGCAGTGTACACGCACAGCGCGTCGCGGTTCGACTGCACGCTGTGCGCGTACACGGCCGGCAGCTTCCCGTCATTGAAGATGCATATAAACCCTCGGCACCGCCGCACCGCATTCCTCGACCGATTCTCGGCCGGTTGCGCGTGTGGCGTGCCCTTCGCCTCGAGACTGGCTGCTGCAAGACACGCGCAAGCGTGCGCCAGCCTCTTGAGCGCACCATCGGCCGAGGCTTCGACGACGGCAGAAGCATCAAGCCCAACTGCCGACGGAGCCGACTCCACCGTCTCAGCCACGGCTCACGCTGAGCCCGACCATGCCCCGCCACAACGCCACGGAGCTTATCGCGTCCCGCATCGCGACGAGCCTCGCAGCCACTCCTGTCCACCGCTGGGGCCCACCGCTGCCACGCAGCCTTGTAGTGTCACGTATCGCCGTCCGCCTGCTCCCCGCGCCGCCCGACGCGCCTGCATGCGAGGAAGAGACCAAGAAGAGATCTCTACCCGCGGATAGAGTACGCCCTTCGCCACCATCGCCCGTTCAAGCAGCAGCTCTTTACCGATATGTAATGGAGTCCCCAAAACACATCCTGAAATGCAGAAACCCTTTGGCCTGGGCCAGCCCGATTAATCATTTTAAGAATGTGTAGACGTTGTAATATAAGCATTATGTCAGGCTAAGTACTTTGTGATGACCGCCCACACGGATTGGTTTGGACAACGCACGATTCAGACATAAAGTAAAAACCAAAGGAGAAAACATATGTTTTGTAATTCGTCTTTTACTGATATGTAGTGGGGTGCCCAAAAACACATCCTGAAATGCAGAAACCCTTAGGCCTGGGCCAGCCATATTTACCATTTTAAGAATGTGTAGACATTGTAATATACACATTATGTCAGGTTAAGTACATTATGATGACAGCCCACACGGATTTGTTTGGCCAAAGACACGAGTCATACATAAAGTAAAACCAAATGAGAAAGACATATGTTCTGTAATTCGTCTTTTACTGGTATGTAATGGAGCCCCCAAAACACATCCTGAAATGCAGAAACCCTTTGGTCTGGGCCAGTCATATTTACCATTTTAAGAATGTGTAGACGTTGTAATATAAACATTATGTCAGGTTAAGTACATTATGATGACAGCCCACACGGATCGATTTGGACAAACATACGAGTCATATATGAAGTAAAACCAAACGAGAAAACCTATGTTTTGTAATTCGTATTTTACTGATATGTAATGGAGCCCCCAAAACGCATCCTGAAATGTGGAAACCCTTTGGTCTGGGCCAGTCATATTTACCATTTTAAGAATGTGTAGAAATTGTAATATACACATTATGTCAGGTTAAGTACATTATGATGACAGCCCACACGGATCGATTTGGACAAACATACGAGTCATATATGAAGTAAAACCAAACGAGAGAACCTATGTTTTGTAATTCGTATTTACCGATATGTAGTGGGGTGCCCAAAACGCATCCTGAAATGCAGAAACCCTTTGGGCCTCGGCCAGTCATATTGACCGTTTTACGAATGTGTAGACATTGTAATATACACATTATGTCAGGTTAAGTACATTATGATGACAGCCCACACGGATTTGTTTGGCCAAAGACACGAGTCATACATAAAGTAAAACCAAATGAGAAAGACATATGTTCTGTAATTCGTCTTTTACTGGTATGTAATGGAGCCCCCAAAACACATCCTGAAATGGAGAAACTCTTTGGTCTGGGCCAGTCATATTTACCATTTTAAGAATGTGTAGACATTGTAATATAAACATTATGTCAGGTTAAGTACTTTGTGATGACAGCCCACACGGATTGGTTTGGCCACAGACACCAGTTATACATAAAGTAAAACCAAATAATATGTAATGGAGCCCCCAAAACGCATCCTGAAATGCAGAAACCCTTTGGCCTGGGCCAGTCATATTTACCATTTTAAGAATGTGTAGAAATTGTAATATACACATTATGTCAGGCCAAGTACATTATAATGAGAGCCTACACGGATTGATTTGGACAAACATACGAGTCATATATGAAGTAAAACCAAAGGAGAAAACCTATGTTTTGTAATTCGTATTGTACAGATATGTAGTGGGGTGCCCAAAACGCATCCTGAAATGCAGAAACCCTTTGGCCTCGGCCAGTCATATTGACCGTTTTACGAATGTGTAGACATTGTAATATACACATTATGTCAGGTTAAGTACATTATGATGACAGCCCACACGGATTGGTTTGGCCAAAGACACGAGTCATACATAAAGTAAAACCAAACGAGAAGAACATATGTTTTGTAATTCGTCTTTTACTGATATGTAATGGAGCCCCCAAAACGCATCCTGAAATGGAGAAACCCTTTGGCCTGGGCCAGTCATATTGACCGTTTTACGACTGTGTAGACATTGTAATATAAACATTTTGTCAGGCCAAGTAAATTATAATGAGAGCCTACACGGATTGATTTGGACAAACATACGAGTAATATATGAAGTAAAACCAAACGAGAAAACCTATGTTTTGTAATT
Source organism: Phytophthora infestans T30-4 (assembly GCF_000142945.1). Taxonomy (NCBI): domain Eukaryota; phylum Oomycota; class Peronosporomycetes; order Peronosporales; family Peronosporaceae; genus Phytophthora; species Phytophthora infestans. The sequence continues at coordinate 4,619,705 of NW_003303758.1, read as the reverse complement.
TGTATTTTACCGATATGTAGTGGAGTCCCCAAAACGCATCCTGAAATGCAGAAACCCTTTGGTCTGGGCCAGTCATATTTACCATTTTACGAATGTGTAGACGTTGTAATATAAACATTTTGTCAGGCCAAGTACATTATAATGAGAGCCTACACGGATTGATTTGGACAAACATACGAGTCATATATGAAGTAAAACCAAAGGAGAAAACCTATGTTTTGTAATTCGTATTTTACTGATATGTAATGGAGCCCCCAAAACGCATCCTGAAATGTGGAAACCCTTTGGTCTGGGCCAGTCATATTTACCATTTTAAGAATGTGTAGAAATTGTAATATACACATTATGTCAGGTTAAGTACATTATGATGACAGCCCACACGGATCGATTTGGACAAACATACGAGTCATATATGAAGTAAAACCAAACGAGAAAACCTATGTTTTGTAATTCGTATTTACCGATATGTAGTGGGGTCCCCAAAACGCATCCTGAAATGCAGAAACCCTTTGGCCTGGGCCAGTCATATTGACCGTTTTACGACTGTGTAGACATTGTAATATAAACATTTTGTCAGGCCAAGTAAATTATAATGAGAGCCTACACGGATTGATTTGGACAAACATACGAGTAATATATGAAGTAAAACCAAACGAGAAAACCTATGTTTTGTAATTTGTATTTTACCGATATGTAGTGGAGTCCCCAAAACGCATCCTGAAATGCAGAAACCCTTTGGTCTGGGCCAGTCATATTTACCATTTTACGAATGTGTAGACGTTGTAATATAAACATTTTGTCAGGCCAAGTACATTATAATGAGAGCCTACACGGATTGATTTGGACAAACATACGAGTCATATATGAAGTAAAACCAAACGAGAAAACCTATGTTTTGTAATTTGTATTTTACCGATATGTAGTGGAGTCCCCAAAACGCATCCTGAAATGCAGAAACCCTTTGGTCTGGGCCAGTCATATTCACCATTTTACGAATGTGTAGACGTTGTAATATACACATTATGTCAGGTTAAGTACATTATGATGACAGCCCACACGGATTGGTTTGGCCAAAGACACGAGTCATACATAAAGTAAAACCAAACGAGAAGAACATATGTTTTGTAATTCGTCTTTTACTGATATGTAATGGAGCCCCCAAAACGCATCCTGAAATGGAGAAACCCTTTGGCCTGGGCCAGTCATATTGACCGTTTTACGACTGTGTAGACATTGTAATATAAACATTTTGTCAGGCCAAGTAAATTATAATGAGAGCCTACACGGATTGATTTGGACAAACATACGAGTAATATATGAAGTAAAACCAAACGAGAAAACCTATGTTTTGTAATTTGTATTTTACCGATATGTAGTGGAGTCCCCAAAACGCATCCTGAAATGCAGAAACCCTTTGGTCTGGGCCAGTCATATTTACCATTTTACGAATGTGTAGACGTTGTAATATAAACATTTTGTCAGGCCAAGTACATTATAATGAGAGCCTACACGGATTGATTTGGACAAACATACGAGTCATATATGAAGTAAAACCAAAGGAGAAAACCTATGTTTTGTAATTTGTATTTTACCGATATGTAGTGGAGTCCCCAAAACGCATCCTGAAATGCAGAAACCCTTTGGTCTGGGCCAGTCATATTCACTATTTTACGAATGTGTAGACGTTGTAATATACACATTATGTCAGGTTAAGTACATTATGATGACAGCCCACACGGATCGATTTGGACAAACATACGAGTCATATATGAAGTAAAACCAAACGAGAAAACCTATGTTTTGTAATTCGTATTTTACCGATATGTAGTGGGGTGCCCAAAACGCATCCTGAAATGCAGAAACCCTTTGGCCTGGGCCAGTCATATTTACCATTTTAAGAATGTGGGGACATTGTAATATACACATTTTGTCAGGCCAAGTAAATTATAATGACAGCCCACACGGATTGATTTGGACAAACATACGAGTCATATATGAAGTAAAACCAAACGAGAAGAACATATGTTTTGTAATTCGTACTTTACTGATATGTAATGGAGCCCCCAAAACACATCCTGAAATGCAGAAACCCTTTGGCGTGGGCCAGTCATATTGACCGTTTTACGAATGTGTAGACATTGTAATATAAACATTTTGTCAGGCCAAGTAAATTATAATGAGAGCCTACACGGATTGATTTGGACAAACATACGAGTCATATATGAAGTAAAACCAAACGAGAAAAACATATGTTTTGTAATTCGTATTTTACCGATATGTAGTGGGGTCCCCAAAACGCATCCTGAAATGGAGAAACCCTTTGGTTTGGGCCAGTCATATTCACCATTTTAAGAATGTGTAGACGTTGTAATATAAACAATATGTCAGGTTAAGTACTTTGTGATGACCGCCCACACGGATTGGTTTGTACAAACGCACGATTCAGACAGAAAGTAAAGTCAAAGGAGACACCAAATGTTTTGTAATTTGTTTTTACTGATATGTAGTGGAGTCCCCAAAACGCATCCTGAAATGCAGAAACCCTTTGGTCTGGGCCAGTCATATTGACCGTTTTAAGAATGTGTAGACGTTGTAATATAAACATCATGCCAGGTTAAGTACATTATGATGACAGCCCACACGGATCGATTTGGGACAAACATACGAGTCATATATGAAGTAAAACCAACCCGAGAAAACCTATGTTTTGTAATTTCGTATTTTACCGATATGTAGTGGGGTGCCCAAAACGCATCCTGAAATGCAGAAACCCTTTGGCCTCGGCCAGTCATATTGACCGTTTTACGAATGTGTAGACATTGTAATATACACATTATGTCAGGTTAAGTACATTATGATGACAGCCCACACGGATTGGTTTGGACAAACATACGAGTCATATATGAAGTAAAACCAAACGAGAAAACCTGTGTTTTGTAATTTGTATTTTACCGATATGTAGTGGAGTCCCCAAAACGCATCCTGAAATGCAGAAACCCTTTGGTCTGGGCCAGTCATATTCACCATTTTACGAATGTGTAGACGTTGTAATATAAACATTTTGTCAGGTTAAGTACATTATGATGACAGCCCACACGGATCGATTTGGACAAACATACGAGTCATATATGAAGTAAAACCAAACGAGAAAACCTATGTTTTGTAATTCGTATTTTACCGATATGTAGTGGAGTCCCTAAAACGCATCCTGAAATGCAGAAACCCTTTGGCCTGGGCCAGTCATATTTACCATTTTAGGAATGTGGGGACATTGTAATATACACATTTTGTCAGGCCAAGTACATTATGATGACAGCCCACACGGATCGATTTGGACAAACATACGAGTCATGTATGAAGTAAAACCAAACGAGAAAAACATATGTTTTGTAATTCGTATTTACCGATATGTAGTGGGGTGATCCTGAAATGCAGAAACCCTTTGGCCTGGGCCAGTCATATTTACCATTTTACGAATGTGTAGATATTGTAATATACACATTATGTCAGGTTAAGTACATTATGATGACAGCCCACACGGATTGGTTTGGCCAAAGACACGAGTCATACATAAAGTAAAACCAAATGAGAAAAACATATGTTCTGTAATTCGTATTTTACTGATATGTAATGGAGCCCCCAAAACGCATCCTGAAATGCAGAAACCCTTTGGTCTGGGCGAGTCATATTTACCATTTTAAGAATGTGTAGACATTGTAATATACACATTATGTCAGGTTAAGTACATTATGATGACAGCCCACACGGATTGGTTTGTACAAACGCACGATTCATATATGAAGTAAAATCAAAGGAGAAACCATATGTTTTGTAATTCGTCTTTTACCGATATGTAGTGGAGTCCCTAAAACGCATCCTGAAATGCAGAAACCCTTTGGCCTGGGCCAGTCATATTTACCATTTTAGGAATGTGGGGACATTGTAATATACACATTTTGTCAGGCCAAGTACATTATGATGACAGCCCACACGGATCGATTGGAGA
>NW_003303758.1:4591683-4592490 GCF_000142945.1 Phytophthora infestans T30-4 | reverse complement strand
ATGTGTAGACGTTGTAATATAAACATTATGTCAGGTTAAGTACATAATGATGACAGCCCACACGGATTGGTTTGGCCAAAGACACGAGTCATACATAAAGTAAAACCAAATGAGAAAGACATATGTTCTGTAATTCGTCTTTTACTGGTATGTAATGGAGCCCCCAAAACGCATCCTGAAATGCAGAAACCCTTTGGCCTGGGCCAGTCATATTTACCATTTTAAGAATGTGTAGACATTGTAATATACACATTATGTCAGGTTAAGTACATTATGATGACAGCCCACACGGATTGGTTTGGCCAAAGACAGGAGTCACACATAAAGTAAAACCAAATGAGAAAAACATATGTTTTGTAATTCGTCTTTTACTGATATGTAATGGAGCCCCCAAAACGCATCCTGAAATGGAGAAACCCTTTGGCCTGGGCCAGTCATATTTACCATTTTAAGAATGTGTAGACGTTGTAATATAAACATTATGTCAGGTTAAGTACATTATGATGACAGCCCACACGGATTGGTTTGGCCAAAGACACGAGTCATACATAAAGTAAAACCAAATGAGAAAAACATATGTTCTGTAATTCGTCTTTTACTGATATGTAATGGAGCCCCCAAAACGCATCCTGAAATGCAGAAACCCTTTGGTCTGGGCCAGTCATATTTACCATTTTAAGAATGTGTAGACGTTGTAATATAAACATTATGTCAGGTTAAGTACATTATGATGACAGCCCACACGGATTAGTTTGGGCAAAGACACGAGTCATATATAAAGTAAAATCAAAGGAGAAAACATATGGT
>NW_003303758.1:4573214-4590867 GCF_000142945.1 Phytophthora infestans T30-4 | reverse complement strand
AAAACAAAGGGTTTGTAATTCTTCTTTTACTGATATGCAATGGAGTCTCTAAAACACATCCTGAAATGCAGAAACCCTTTGGCCTAGGCCAGCCATATTTACCATTTTTAAGAATGTGTAGACATTGTAATATACACATTATGTCAGGTTAAATACATTATGATGACAGCCCACACGGATCGATTTGGACAAACATACGAGTCATATATGAAGTAAAACCAAACGAGAAAACCTATGTATTGTAATTCGTATTTTACCGATATGTAGTGGGGTGCCCAAAACGCATCCTAAAATGCAGAAACCTGGGCCAGTCATATTTACCATTTTAAGAATGTGTAGACATTGTAATATAAACATTATGTCAGTTGAAGTACATTATGATGACAGCCCACATGGATTGGTTTGGCCAAACATACGAATCATATATGAAGTAAAACCAAATGAGAAAACATATGTTTTGTAATTCGTCTTTTACCGATATGTAGTGGGGTGCCCAAAACGCATCCTGAAATGCAGAAACCTGGGCCAGTCATATTTACCATTTTAAGAATGTGTAGACGTTGTAATATAAACATTATGTCAGGTTAAGTACATTATGATGACAGCCCACACGGATTGGTTTGGCCAAAGCCACGAGTCAGACATAGAGTAAAAAACAAATGAGAAAACATATGTTTTGTAATTCGTATGGCGGCTTCCTACGGGTACCCATCGGGGACGGCTTCGACCACGTGCGGCGCCGCCTTGAGCTCGCGCCGATGATGAAGTAGCTCAAGCACCATGCGACGGCGCTGATGCAGTCGGGGCTGGCCCCATGGTAAGTGATGAAGGCGGTGAAGGTATACCTCTACCCGCGCATAGAGTACGCCCTTCGCCACCTTCGCCCGTTCAAGCAGCAACTAGAAGCTTACGACGAGCACCTCCGCCGCGGGCTCCGCCACCTACTGCGACTGCCGACGAACGCCACCAACGCCTTCTACTCCGCACCGACACCGCGCGGCTGGCGGGGGTTCCTGCCGCTGACGGAGCTGCACGCGGCGCTTCAGATTGCATATGGGTGGTAGATACTCAACTCCCCGGACGGCGCCACCCAGAGGATCGCCCGCGAGCAGCTCCGGCAGATCGCAGACGCGCGCCACCGCCTGGACACTGCACATTGAAGGGACTGTGAGGCAGAGCTGTGCGAGCTGCTGCTCAACTCGCAGCTTGGACAGTCCAGCCACGCCCCACCCAAGTGGCGCAACTGCGACATCGGATCCCTTTGGATCGACATTCGGCGCCAGCTCGGCACGCTCGGGCTCAAGTTCGAGACCGCACCTGCCGACGCAGCCACCAACCCGCCCAACCATTGCAACTTCGCGTGCCGCACCACGGGAAGTGGCTGACGCACCGTGACATAGTGCGGCACGTGAAAATGTACACGAAGCTCCGGCACTGGACTAAGTGGGCGGCCATGCGCGACCAAGGCAAGACAGCTCGTGCCGTGGTATTGGTAGTGGCTTTCTCACACGGCTGCGAGGCCTGTGGGAAGCCGACTACCGGTTCGCGGTGGCGGTCGCTTGAATCAAGTAGACACGCACAGTGTCCTGAAGCGCCGGTGTCTCCGAGCACGCGACAAGACACCCTAGATGCACGCGCTCCGAGACGCTGGCGCATGTGCGTAACCACTGCAACGGGACCATGGACGTAGTGCGTGGCCGCCATGACGCCGCACTCAAGATTATTGAGCGTGCGCTCCGCGTGAACCAGACCGTGCCATCACTCGCCGGTCCCTCGCTACGGCCCCATCTTCAGCTCTACAACCACACCAAGAAGACGGTGGCGGTGGTCGACCTGGCCGTGGCGTTTGAGGAGCAGGCGAGTGACCACGCGAGTAGCTCGGCGCTGTCCCGGATCGCCAGCCACAAGGGAGCCAAGTACGACCGCATCAAGCGACACCTCGAGCGCCAAGGATAGAAGGTACACCTCTCGGCGCTCGTGTACGGGTCGCTTGGGGCGGTCGCTAGTGGCAACCACCAGGTGTACACCACACACCTGGGGCTACTCAAGCACGATGCAAAGCGGCTGGACCGGCAGCTGTCTGCCGAATGCATCCAGTCCAGCCGCCGCATCTGGATTCTGCACTGCAGTCAGCACCGTACTCACCAACACCAGGCGAGGCCCAGCCAAGGACCAAGAGGCAGCCGGGCGACGGAGACCGGGGGGACTCCGTCCCAGAGAAGCCGTCGCTAGGCAGAAACCAGGCCCAAGACGGCCGACAGGGCCCCACCCAGGTAGGGAACCGCCCTAAAAATCCATTTCGGTGGTCGACTCGCAAGCCTTACCTATATTTTAGACATTAAATTACGTAGCGACCAAATTACAAATTTGTTAACGAGTAAGCCAAATGGTAATACACAAAACTTTTCTGTTCTAATCAGTGTGAAAACTGGTTTTCGCCTTTTGGCGGACTTTTTCACTCGCATTTTGGGCACTCTGCCACGACCAGTTTGCTAGCGGCGGACATGCGGTCTCCGGGGGCGTACACCTTTCCCCCGCGAGGCCAACACACTACACCGATCTTCTCTACACCTCTCTAATTCGCCTACGACCACCCAAGTCTCCGGTCTTCGAACCTATTTCTTTTTGAGTAATCAGAGCGCGCCATGCGCCTCTTCTGGCCAATCAGAGACCGGGCCTGTCCTCGGACAGCGAGGCCTCCACGGCCAGCCAATCGAGTCTCAGCAGCGACATGTCTTTCTATAGCGCGGCTAACGAGGCCGATCTGGCGGCCCGCGATTGGTCCGGCGTTCGGCCAATCAGCGATGACGAGGGGGTAGGGGTTCACACTTATGCCGTCGTTTCGGCTTCAACTTAATGGCGGTTTGGACCCTCCATGCGCCGTGCCACTGCTCGACACCGGCGGCGATTCATCAAGTGCAGCTTCGGGCACGTGTGCAACACATGCAGCGCCCATTGCACGCCAAGCGGTATCGCTCGGCGACGCCTCGGCTGGCCAAGCGCAGCCCCGCCCTTCCAACACGACCTCGCGCCGTTTGGCGGATCGCCATCAAGACGTGCAAGAGCCAGGCGGGGTCAGGCAAAATACACTTGATTTAATATGCCCGAAATCCTACCCATCAAGACGTGCAAGAGCCAGGCGGGGTCGGGCAAAATACACTCGACCTAAGTATACCCGAATCCCTGCCCTCTCAGACTGTACGCGGCCCCATACTGGGCGCAAGTATAGCCGAATCCCTGGCCTCTCAGCCTGTGCGCGCCTCGGCCTCGCGGCTTCCTTCACAGGTGCCGCCGACTTCGAGCTCTGGCGCGGCCCACACGCCGCCGCCGAGCCTCCAAGCGCGCCCGTTGGCTTCCCAAGACGCAGGGCTCGCGGCGATGGCCCTCTCCAGCGCCCAAGATCCCCCCTCCCCCGCTACGATGTGGCATCACCTGGCAGGGCGGGCGGCATGCTGCCCGACCCGGGGTTGGCCGCCGTCCCCATGGACATTGACTCTGGCGCTGGGTGCCCTCCTGCGTTACAGCAGCCGCCCCAGCGATCACGCGCGCTGCACGTCGGCAGCAATCGCCGCAGATTTGACGCAAAAGATGGACAAGAAGCTCGCCATGAGGAGGAGGCTGGCGTTCATGCCCCAGCGCTCAGGCTATCCGCGGCCAGCGCTCAACCGGCCTCCGTCCTCGCCGTGTACACGCACAGCGCGTCGCGGTTCGACTGCACGCTGTGCGCGTACACGGCCGCCAGCTTCGCGTCATTGAAGACGCATATAAACTCAAACCAAGTAAAGTCTGCCCGACCCCGCCTGGCTCTCGCACGTCTTGATGGCGATCCGCCAAACGGCGCGAGGTCGTGCTGGAAGGGCGGGGCTGCGCTTGGGCGGCCGAGGAGTCGCCGCACGATGCCGCTTGGCGTTCAATGGGCGCTGCATGTGCTGCACATGTGCCCGAAGTTGCACCCGCTGAATCGCCGCCGGTGCCGAGCAGTGGCACGGCGCGTGGAGGGTCCAAATCGCCATTTTGGCCTGAAGTTGAAGCCGAAACGGGGGCAAAAGTGTAACCCCCTGCCCCCTCGTCGTCGCTGATTGGACGAAAGTCGGACCAATCGGGAGCCGCCAGATCGGCCTCGTCAGCTGCGCTATAGAAAGACGCGTCGCTGCCAAGACTTGATTGGCTGGCCGTGGAGGCCTCGCTGTCCGAGGACAGGGCCCGGTCTCTGATTGGCCAGAAGAGTCGCATGGCGCGCTCTGATTTGCTAAAAAAAAAGGGTCCAAAGACCGACGACCGATGACGGAGGCGGATTAGACAAATGTAGAGAAGATAGGTGTAGTAGTTGGCCTCGCGGGGAAAGGTGTACGCCCCCGGAGACCGCTCATCCGCTGTAACGGGGTACGTAGCCCTAAGTGTACCCTGGTTACATGAAGTGTGACACTTCACACTTTAGGAGTATGACACGTCATACTCCGGGATATTTGGTACAAGGTACCAAGGTCGTTCAAAGCCAACCATTGGTTAAATGACATTGCATTTCTATAGGTAACTAATAGTTTGTATTAAACCCAAACTTAACCTACCTATAAATATACTCAGTTTACAATCTACCTTATTTAGGTCACTTCGCTCTCTTTAATTAAATAGGAGACCTGTGAACTGCCGTTCACTGAGAGTTTATATACTCTCGGAAGATAACCTTCTCTAGCGCAAGGTGCTGTGTGACCCCGTCACACTTGGTAGCACTCGTAGTCAATCCACGCCACCGCGGGTAGACTACCTGAACCTCTCCGAAGCTCGTTGTCATGGATAGGAACGACTTCTCCCATATGAACGACTCTCAGTTCGAGTCGGTTCGGAAGATGGCAGGCATCTTCGGGATGGAGGCCCTGCAGAGCCTGGTGGTATCAACACCGGCTGAGCAGCTTGAGCGCGTCAATGCATTCGACGCGTACGAGCAGGGCCTCATCGCGCATGTGCGAGAAAACCTGCAGGCTCCGGCGGCGAAAGCAAATCCGCCTCACCTGAAGCCAATACGGCTGAAGGTTAAGCCGTATGAAGGGAAGGAAGGCGAGAACCTTCACTTCTGGGTCTGAGAAGTAGAGCTCGCGATGGACGCGGCTCTGATCTCGACCGAGCAACTGCGTGTTGCTTTTGCACTCTCCAACCTTAGCGGCCGTGCTAATAGTTGGGTGTACACACGGGAAGCAACATCCCCTGGATGTTTCACATCCTGGGCTCAGGTGTGCGAAGAGCTCCGAGTCGCGTTCCTCCCGGCGAACTACGAGTACCGCCAGCGTTCGCGCTTCCTCGCATGTAAACAAGGGAGGCGCGAACTGCACGAGTATGTGCAAGAGATACGCGAGCTCACGGCGTCCCTAGTGGGAAACCCACTCAACGAACACATCAAGATGAATGTGTTCATGGACGGCCTTCGAGTGGGCCCCGCGCACACTCAGCTGTTCCGGGTGTAGTCAAACACCCTTGAAGAGGCGATTCAAGTGGCTCTTCAGGAACAGTACAGCCATCGCCAGGCGCGTACACCGGTCTCAGCGTGGCTTGGGAGTTCCTTGTCGACTCCCGGTCGAATGAGCCCCAACGGACCAGTTCCCATGGAACTCGGGTCCGCCGAACAGCGTGACATCCGCTGCTTCGGCTGCGGGAAGATGGGCCACTTCAAGCTCAACTGTCCCGCGGAACGACTCCGCAGACGGGCCTTCCCCAAGCCTGTCCTCAAGGGTCGCTGGCAGAAGCCAGGATCCCGGGGACAGGGGAACGCCGGGAGCCAGTAGGGGCGGGGCACCATACTGGGGAAGAACTAAGTCTTCGTGATGGGTGCGCGGGTGGCGCGTACCACGGGGACTTAGCCCCTGAGAGTCCTCGCACTCTCGAATCGGCGAAGAGCAGCGGCGGGTTGCTCGTAGTGCACGGATGTGTACGGGGATACGATCATCCCTTTAGAATCTTGATTGACTCTGGGGCGTCGAAGAATTTCGCACGCCGCCAGACGGTTGCTCGTAACAGCAAGAAGTTGTCCAATGCTTTGAGAGAAAGCAAGGGCAACGGGACGGTGTCAGTGCAACTGGCCGACGGGAAGGTCGTCACTGTCCCCAACGTCCAAGTGGATCTGGCCGTCAAGTTTGAAGACTTTGACAGCCTCGAACAGTTCACTGTTCTCGATATGGATCCATATGATATGATCCTGGGCATGCCCTGGCTTGAGAAGCACGAGCCCTGGATCGACTGGCGAGGCAAGGCAATCGGTGCCAGCCGCCCTGCGCAGTCCGACAGAGCATTGGTGAGTCATGTTCCCATCTCTGTCAGGACCCGGGGCGCCCGCGAGGGCTGCCAGGGTACCAAAGCATCCGGCAGATGCTTGGGAGTCGTCGACGTATATGACGACTCCGAGGATGCTTTGATGGTGGCCGCGCCCAGAAGAGGCGCCGGCCAAGTGGGTTACTTAGGTTCACAGGCGGGTAACTTAGTTCCGCAGACAGCTGCAGCTGTCATGAACACTGAGAACAACGTGTTCAGAGTGGGTAACAGAGTTCCACTCACGGTCGCCCAGACCTTAACTGAAGAGGAAGGCGTTGAACACGCTTCCTGTGTGGGTAACACAGTGCCACACGCGGTCGCCCAGACCTTAACTGAAGAGGAAGGCGTTGAACACGCTTCCTGTGTGGGTAACACAGTGCCACACGCGGTCGCCCAGACCTTGACTGAAGAGGAAGGCGCTGAACACGCTTCCTGTGTGGGTACAACAGTACCACACGAGGCCACGAGTGCCTCGGATGTCGTAGCGACGACATCCCTAGACGTGGGCAGCAAAGCTCCCCGTCACAGACGCCGTCGGCAAAGACGCCGCCGCCACCTCAAGTCGAGTCCGAATTTCGTTCCGCTCGACGTCGCTTCACGCGACTCGGAGTCCAGGGCCCGGGCTCTTTCGACAAGGCCGGTGGAAGAGTGTTATCACATCTTTGATGGCGAGACTGGTTTACCCGTCAAGGCATCTGGTGTCCACTTGGAACCGTTGCCAGAGGTTGCAGAGATACTGCACCTCGAGGAAATGACGGCTGAGTCTTTCCTGACCAACGTCAAGGCTGGAGAGATTGCTGAGATGGTACTCATGAGACCTGAGACCACTCAGGAGGAGCTGAACTCCTCCTCTGTCTTGGACGAGAACGTCCTGGAAGACATGAACAAGCAGCGTCAGGCGCGCTTGGGTTCTGAGATTATCAAGAACCCCAAGGATCCGGTGTATCCTTTGGTGACGGAGTATGCGGACGTGGTGAACAAACACCCACCGACCCAACTCCCACCGGATCGAGGCGTACGGCACGAGATTGATCTCGTGCCCGGCACAAGGTATTGTGTCACGAGGCAATGGCCTCTCCCGCGCGAACAGTGCGAGGTCTTTGATACCTTCTTCGCCGCGAAAGCGAAGGCAGGCATGGTGCGGGAGTCGAAATCCCCGCACTCGACGCCGACTTTCTGCGTTCGTAAGCCGAACGGAAGGTGGCGTCTGGTTCACGCTTATAACAAGCTGAACAACGCAACGGTGCCGGCCCAAACACCAATCCCACGAAAGGATGTGTTGTTGAACAACATGGCCGGAGCGTACTGTACAGTGCGCTGGATTTGGTAGACGGATACTACCAAATCCTGATGCGAGAGAGCGACATCCCGCTCACCGCGGTAAGCACTCCAAGCGGCATGCTTTGGGAGTGGCTCGTCATGCCGCAGGGCTTGTCTAACGCCCCGGCGACGTTTAATCGCCTGGTGACGCAATTGTTCCGCCCTTTGCGTACCTTCGTACATACGTACTTCGACGATATATTCGTCCATAGCCGTGCCGAGGGAGGCAAGACGGCCATGGAGGTGCATCTAAGTCACCTCCGTCGAGTGTTGGACGTAATGCGAGCAAACAAGCTCTACGCCAACATCGACAAGTGCGTTTTCGCGTCACCAGAGATTAAAGTTCTCGGTTGCTTCGTAAGCAACGTGGGCGTTCGAGCTGACCCAGACAAGGTCAAAGCCATAGCAGCATGGCCGACGCCCCGATCCCAGAAGGATCTTCGAAAGTGGTTGGGCTTGGCCAACTACCTTCACAAGTACAGCGCAGGGTACGCGGGCTTCGCTAAGCCCTTGTCGAGTCTCCATCAGAAGGACGTCGACTGGCGCTGGGAGCAAGAGCACCAGGATGCTTTTGACAGCATCAAGGCCAGTCTCCAAGAGGCCCCTGCCCTGGCCCTGCCGGACGAGACGAAGCCGTTTAGCGTCGTCTGCGATGCCTCCGATTACGCCATCGGATGTGCATTGCTGCAGGCCGACACGGCTGGGCACGAACGAGTCATCTCGTTCCAGTCCAGGCAGCTCAAAGCCGCCGAGCGGAACTACCCTGTCCATGACAAGGAGCTCCTGGCAATGAAATATGCCCTTGTGAAGTTCCGTGTTCACCTTCTGGGCTCTAGGCCCTTTGTGATCTACACAGACCACGCGTCCTTGAGGACGGCGACCAACTCGCCTCACCTCTCTCAAAGGATGGTGAGGTGGCTGTCCTTCTTCGCGGAATACAACTTCCGCGTCGAATACAAGCCGGGCAAGCTCAACGTGCTTGCGGACGCCCTCTCTCGGCGTCCCGACTATGAGTTGGCCCACATCACGCGGGTGACAACGGATCTATATGATCGGATACGCATGACGTATCGGGACGATGAGGCTGTCGCGCCTATCGTTAAGTTCCTTATGGCCGGAACGAGCGCGAAGTCCGACTGGCTCTCGTCACGACAGCGCTCACGGCTCCACCGATATGAGTTGAAGGAGGGCCTCCTCTATTACCGGGTGGAGCCCACTGATCCTCCACGGGTGGTCGTACCCAACGACGAGGATCTGAAGATCGACATCCTGGCGGAGGCGCATGACGCGCCCTCCAGCGGCCACTTGGGCCGCAAGAAGACCTTTCTGTCGGTATCTCAGGCCTTTTGGTGGGCCCACATGTACAAGTGGGTCGCCCGATACGTGAAGACATGTGAAACATGTCAGCGGGTTAAACCCACAGGGCACTCTTCGGCTCCACGACAGAGCCTGCCCGTACCGGCTGACTGTTGGAAGTCGATGCGTCTTGACTTCAACTTTGGGCTTCCCGCCGACGGACCCGGCAACACCGGAATTTTGGTGTTCGTGTGTCGGCTGAGCAAGATGGTACATCTTGCTCCAGCTCACGTCACTGTTACGGGCGAATAAACCGCAAGGTTGTTCGTCGATGGCGTGTTCCGCTATCATGGTCTCCCAAAGACGATTGTCTCGGACCGAGACCCGCGGTTCACTGCTGCGTTTTGGAAAACGTTGTTCCCTTTGCTGGGAACTCGTCTGCAGATGTCCACTGCGGATCATACGCAGACAGACGGCCAAAACAGAGCGCGTCAATCGAGTGCTCGAGGACACTCTGCGCAGTGTGTGCGCGGCAGCACCACGTACGTGGTCGACGCAGCTTCCAGTTGTTGAGGTTGCGCTCAACAACGCGGTGCACGCGTCCACGGGGCTCACGTCGTTCTACTTGAACGGCTTCCACCACCCCAGAGTGCCTCTCACTCTTCGAGGAGACACTGACTCCTCTATTCTAAGTGAGGGAGAGGCTCGGAAAGCCCTTTCCTCCCAGGTCTCGGATGTGAGACCAGTTTCGCTGCGGAAACAGGTGGAATCCTTTATGGATACCAAGCTGAACATTGTCAGCGGGTCCGCGATGCCATGGCAGCGGCCCAAGATAAACAAAAGGAGTACTCAGACAAACAAGGAAGAGGAAATTAAGTATATTTGAGGTTGGGGACTTAGTGTTGCTAGACACGAGGAACCTACCTCTTGACACTGTCAGCTCTGTCGGCAGCAACAAACTGAAGCACCGCTTCATCGGACCTTTTGCAGTCCTGGCCAGACATGGTGCGTCGTACACCATCGACCTTCCAAAGTCAATGACGACGCACCCGACGTTCTATTTCGGACATCTTAAGCGGTACTTTGACCCGCAGGGGGTTGCTGACTCGCAGACCCCCCTTGACCCAGCTCCTCGAAGCGAGGGCCGGTCACAGTCGCCGACGAGGGCGTCGGAGCAGGCACCCAAGCCTCGGTCGGAACGGCAAGGCTGCGGTCAAGACCGTACGCCGGAGGGGCTCCATCCGAACGGACCCCGGCGCCATACGCCGGAGGGGCTCCATCCGAACGGACCCCGGCGCCATACGCCGGAGGGGCTCCATCCGAACGGACCCCGGCGCCATACGCCAAGTACGCTGAGTACGCCGGGTACGCACCATACGCACCATACGCGTACGTCTGGGAGTGTGCCGCAGGCGGCTCCGGACGTGGCAACAAAGCCTCGATCCGTCGGATCATGCGAAAGGCCTCGTCCAGATCGGACGAAGAGGCCCGGCGATCCACCCGCAGGTGCAGGCTCGCGACCTCTCGCTCCAACAGGTCCAGGCGGCCCGCAAGACGAGCGAGCTCGTCCTGATTCCCGGCCTGGGCGGCAGCATTACCGCCAGTCCCAAGGCCAAGTGCAATCTCAAGCACGAGGACACGTTGACGGAGGCGGTCAACCTCAGGGTCCTGTGTCGGACCCGCAGTCGGAGCACTCGGACGAGAGTGGCTCTCGGGAGGCGCCGAGTACTCATACTCGTACGAGGGCACCTCCGCCCCTGCTTGACTGGAATGGAGAAGTCCACTTCCACGTGGAGCGGATCCTCCAGGAGCAACGGCGTCGCGGTAAGCGAAAGCTCCTCGTGAAGTGGAGGGGTTATGCCCACTCCAAGAACTCGTGGGAGCCGATTAAACGGCTCCTGATTGACTGCCCGAAGACTGTCGCAATCTGGGAACAAAAGTGGCGGCAGCTTCATAAATAGTCCGGGGCTTCTTGCCCGAACGGGGTACGGCCGATGAATACATACCGTACCCGCGCTCATCGTGAGCGCTAGAAGCCGCGCGCTTCAGGATGTCCCTTTGCAGCATACGCTTGCTGATCAAGTGGGCAAACCTCACACGAAGATCAGCCTGGTCCAGGATGTGGGACAGCTGCTGATCTTCATAGAGTTCCCGTAACTTCGTGGGTGAGTACTTGAGAGTCTCCACCCACGCCCAGAACATGTCCTCACAAGAACTCCACGTGGGACAGCTCTCGGGCATAACCCAGGGGTATCCCAAACAGGATAGAGACCACCCCGGGTCTCGGGCTTCTTACGACAAGTCGTAAAGTCCTTAAGGGGAATGCGGTGTGGCGCGAGAAGCACACACCGAGCAGCCTCCAAGTTGTCGACGGACAACTGTTCTTTCTGAACAAGGGCACGTTCATAGATGCCCCTAGAAGTGTGGCCGCCCACAAGGCCACGAGGAGCAGCGAGGGCCTCTAAGAAGAGGTCAGCCCCAGAGCTCTCCTCGGGAGGCCAATACCCTCTTGAGTTGATGTCAGCTCCCTGGCTGACGGGTGCCACCACCGAACCCCCACGCACACGCTGGGCAGCTTGGAACTTCTCCTGCTGCTGGTCGAGGTCATTCGAGACCTCCCGGGGCTCAACGATAGCACCCTCCTCTTCCTCTTCTTCCTCCTTCTCCTCCTCTTCATCCGAGGAGTCGAAGATACTCCGATAGGAGCGACGAGTCTCCTTCTCCTCGCCGAGTGGAGACTTAGAGGCTGTACGCTTCTTTGAGGGCTTGGTGCCTTCGGCTTTAGAGGCCTTAGCACGCACAAGACCCTCGGCAAGCGAGAGACGTTTGCGAGGATTCTCTTCCTCATCGCCACCGGCTTTGGGAGCGCCCTTAGCCTTGACGGCCGGACTCTCAGAGCGCACAGAGGTCGTGGGACTGTGATCACCTTGATCACTAGCGAGCGATTGCACGCTGTCATCTTTGTGCTCACTGGGCACTGGGCTGTGCCCTCCCACAGAGCCCGCAGGAGCATCGTGCGTGCTCTCGGACTCGGCATCTTCCTCACTGCCAGAGTTGAACTCACGTTCTATGAACCGAGGGTTCGGACGATTGTCTGAAGATGAGGGCGACGGGCTGCGGCGCTTGCTTGCGCGCTTGTCCACAGCCGCGTCACCCGAGAAACCGATCGCCTCGGAGGCCACCTGAGTAGCCTCCTTGAGTGCAGAGCCTTTGCCGTGAGGCTTAGTGCTCTTGGCTTGTGCCTTACCGGCAGCAGCCTTGGAGCGTGTCTTAGCACCGCTCTTTGCAGTGCCACGAGGCATGATAACGGTCGAAGTGGAGACCTAGACGAAGAGCGCACAGGTTGCTGCTCGAGGCTCTAACTGTGAAGTGAGCCTCCGCCGCGCTCGCGCAGCCAAGACGATGGTTTTCGACTTTGAGAATGAGAGTTTGTGACGAACACCTCTTCATTCTGATTGGTCGGTAAACCGAGGGAGGATGTAACGGGGTACGTAGCCCTAAGTGTACCCTGGTTACATGAAGTGTGACACTTCAGGAGTATGACACGTCATACTCCGGGATATTTGGTACAAGGTACCAAGGTCGTTCAAGGCCAACCATTGGTTAAATGACATTGCATTTCTATAGGTAACTAATAGTTTGTATTAAACCCAAACTTAACCTACCTATTAATATACTCAGTTTACAATCTACCTTATTTAGATCACTTCGCTCTCTTTAATTAAAGAGGGGACCTGTGAACTGCCGTTCACTGAGAGTTTGTAAACTCTCGGAAGATAACTTCCTCTAGCGCAAGGTGCTGTGTGACCCCGTCACATCCGCCGCTAGCAAGCTAGCCGCAGACGTTTGCCCAAAAATGCGAGTGAACAAGTCCGCCAAAAGGCGAAAACCAGTTTTCACAATGATTAGAACAGATACTACACTTGATCTTAGCCAAGAGGCCGAGAAGGTATGGGATTCGGCTGTACTTGGTCCCAGTATGGGGCCGCGTACAGCCTGAGAGGCCAGGGATTCGGCCGTACGGGTCTCGCGTACAGCCTGAGAGGCCAGGGAACCTCCCATACTTAGATCAAGTATGGGGCCGCGTACAGCCTGAAACGGCAGGGATTCGGGCATACTAAGAGTTAGTATATTTTGCCCGACCCCGCCTGGCTCTCGCACGTCTTGATGGCGATCCGCCAAACGGCGCGAGGTCGTGCTGGAAGGCGGGGCTGCGCTTGGGCGGCCGAGGCGTCGCCGCGCGATGCCGCTTGGCGTGCAATGGGCGCTGCATGTGTTGCACACGTGCCCAAAGTTGCACCCGCTGAATCGCCGCCGGTGCCGAGCAGTGGCACGGCGCGTGGAGGGTCCAAATCGCCATTTTGGCCTGAAGTTGAAGCCAAAACGGGGGCAAAAGTGTAAACCCCTGCCCCCTCGTCGTCGCAGATTGGCCGAAAGTCGGACCAATCGGGGGCCGCCAGATCGGCCTCGCCCGCCGCCTTATAGAAAGACGCGTCGCTGCCGAGACTTGATTGGCTGGCCGTGGAGGCCTCGCTGTCCGAGGACAGGGCCCGGTCTCTGATTGGCCAGAAGAGTCGCATAGCGCGCTCGGATTGGCCAAAAAGAAAAAGTCCGACAACCGAAGACTTGCGAGGTCGGAGGCGGATTAGAAAAGTGTAGAGAAGATCGGTGTAGTAGTTGGCCTCGCGGGGGAAAGGTGTACGCCCCCGGAGACCGCTCGTCCGCCGCTAGCGAGCTAGCCGCAGCCGAGTGCCCAAAAATGCGAGTGAAAAAGTCCGCCAAAAGGCGAAAACCAGTTTTCACACTGATTAGAACAGAAAAGTTTTGTGTATTACCATTTGGCTTACGCGTTACCAAATTTGTGATTTGGTCGCTACCTAATTGAATGTCTAAAATATAGGTGAGGCTTGCGAGTCGACCACCGAAATGGGTTTCTAGGGCGGTTCCTTACCTGGGTGGGGCTTTGTCGGCCGTCTTGGTCCTGGTTTCCGCCTAGCGGCGGCTTGTCTGGGACGGAGTCCCCCCGGTCTCCGTCGCCCGGCTGCCTCTTGGTCCTTGGCTGGGCCTCGCCTGGTGTTGGCGAGTCCGGTGCTGGCCGCAGTGTAGATTCCAGATGCGGCGGCTGGACTGGATGCATTCGGCAGACAGCTGCCGGTCCAGCCGCTTTGCATCGCGCTTGAGTAGCCCCAGGTGTGTGGTGTATACCTGGTAGTTGCCACTAGCGACCGCCCCAAGCGACCCGTACACGAGCGCCGAGAGGTGTACCTTCCATCCTTGGCGCTCGAGGTGTCGCTTGATGCGGTCGTACTTGGCTCGCTTGTGGCTGGCGATAAGGGACAGCGCCGAGCTGCTCGCGTCGTCACTCGCCTGCTCCTCAAACGCCACGGCCAGGTCGACCACCGCCACCGTCTTCTTGGTGTGGTTGTAGAGCTGGAGATCGGGCCGTAACGCGGGGCCGACGAGTGACGGCACGTATGGTTCACTCGAGCTCGATGCGGTCCCGGCGGTCCGTGGCCGACGCGTGGAGCTCACGCTCGATGCGCTTGAGCGCTCCGTCGTGCCGTCCTCGGACCGCGTCTATCGTGCTGGGACAGTGGTTTAGCACGTGAGCCGGTGTTTCGGCACGATGGCATCCTGGCTGGCGGCACCTGTCGTGCGAGCGCAGGCGCCGGCGCTTCAATACGCTGTACGTGTCCACTTGGTTAAGACGACCCGCCACCGCGAACCGGTAGTCGGCTTCCCACATGCCTCGCGGCTGCGTGAGGAAGCCGCTGCCTTCACCGCCGTGGGCACGGGCCGTCTTCCCTTGGTCCCGCATGGACGTCCAGCGGTGCCAGTGGTTATGCTTGATGTGCAGCTTCACGTGCCCAAGCACGTCCGTGTGCGTCAGCCACTTGTCGTGGTGCGGCACGCGAAGCTGGAGAGGCTGAGCTGGTGCGCCAGTGTGCGTGCTCGCGGCCGAGAGAGCGAAGGTGGCGCTGGACATCGACCCACAGCGAGCCGATGTCGCAATTGCGTCGTTTGGGAGGCGCGTGGGCCGATGTCCCGAGCTGCGAGTTTAGCAGCCGCTCGCACAGCTCCTCCTCCCGCTCCTTCCAGTGCTCGGCGTCCAAGCGGTGCTGGGCGTCGGCGACTTGGCGGAGCTGCACGCGGGCAATGCGGCGGATGGCGGGGTCCGGCGAGTGCAGGGTCTGCCAGGCGTGCGCAATCTGAAGGGCACCGTGAACCTCTGTAAGCGGTAGCAGCCCCAAGCCTCCTCGCGACGTTGGCGCATACAGGAACTCGGTGGTGGCTGATGTTGGCAGGCGGAGAAGGTGACGCAGCCCGCGCGCGAGGTGTCGGTCAAAGCCTTGGAGCTGCTGCTGAAACGGTCGGAGGTGGCGGAGGGCATATTCCACGCGTGGGTAGATGTAGACCTTGAGGGCCTTCACAACTTGCCACGGCGCCAGTTCCGACTGCATCAGCGCCGTCGTGTCTGCCTTCAGCTCGCGGAGTTTGGGGGCCAACTCGACGCGGCGGCGTACGTGGTCGAATCCGTCACCTATGCCCAGGTACGCGTACGCATCGGTCATCCCGAGTGCTGGGATCTGGGCGCCGTCCAGCTGGAGCGTGAGGTTGGCGGTCTTCAAAACGCCGCGGTTGTCCCTCTGGACAGACATGGTGCTGCACTTGGACGGGTTTGCCACCATGCCTGTCCAGCGCAGGAAGTCGGTGACGAGCTGATGCTGCCGCGTGATGCCATCCTTGGTGTCACTGAAGACCTTGAGGTCGTCGGCATATGCTGACGCATCTGGCCGGTCGACGGCTGAGAGCTGTACCCCCGTGCCAGGGAGCCGCTTGAGTGCGTGGAGGAGTGGGCGGATCACCGCCGTGAAGAGGTGGGGGCTCAAGGGACATCCCTGAAACACGCCCAAGCGCAGCTGAATTGGGGCCGTCGTGCCGTCTGCTGCGTTCCCGACCGTGAAAGCTGCCGCGTCGTAGATCCCTTGGCAGCACGCAATGAACTGCGCAGGCACTCCCATGCGCCTCAGCACCTCCCACAGCAGTTCGTGGGGCACACTGCCGAACGCGTTCTTGATGTCGTACCAGACCACGTGCAGCTCGCGGCGTCGGCGGCGGGCGTTGTCCGTCAGCGTGGCTGCGAGGAAATTGTGTTCCCCGCAGCCGTTAACCGCGCGGAATCTCTTCTGTACGTCAGCGTGCCGGGTGTTAGCGTCGAGCCAGCCAGCCTGTGAACCGGTGGGCCAGGATACCGGCGTACAGCTTGTAGACGGCTTGCTGGAGGCAGATCGGCCTCCAGTTGGCGGGGTCCTGCCGATCTCCTTTCTTATACAGGAGCCGCACGACTCCGAGCTTCCAGCTCTGTGGGACGCGCTGATCAGTCCAACATCTGGAGAAAGCGGCGTGCAGGGCCGGTAGAAGTTGCTGTGTGAAGGTCTTGTAAACGTCGTACCCCACCCCGTCCAAGCCGGGGCTGGACGTGCCCCGTACACGTTGCAACTGGTCCTCAACCTCGTCCGGCGACGGCGGCTCCATGAGTAGCTCCGTGGCAGCGATGGCAGCGGGCAGCTGAGCAAGAGCCTCCCGAAAGCGGGCTCCGATGGGCGAGTCGGCGTCGAACTCTGTGCGCGGCGTGTTCACGTCTGTGAAGAAGGCATGGAGCAAGTCTCCCGGGATCGGGCAGATTCCGTCGTTCACCGCCGACGAAGGAGCTTAAGCTGGCGCAGGATGAGGCGGAGCCGCTGTTTGCGCTGTTGTCGTCACTGATGCCGCCCTGTCCTTGTCGCGCGCGGCGGCCAGGATGCCGTCCACGCAGGCCTTCTCGCTGGTGTCGAAGCGGTGGCGCAATTGGTGCTGGTCAAGGGCGGAGCGGATGCGACCGACTCGACGCCTGGCCTTGCTGATGGCCGTCCTGTCCTGAGGGCGCCTGCTCTCGAGCGCGTGGAGGTCGTCGAGGGCTTCATCGATCCGGTGCTCGCGGTGGTGGCGTGTCACCCGTGGGGGCCGTCGGCGGCGCGTCTTCCGCTGCCTGTGTTGGCTGCCACCGCCGCGCTTGCATCTCCGCTGTCGACGCTGCCGTGTTTGCTGCTGCTGCCGTGGTCGTTGCCGCTGCTGCTGCTGCTGTTGACGTGGAGGTTGGTGCTGGGACTGGGAGTACGGCTGCAGCTTGTCGTAGAGGGCGTACGGTAGGGCCGTGATGTAGCCCTCCGCCGTCTCCCAGTCGGGCGCATCTGCAATCTTCGCCGCCAGCGACGCTGCCAGCCTCTCCACGACGTTGCCAGCCTCCTCGGACTCCTCGTCCGTCACGCGCCGTAGGCGGAGGCGCGGTCGGCGAAGCGGCACAGCATCGGGGCTGATGCACATTGCGGCGTACACCTCGCCGTCGTCGATGTCGCCTTGGTCGCTGTGGTCGTCATCAGGAGACGGAGCGGCCGTAGATGCAGGAGGCCGGGCTGAGGGCAAGGGCGCAGCAGGAGCAGTAGGCGCTGCGGTCGCCACGGAGGTGTTTGGGCAGCCCCCTGCCCTCGGGGTGCACACTGCAACACAAGCTAGGGCCCGGCGTCGGGCCGAGGCCGGTGTTGTCAAAGCGTCGCGGCGATAAACCGATCACCTGCCGGTCGATGTGTTGAGAGGAAATAAACTTCCCAAAGGTACACGGAAGTCCGAAATTAGACCTATGTTGCGCGAGATGCTCGGGAATACATTGTTTTCACCGCGCAGGTAAAGAATCCCCCCG
>NW_003303758.1:4568803-4570019 GCF_000142945.1 Phytophthora infestans T30-4 | reverse complement strand
TTTAAAGGGCGGTCCCTACCTGGGTGGTGCCCTGGCGGTCCCTACCTGGGTGGTGCCCTGTCGGTCAAGTGACCCGTTTACCGCCGTGCCGATGCCTGCGATGTGCGCCGCGGGCCCCCCCCAGACCCACGCGACGCTCGCGAGGCATTGCCGCTTCGTTGCCGCTCACGGTGTCGTCGGCAGTGCGCGCTCCATATCCGCGCGCTGGCCCGGATGCAGTGGCTGGAGAGCTGGCGGTCAAGGCGGCGGGCGTCCCGCTTGAGCAGCGCCAGCAGCTCGGTGTAGACCTTGAAGTTGCTCGGCAGGACTGAGCCGAGCGAGCCGTAGACGATGCCCGTCACGCGAACCCGCCAACCGGCGCGCATCATTGCCGCCGCGACCGTCTGGTACTTGGTAATCTTGTTGTCGCGGCTTTGCTGTAGCGCTGAAGACGTGGTCGCGTCGGTCGGCTGGTTCTCATGGGTGATCGCCAGGTCGGCGACGATGGCACGCTTGGTCTCTGTGCTCCGGAGTACGATGTCGGTGCGCAGGGCCGCGCCGTCGTACTCCGGTACCGTCTTGTTGATGGCCACCTCGAGCCTGCCGCCGGACTTCTCCACCTTGCGCCGCAGGGCGTCAGCGATACGCTCGAGAGCATCGTCGTGGCGCTTCCTGATCGCGTCCATGTTGGGACTGCACTTGTTCAGGATGTGGGCGGGGGTTTCCGTGTAGGAGCATCCCGGAGCCCGGCAGGTGTCGTTGGCCCGGAGTCGACGGCGCTTGAGGGTGCTGTTGGTATCAATCAGGTGGGCGCGGGCCGTAATAGCAAAGCGATACTCGGCGTCGGACAGGCCTGCACCCGCCGTGATAGAGCGTGAGCCCACGCCGCCGTGCTCTCGCACCGTCGTGCCCGGGCTGACGTTGGACCTCCACGTGTCCATGCGGCGCAGCTTCATGTGCAGCTTCACGTGCCTCAACACCGTCGAGTGGCTGAGCCACTTGGTGTGGTGCGGCACGCGGAGCTGCAGTAGTCCAGGTGCTTCCTCCTCGTCGCCTGCGGCGAACTTGAGTCCGAGGGTCTGCAGCGTGTCGCGGACGTCGTTCCATAGGGAACCGATGTCGCCGTTGCGGCGTGTCTCCGTGGCGTGGGGCGAGGCGGCGGGCTCCGTGTTGATGAAGCGCTGTGCGAGGTATGTCTTCCCATCCGCGCTAGTGCTCCTCGACCAGCTTGAACGAA
>NW_003303758.1:4564997-4565388 GCF_000142945.1 Phytophthora infestans T30-4 | reverse complement strand
TCCGGTCGAGGAATGCGGTGCGGCGGTGCGAGAGTTCTGTGCGTCAGAAGTGACGCGAAGCTGCCGGCCGTGTACGCGCACAGCGTGCAGTCGAACCGCGACGCGTTGTGCGTGTACACGGCGAGGACGGAGGCCGGTTGAGCGCTGGCCGCGGAGAGCCTGAGCGCTGGGGCATGAATGCCAGCCTCCTCCTCTTCTTGCAGCTGGCGAGCTTCATCTCCATCATCTGCGTCGAGTCGGCGGCGCTTGCTGCCTACGCGCAGCGTGCGTGGTCGCTGGAGCGGCTGCTGCAACGTTGGAGGGCAACTGATGCCGGAGTCAGCGTCCATGGGGGCGGCGACGTCGTTGCTGAGACTGGAGCATGGGGCTGCAACGTCGTCACCCACTCCCA
>NW_003303758.1:4551148-4561488 GCF_000142945.1 Phytophthora infestans T30-4 | reverse complement strand
GTGCGTGTCACCGGCAGGAACGCGCACTTGGCCGGGTTGGCCTGCAGCTCAATCCACTCCAGGAAGCGCGTCACGAGGGCGTGGCAGCGCTGGATGCCCGTCGCGCTGTCACAGAAGACCTTGATGTCGTCCGCGTACGCGGTGGCGCACGGGCGTACTCCGTCTGCGAGCGGGACGCCAACGCCATCCCGGTTCTCTAGCGCCCGGAGGAGTGGCACGAGCGCAGTGATAAAGTGGAGGGGGCTGAGCGGGCAGCCCTGGTATACTCCCACCTCCTGGCGCACTGGCTTCGTCGCTCCGTCGCTCGCGTTGCCGACCACGAAGTACGAGTCTTCGTAGATGCCACTGCAGCGATCCACAAACTCCTCTGTCACCCCAAGCTGGCGTAAGACGCCCCACATGAGCTGCTGCGGCAGCGACCCGAAAGCATTGCGCAAGTCGTACCAGACCTGGTACAGCCGGCGATGCATGCGGCGCGTCTGGTCCAGGAGCGTGGTTGCCACGAAGTTGTGCTCGTGGCAACCGTTGAACGCTCGGAAGCCCTTCTGTGCCGTGGGCAACAGCTCGTTGGCTTCCAGGAGCTTGGACAGTCGACGGGCGAGGAGGCCGCTGTAGAGCTTGTAGATGGAGGTCTGTAGGCAGATTGGTCGCCAGTTGTTTGGCTGCTGCGGGTCACCTTTCTTGTGCAGCAGGCGAACGAACCCGACCTTCCACAGGGCAGGCACGCGGCGGTGGCGCCAGCAAAACCGGAAGGCTGCATGCAGGAGGGGCAGCAGCTGAACCTGGAAGCGGCGGTACACGTCGTACCCGACCCCATCATGCCCTGGACTTGAGCCGGCTTTGACGTGGGCGAGCTGGTCTTCAATCTCGTCCAGCGTAGGCTCTGCGGTCAACGCGCTTGTCACGTGGCTAGGCGTCGAGGGCGGCCGAGGCGTCGCCGCACGATGCCGCTTGGCGTGCAATGGGCGCCGCATGTCCTGAACATGTGCCCGAAGTTGCACCCGCTGAATCACCGCCGGTGCCGAGCAGTGGCACGGCGCGTGGAGGGTCCAAATCGCCATTTTGGCCTGAAGTTGAAGTCGAAACGGGGGCAAAAGTGTAAACCCCTGCCCCCTCGTCGTCGCTGATTGGCCGAAAGTCGGACCAATCGGGGGCCGCCAGATCGGCCTCGTCAGCTGCGCTATAGAAAGACGCGTCGCTGCCGAGACTTGATTGGCTGGCCGTGGAGGCCTCGCTGTCCGAGGACAGGGCCTAGTCTCTGGCTGGCCAGAAGAGGCGCATGGCGCGCTCTGATTGGTCAAAAAGAAAAAAGTCCGGCAGCCGGAGACCGAAGACGGAGGCGAATTAGAAAAGTTTAGAGAAGATCGGTGTAGTAGCTGTAGTTGGCCTCGCGGGGGAAAGGTGTACGCCCCCGGAGACCGCTCGTCCGCCGCTAGCAAGCTAGCCGCAGACGATTGCCCAAAAATGCGAGTGAAAAAGTCCGCCAAAAGGCGAAAACCAGTTTTCACACTGATTAGAACAGAATATGTGTTCGTATTTACCAGTTAGTAACCTCTCCGTAACTGAAATCTATGCTAAAATATGTATGTCACTATGTGGAGGGTGTTTGTGTCTTCCTGGGTTTTAAAGGGCGGTTCCCTACCTGGGTGGTGCCCTGTCGGTCAAGTGACCCGTTTACCGCCGTGCCGATGCCTGCGATGTGCGCCGCGGGCCCCCCCAGACCCACGCGACGCTCGCGAGGCATTGCCGCTTCGTTGCCGCTCACGGTGTCGTCGGCAGTGCGCGCTCCATATCCGCGCGCTGGCCCGGATGCAGTGGCTGGAGAGCTGGCGGTCAAGGCGGCGGGCGTCCCGCTGGAGCAGCGCCAGCAGCTCGGTGTAGACCTTGAAGTTGCTCGGCAGGACTGAGCCGAGCGAGCCGTAGACGATGCCCGTCACGCGAACCCGCCAACCGGCGCGCATCATTGCCGCCGCGACCGTCTGGTACTTGGTAATCTTGTTGTCGCGGCTTTGCTGTAGCGCTGAAGACGTGGTCGCGTCGGTCGGCTGGTTCTCATGGGTGATCGCCAGGTCGGCGATGATGGCACGCTTGGTCTCCGTGTTCCGGAGTCGCTTGGTCTCCGGTACCGTCTTGTTGATGGCCACCTCGAGCCTGCCGCCGGACTTCTCCACCTTGCGCCGCAGGGCGTCAGCGATACGCTCGAGAGCATCGTCGTGGCGTTTCCTGATCGCGTTCATGTTGGGACTGCATTTGTTCAGGATGTGG
This sequence comes from Phytophthora infestans T30-4, assembly GCF_000142945.1. Classification (NCBI taxonomy): domain Eukaryota; phylum Oomycota; class Peronosporomycetes; order Peronosporales; family Peronosporaceae; genus Phytophthora; species Phytophthora infestans. Next base: position 4,559,223 of record NW_003303758.1, on the reverse strand, counting down.
GCGGGGGTTTCCGTGTAGGAGCATCCCGGAGCCCGGCAGGTGTCGTTGGCCCGGAGTCGACGGCGCTTGAGGGTGCTGTTGGTATCAATCAGGTGGGCGCGGGCCGCAATAGCGAAGCGATACTCGGCGTCGGACAGGCCTGCACCCGCCGTGATGAAGCGTGAGCCCACGCCGCCGTGCTCTCGCACCGTCGTGCCCTGACTGACCTTGGACTTCCACGTGTCCATGCGGCGCAGTTTCATGTGCAGCTTCACGTGCCTCAACACCGTCGAGTGGCTGAGCCACTTGGTGTGGTGCGGCACGCGGAGCTGCAGTAGTCCAGGTGCTTCCTCCTCGTCGCCTGCGGCGAACTTGAGTCCGAGGGTCTGCAGCGTGTCGCGGACGTCGTTCCATAGGGAACCGATGTCGCCGTTGCGGCGTGTCTCCGTGGCGTGGGGCGAGGCGGCGAGCTCCGTGTTGAGGAAGCGCTGTGCGAGGTCGTCTTCCCGTCCGCGCCAGTGCTCCTCGACCAGCTTGAACCGCTTGCGCGCCACTTGTCCCACCTGCGTGCGCGCGATGGCACGGATGGCCGGGTCCTTGGAGTGGAGCATTTGCCACGCGTGTGCCACCTGCAGCGCTTCGTGCAGCTCGACGAGCGACAGCAGTCCCAGTCCCCCAGCCGAGGTGGGTGAGAAGAAGATGCCGTGGTGGCTGTTCTCCGGCAGGCGGAGCAGGTGGCGCAGGCCGCGCACGATGGCGCTGTCGAAGCCCTGAAGCTGTGACTTGAGCGGCCGCAGGTGTCTGAGGGCGTACTCTACCTTCGGGTAGATGCACACCTTCAGAGCCTTGAGTATCTGCCACGGCGCCAGCTCTGAGCGCAGCAGTGCCACCGCCTCTCGCTTGATCTGCTTCAGCTTGGGTTCGAGTTGGAGGCGGTGGTGCACGTGGTCGAAGCCGTCGCCAACCCCCAGGTACCGGTAGCTTTCTTGAAGTCCGAGGGTGGCGATGGCCTCGCCGTGGATGCGAAGCTCGATGTCTCGGTCGCGTGTGGTGTGGCTGTGCTGGCTGCGTGTCATCGGCAGGAACGCGCACTTGGCCGGGTGGGCCTGCAGCCCAGTCCACTCCAGTAAGCGCGTCACGAGTGTGTGGCAGCGCTGGATGCCCGTCGCGCTGTCACAGAAGACCTTGATATCGTCGCGTACGCGAGTGGCGCACGAGCGTACTCCGTCTGCGAGCGGGGACGCCAACGCCGTCCTGGTTCTCTAGCGCCCGGAGGAGTGGCACGAGCGCAGTGATAGAGAGGAGGGGGCTGAGCGGGTAGCCCTGGTACACTCCCACCTCCTGGTGCACTGGCTTCGTCGCTCCGTCGCTCGCGTTGCCGACCACGAAGTACGAGTCTTCGTAGATGCCACTGCAGCGATCCACAAACTCCTCTGTCACCCCAAGCTGGCGTACGACGCCCCACATGAGCTGCTGCGGCAGCGACCCGAAAGCATTGCGCAGGTCGTACCAGACCTGGTACAGCCGGCGATGCATGCGGCGCGTCTGGTCCAGGAGCGTGGTTGCCACGAAGTTGTGCTCGTGGCAACCGTTGAACGCTCGGAAGCCCTTCTGTGCCGTGGGCAACAGCTCGTTGGCTTCCAGGAGCTTGGACAGTCGACGGGCGAGGAGGCCGCTGTAGAGCTTGTAGATGGAGGTCTGTAGGCAGATTGGTCGCCAGTTGTTTGGCTGCTGCGGGTCACCTTTCTTGTGCAGCAGGCGAACGAACCCGACCTTCCACAGGGCAGGCACGCGGCGGTGGCGCCAGCAAAACCGGAAGGCTGCATGCAGGAGGGGCAGCAGCTGAACCTGGAAGCGGCGGTACACGTCGTACCCGACCCCATCATGCCCTGGACTTGAGCCGGCTTTGACGTGGGCGAGCTGGTCTTCAATCTCGTCCAGCGTAGGCTCTGCGGTCAACGCGCTTGTCACGTGGCTAGGCGTCGAGGGCGGCCGAGGCGTCGCCGCGCGATGCCGCTTGGCGTGCAATGGGCGCCGCATGTCCTGAACATGTGCCCGAAGTTGCACCCGCTGAATCACCGCCGGTGCCGAGCAGTGGCACGGCGCGTGGAGGGTCCAAATCGCCATTTTGGCCTGAAGTTGAAGCCGAAACGGGGGCAAAAGTGTAAACCCCTGCCCCCTCGTCGTCGCTGATTGGCCGAAAGTCGGACCAATCGGGGGCCGCCAGATCGGCCTCGTCAGCTGCGCTATAGAAAGACGCGTCGCTGCCGAGACTTGATTGGCTGGCCGTGGAGGCCTCGCTGTCCGAGGATAGGGCCCGGTCTCTGATTGGCCAGAAGAGGCGCATGACGCGTTCTGATTGGCCAAAAAGAAAAAAGTCCGACAACCGAAGACTTACAGGGTCGGCGGCGAATTAGAAAAGTGTAGAGAAGATCGATGTAGTAGCTGTAGTTGGCCTCGCGGGGGAAAGGTGTACGCCCCCGGAGACCGCTCGGCCGCCGCTAGCAAGCTAGCCGCAGCCGAGTGCCCAAAAATGCGAGTGAAAAAGTCCGCCAAAAGGCGAAAACCAGTTTTCACACTGATTAGAACACAATGTGTAATTTTATGTACCAGTTAGTAGCCTCTCCGTAACTGAAATCTATACTAAAATATGTATGTCACTATGTGGAGGGTGTTTGTGTCTTCCTGGGTTTTAAAGGGCGGTTCCCTACCTGGGTGGTGCCCTGGCGGTTCCCTACCTGGGTGGTGCCCTGTCGGTCAAGTGACCCGTTTACCGCCGTGCCGATGCCTGCGATGTGCGCCGCGGGCCCCCCCAGACCCACGCGACGCTCGCGAGGCATTGCCGCTTCGTTGCCGCTCACGGTGTCGTCGGCAGTGCGCGCTCCATATCCGCGCGCTGGCCCGGATGCAGTGGCTGGAGAGCTGGCGGTCAAGGCGGCGGGCGTCCCGCTTGAGCAGCGCCAGCAGCTCGGTGTAGACCTTGAAGTTGCTCGGCAGGACTGAGCCGAGCGAGCCGTAGACGATGCCCGTCACGCGAACCCGCCAACCGGCGCGCATCATTGCCGCCGCGACCGTCTGGTACTTGGTAATCTTGTTGTCGCGGCTTTGCTGTAGCGCTGAAGACGTGGTCGCGTCGGTCGGCTGGTTCTCATGGGTGATCGCCAGGTCGGCGATGATGGCACGCTTGGTCTCCGTGTTCCGGAGTCGCTTGGTCTCCGGTACCGTCTTGTTGATGGCCACCTCGAGCCTGCCGCCGGACTTCTCCACCTTGCGCCGCAGGGCGTCAGCGATACGCTCGAGAGCATCGTCGTGGCGCTTCCTGATCGCGTCCATGTTGGGACTGCACTTGTTCAGGATGTGGGCGGGGGTTTCCGTGTAGGAGCATCCCGGAGCCCGGCAGGTGTCGTTGGCCCGGAGTCGACGGCGCTTGAGGGTGCTGTTGGTATCAGTCAGGTGGGCGCGGGCCGTAATAGCAAAGCGATTCTCGGCGTCGGACAGGCCTGCACCCGCCGTGATAAAGCGTGAGCCCACGCCGCCGTGCTCTCACACCGTCGTGCCCTGGCTGACCTTGAACTTCCACGTGTCCATGCGGCGCAGCTTCATGTGCAGCTTCACGTGCATCAACACCGTCGAGTGGCTGAGCCACTTGGTGTGGTGCGGCACGCGGAGCTGCAGTAGTCCAGGTGCTTCCTCCTCGTCGCCTGCGCGAACTTGAGTCCGAGGGTCTGCAGCGTGTCGCGGACGTCGTTCCATAGGGAACCGATGTCGCCGTGCGCGTGTCTCCGTGCCGTGGGGCGAGGCGCCGAGCTCCGTGTTGAGGAAGCGCTGTGCGAGGTCGTCTTCCCGTCCGCGCCAGTGCTCCTCGACCAGCTTTGAACCGCTTGCGCGCCACTTGTCCCACCTGCGTGCGCGCGATTGCCACGGATGGCCGGTTCCTTGTAGTGGAGCATTTTGCCACGCGTGTGCCACCTGCAGCGCTTCGTGCAGCTCGACGAGCGACAGCAGTCCCCAGTCCCCCAGCCCGAGGTGGGTGAGAAGAAAATGCCATGGTGGCTGTTCTCCGGCCAGCCGGAACAGGTGGCGCAGGCCGCGCACGATGGCGCTGTCGAAGCCCTGAAGCTGTGACTTGAGCGGCCGCAGGTGTCTGAGGGCGTACTCTACCTTCGGGTAGATGCACACCTTCAGAGCCTTGAGTATCTGCACGGCGCCAGCTCTGAGCGCAGCAGTGCCACCGCCTCTCGCTTGATCTGCTTCAGCTTGGGTTCGAGTTGGAGGCGGTGGTGCACGTGGTCGAAGCCGTCGCCAACCCCCAGGTACCGGTAGCTTTCTTGAAGTCCGAGGGTGGCGATGGCCTCGCCGTGGATGCGAAGCTCGATGTCTCGGTCGCGTGTGGGGTGGCTGTGCTGGCTGCGTGTCACCGGCAGGAACGCGCACTTGGCCGGGTTGGCCTGCAGCCCAGTCCACTCCAGGAAGCGCGTCACGAGGGCGTGGCAGCGCTGGATGCCCGTCGCGCTGTCACAGAAGACCTTGATATCGTCCGCGTACGCGGTGGCGCACGGGCGTACTCCGTCTGCGAGCGGGACGCCAACGCCGTCCTGGTTCTCTAGCGCCCGGAGGAGTGGCACGAGCGCAGTGATAGAGAGGAGGGGGCTGAGCGGGTAGCCCTGGTACACTCCCACCTCCTGGTGCACTGGCTTCGTCGCTCCGTCGCTCGCGTTGCCGACCACGAAGTACGAGTCTTCGTAGATGCCACTGCAGCGATCCACAAACTCCTCTGTCACCCCAAGCTGGCGTAAGACGCCCCACATGAGCTGCTGCGGCAGCGGACCCGGAAGCATTGCGCAGGTCGTACCAGACCTGGTACAGCCGGCGATGCATGCGGGCGGCGTCTGGTCCAGGAGCGTGGTTGCCACGAAGTTGTGCTCGTGGCAACCCGTTGAACGCTCGGAAGCCCTTCTGTGCCGTGGGCAACAGCTCGTTGGCTTTCCAGGAGCTTGGACAGTCGACGGGCGAGGAGGCCGCTGTAGAGCTTGTAGATGGAGGTCTGTAGGCAGATTGGTCGCCAGTTGTTTGGCTGCTGCGGGTCACCTTTCTTGTGCAGCAGGCGAACGAACCCGACCTTCCACAGGGCAGGCACGCGGCGGTGGCGCCAGCAAAACCGGAAGGCTGCATGCAGGAGGGGCAGCAGCTGAACCTGGAAGCGGCGGTACACGTCGTACCCGACCCCATCATGCCCTGGACTTGAGCCGGCTTTGACGTGGGCGAGCTGGTCTTCAATCTCGTCCAGCGTAGGCTCTGCGGTCAACGCGCTTGTCACGTGGCTAGGCGTCGAGGGCGGCCGAGGCGTCGCCGCGCGATGCCGCTTGGCGTGCAATGGGCGCCGCATGTCCTGAACATGTGCCCGAAGTTGCACCCGCTGAATCACCGCCGGTGCCGAGCAGTGGCACGGCGCGTGGAGGGTCCAAATCGCCATTTTGGCCTGAAGTTGAAGCCGAAACGGGGGCAAAAGTGTAAACCCCTGCCCCCTCGTCGTCGCTGATTGGCCGAAAGTCGGACCAATCGGGGGCCGCCAGATCGGCCTCGTCAGCTGCGCTATAGAAAGACGCGTCGCTGCCGAGACTTGATTGGCTGGCCGTGGAGGCCTCGCTGTCCGAGGATAGGGCCCGGTCTCTGATTGGCCAGAAGAGGCGCATGACGCGTTCTGATTGGCCAAAAAGAAAAAAGTCCGACAACCGAAGACTTACAGGGTCGGCGGCGAATTAGAAAAGTGTAGAGAAGATCGATGTAGTAGCTGTAGTTGGCCTCGCGGGGGAAAGGTGTACGCCCCCGGAGACCGCTCGGCCGCCGCTAGCAAGCTAGCCGCAGCCGAGTGCCCAAAAATGCGAGTGAAAAAGTCCGCCAAAAGGCGAAAACCAGTTTTCACACTGATTAGAACACAATGTGTAATTTTATGTACCAGTTAGTAACCTCTCCGTAACTGAAATCTATACTAAAATATGTATGTCACTATGTGGAGGGTGTTTGTGTCTTCCTGGGTTTTAAAGAGACAGGTCCCTTACCTAGAGTAGTGCCCTTTGGTTCAAGATGACCCGTTTACCCCCGTGCCGATGCCTGCGATGTGCGCCGCGGGCCCCCCCGGACCCACGCGACGCTCGCGAGGCATTGCCGCTTCGTTGCCGCTCACGGTGTCGTCGGCAGTGCGCGCTCCATATCCGCGCGCTGGCCCGGATGCAGTGGCTGGAGAGCTGGCGGTCAAGGCGGCGGGCGTCCCGCTTGAGCAGTGCCAGCAGCTCGGTGTAGACCTTGAAGTTGCTCGGCAGGACTGAGCCGAGCGAGCCGTAGACGATGCCCGTCACGCGAACCCGCCAACCGGCGCGCATCATTGCCGCCGCGACCGTCTGGTACTTGGTAATCTTGTTGTCACGGCTTTGCTGTAGCGCTGAAGACGTGGTCGCGTCGTTCGGCTGGTTCTCGTGGGTGATCGCCAGGTCGGCGATGATGGCACGCTTGGTCTCCGTGTTCCGGAGTACGATGTCGGGGCGCAGGGCCGCGCCGTCGTACTCCGGTACCGTCTTGTTGATGGCCACCTCGAGCCTGCCGCCGGACTTCTCCACCTTGCGCCGCAGGGCGTCAGCGATACGCTCGAGAGCATCGTCGTGGCGTTTCCTGATCGCGTCCATGTTGGGACTGCATTTGTTCAGGATGTGGGCGGGGGTTTCCGTGTAGGAGCATCCCGGAGCCCGGCAGGTGTCGTTGGCCCGGAGTCGACGGCGCTTGAGGGTGCTGTTGGTATCAATCAGGTGGGCGCGGGGCGCAATAGCGAAGCGATACTCGGCGTCGGACAGGCCTGCACCCGCCGTGATGAAGCGTGAGCCCACGCCGCCGTGCTCTCGCACCGTCGTGCCCTGACTGACCTTGGACTTCCACGTGTCCATGCGGCGCAGTTTCATGTGCAGCTTCACGTGCCTCGACACCGTCGAGTGGCTGAGCCACTTGGTGTGGTGCGGCACGCGGAGCTGCAGTAATCCAGGTGCTTCCTCCTCGTCGCCTGCGGCGAACTTGAGTCCGAGGGTCTGCAGCGTGTCGCGGACGTCGTTCCATAGGGAACCCGATGTCGCCGTTGCGGCGTGTCTCCGTGGCGTGGGGCGAGGCGGCGAGCTCCGTGTTGAGGAAGCGCTGTGCGAGGTCGTCTTCCCGTCCGCGCCAGTGCTCCTCGACCAGCTTGAACCGCTTGCGCGCCACTTGTCCCACCTGCGTGCGCGCGATGGCACGGATGGCCGGGTCCTTGGAGTGGAGCATTTGCCACGCGTGTGCCACCTGCAGCGCTTCGTGCAGCTCGACGAGCGACAGCAGTCCCAGTCCCCCAGCCGAGGTGGGTGAGAAGAAGAGGCCGTGGTGGCTGTTCTCCGGCAGGCGGAGCAGGTGGCGCAGGCCGCGCACGATGGCGCTGTCGAAGCCCTGAAGCTGTGACTTGAGCGGCCGCAGGTGTCTGAGGGCGTACTCTACCTTCGGGTAGATGTACACCTTCAGAGCCTTGAGTATCTGCCACGGCGCCAGCTCCGAGTGCAGCAGTGCCACCGCCTCTCGCTTGATCTGCTTCAGCTTGGGTTCGAGCTGGAGGCGGTGTCGCACGTGGTCGAAGCCGTCGCCAACCCCCAGGTACCGGTAGCTTTCTTGAAGTCCGAGGGTGGCGATGGCCTCGCCGTGGATGCGAAGCTCGATGTCTCGGTCGCGTGTGGGGTGGCTGTGCTGGCTGCGTGTCACCGGCAGGAACGCGCAACTTGGGCGGGGTGGGCTGCAGCCCCATTCCACTCCAGGAAAGCGCGTCACGAGGGCGTGGCAGCGCTGGATGCCCGTCGTCGCTGTCACAGAAGACCTTGATGTCGTCCGCGTACGCGGTGGCGCACGGGCGTACTCCGTCTGCGAGCGGGACGCCAACGCCATCTTGGTTCTCTAGCGCTCGGAGGAGTGGCACGAGCGCAGTGATAAATAGGAGGGGGCTGAGCGGTTTACCTTGGAATACTCCCACCTTCTGGCTCCCCTGGCTCCTTTCTCTTCTTTTTTTTTTTTTTTTTTCTTTCTTTTTTTTTTTTCCC
>NW_003303758.1:4543832-4550937 GCF_000142945.1 Phytophthora infestans T30-4 | reverse complement strand
TGCGAGTGAAAAAGTCCGCCAAACGGTGCAAAACCAGTGTTCACACTGATTAGAACAGATACTACACTTGATCTTAGCCTTGAGGCCGAGAAGGTATAGACCAAGTATAGCCCCGCGTACAGGCTGAGAAGCCAGGGATTCGGCCGTACGGGTCTCGCGTACAGCCTGAGAGGCCAGGGATCCTCCTATACTTAGATCAAGTATGGGGCCGCGTTCAGCCTGAGAGGGCAGGGATTCGGGCATACTTAGAGTAAGTATATTTTGCCCGACCCCGCCTGGCTCTCGCACGTCTTGATGGCGATCCGCCAAACGGCGCGAGGTCGTGCTGGAAGGGCGGGGCTGCGCTTGAGCGGCCGAGGCGTCGTCCCGCGATGCCGCTTGGCGTGCAATGGGCGCTGCATGTGTTGCACACGTGCCCGAAGTTGCACCCGCTGAATCGCCGCCGGTGCCGAGCAGTGGCACGGCGCGTGGAGGGTCGAAATCGCCATTTTGGCCTGAAGTTGAAGTCGAAACGGGGGCAAAAGTGTGAACCCCTGCCCCCTCGTCGTCGCTGATTGGCCGAAAGTCGGACCAATCGGGGGCCGCCAGATCGGCCTCGTCAGCTGCGCTATAGAAAGACGCGTCGCTGCCGAGACTTGATTGGCTGGCCGTGGAGGCCTCGCTGTCCGAGGATAGGGCCCGGTCTCTGATTGGCCAGAAGAGGCGCATGGCGCGCTCTGATTGGCCAAAAAGAAAAAAGTCCGACAACCGAAGACTTACAGGGTCGGCGGCGAATTAGAAAAGTGTAGAGAAGATCGATGTAGTAGCTGTAGTTGGCCTCGCGGGGGAAAGGTGTACGCCCCCGGAGACCGCTCGGCCGCCGCTAGCAAGCTAGCCGCAGCCGAGTGCCCAAAAATGCGAGTGAAAAAGTCCGCCAAAAGGCGAAAACCAGTTTTCACACTGATTAGAACAGAATGTGTAATTTTATGTACCAGTTAGTAACCTCTCCGTAACTGAAATCTATGCTAAAATATGTATGTCACTATGTGGAGGGTGTTTGTGTCTTCCTGGGTTTTAAAGGGCGGTTCCCTACCTGGGTGGTGCCCTGTCGGTCAAGTGACCCGTTTACCGCCGTGCCGATGCCTGCGATGTGCGCCGCGGGGCCCCCCAGACCCACGCGACGCTCGCGAGGCATTGCCGCTTCGTTGCCGCTCACGGTGTCGTCGGCAGTGCGCGCTCCATATCCGCGCGCTGGCCCGGATGCAGTGGCTGGAGAGCTGGCGGTCAAGGCGGCGGGCGTCCCGCTTGAGCAGCGCCAGCAGCTCGGTGTAGACCTTGAAGTTGCTCGGCAGGACTGAGCCGAGCGAGCCGTAGACGATGCCCGTCACGCGAACCCGCCAACCGGCGCGCATCATTGCCGCCGCGACCGTCTGGTACTTGGTAATCTTGTTGTCGCGGCTTTGCTGTAGCGCTGAAGACGTGGTCGCGTCGGTCGGCTGGTTCTCATGGGTGATCGCCAGGTCGGCGATGATGGCACGCTTGGTCTCCGTGTTCCGGAGTCGCTTGGTCTCCGGTACCGTCTTGTTGATGGCCACCTCGAGCCTGCCGCCGGACTTCTCCACCTTGCGCCGCAGGGCGTCAGCGATACGCTCGAGAGCATCGTCGTGGCGTTTCCTGATCGCGTCCATGTTGGGACTGCACTTGTTCAGGATGTGGGCGGGGGTTTCCGTGTAGGAGCATCCCGGAGCCCGGCAGGTGTCGTTGGCCCGGAGTCGACGGCGCTTGAGGGTGCTGTTGGTATCAATCAGGTGGGCGCGGGCCGCAATAGCGAAGCGATACTCGGCGTCGGACAGGCCTGCACCCGCCGTGATGACGCGTGAGCCCACGCCGCCGTGCTCTCGCACCGTCGTGCCCTGACTGACCTTGGACTTCCACGTGTCCATGCGGCGCAGCTTCATGTGCAGCTTCACGTGCCTCGACACCGTCGAGTGGCTGAGCCACTTGGTGTGGTGCGGCACGCGGAGCTGCAGTAGTCCAGGTGCTTCCTCCTCGTCGCCTGCGGCGAACTTGAGTCCGAGGGTCTGCAGCGTGTCGCAGACGTCGTTCCATAGGGAACCGATGTCGCCGTTGCGGCGTGTCTCCGTGGCGTGGGGCGAGGCGGCGAGCTCCGTGTTGAAGAAGCGCTGTGCGAGATCGTCTTCCCGTCCGCGCCAGTGCTCCTCGACCAGCTTGAACCGCTTGCGCGCCACTTGTCCCACCTGCGTGCGCGCGATGGCACGGATGGACGGGTCCTTGGCGTGGAGCATTTGCCACGCGTGTGCCACCTGCAGCGCTTCGTGCAGCTCGACGAGCGACAGCAGTCCCAGTCCCCCAGCCGAGGTGGGTGAGAAGAAGAGGCCGTGGTGGCTGTTCTCCGGCAGGCGGAGCAGGTGGCGCAGGCCGCGCACGATGGCGCTGTCGAAGCCCTGAAGCTGTGACTTGAGCGGCCGCAGGTGTCTGAGGGCGTACTCTACCTTCGGGTAGATGTACACCTTCAGAGCCTTGAGTATCTGCCACGGCGCCAGCTCCGAGCGCAGCAGTGCCACCGCCTCTCGCTTGATCTGCTTCAGCTTGGGTTCGAGTTGGAGGCGGTGGCGCACGTGGTCGAAGCCGTCGCCAACCCCCAGGTACCGGTAGCTTTCTTGAAGTCCGAGGGTGGCGATGGCCTCGCCGTGGATGCGAAGCTCGATGTCTCGGTCGCGTGTGGGGTGGCTGTGCTGGCTGCGTGTCACCGGCAGGAACGCGCACTTGGCCGGGTTGGCCTGCAGCTCAATCTACTCCAGGAAGCGCGTCACGAGGGCGTGGCAGCGCTGGATGCCCGTCGCGCTGTCACAGAAGACCTTGATGTCGTCCGCGTACGCGGTGGCGCACGGGCGTACTCCGTCTGCGAGCGGGACGCCAACGCCATCCCGGTTCTCTAGCGCCCGGAGGAGTGGCACGAGCGCAGTGATAAAGTGGAGGGGGCTGAGCGGGCAGCCCTGGTATACTCCCACCTCCTGGCGCACTGGCTTCGTCGCTCCGTCGCTCGCGTTGCCGACCACGAAGTACGAGTCTTCGTAGATGCCACTGCAGCGATCCACAAACTCCTCTGTCACCCCAAGCTGGCGTAAGACGCCCCACATGAGCTGCTGCGGCAGCGACCCGAAAGCATTGCGCAAGTCGTACCAGACCTGGTACAGCCGGCGATGCATGCGGCGCGTCTGGTTCAGGAGCGTAGTTGCCACGAAGTTGTGCTCGTGGCAACCGTTGAACGCTCGGAAGCCCTTCTGTGCCATGGGCAACAGCTCGTTGGCTTTCCAGGACACTCGAACAGTCGACGGGTGAGGAGGCCGCTGTAGAGCTGGTAGATGGAGGTCTGTAGGAAGATTGGCTCGCCAGTGTTTGGCTGCTGCGGGTCACCTTTCTTGTGCAGCAGCCGAACGAGCTTGACCTTCCACAGGGCAGGCACGCGGCGGTGGCGCCAGCAAAACCGGAAGGCTGCATGCAGGAGGGGCAGCAGCTGAACCTGGAAGCGGCGGTACACGTCGTACCCGACCCCATCATGCCCTGGACTTGAGTCGGCTTTGACGTGGGCGAGCTGGTCTTCGATCTCGTCCAGCGTAGGCTCTGCGGTCATCGCGCTTGTCGCGTGGCTAGGCGTCGACATCACCTCCAGGAACGTGCGGAGCTCTGTGCCTTTGACGCTGGCGTAGTCGAATGGTGTCCGCTGGGTGCTGGTGGCGGTAAAGTACTCGTGTAGGGTGGCGCGGTCGATAGGACATTTCTCCTGACTGGGGTTCGCCGCCTCCTCCGTTGAAGCACGTCGCAGGATCTCGGCCACGCACTCCTGTTCGTGCGTGGCGAACTTCTTCCGCAGTCTGGTCCGGTCCATCGCCGAACGAAGCCGCCCGACACGGCGCCGGGCCCTGCGCACTGCCTTCTGGTTGTGCGGCGTGGAGCGCTGCACATTCTCCATGGTGTCGAGCGCCTCGTCAAGCCTGTGCTCCAGGTGGTCGCGTGTGACGCGGGGTGGCCGGCGGGGTGGCTGCTGTCTACGAGGCTCGTGCTGGCTGCGTCGGAAGGGCAAATTCGGAAGGGCAAATGGCCGGAAGCGCTGCTCGAAAGTCGTTCAGGAATTGCGCTGATGTAGCCTTCACCTGATGTCCAGTCGCCAGCGTCCACGATCTTGCTTGTCAGCTTCTCGGACACACGCGTCACGGCGGCGGCAGCCGCATCGAAGTCGTCTTCGTCCAGCTTCTTGAGGCGAAGCCGTGGTTGCTTGGCAGGGGCGGAGTCAGGCCCCGATTGGCGATGGTTGGAAACACCTCACCCCCGTCTCGCGCTGCAACCTCAGCCCCGTCGTCTTCGGTAGGCACAGCGGTCGCATCCTCCATCGCGGTATTAGCAGCGAGGACCTCATCAGACCCCGGTACACAATGTGTCTCGCTGGGCTCGACGAGGGGCTGCGGTGTCTGAAAGCACCGATTGCGAGTCTTTGCGTGTGAGCCGCACTCGGTCACCGTGCGGCGCAGGTCCAGGGCGCGGTTCGCGAGGCGGTCGGCATGCTGGTTGGCCTTGCGGTCGATATGCTGTAGGCGGTACCAGTCGAGCTGCCGAAGAGAGACCTGGCCTCGGTTTCGGAGAGACCGCAACCGCTTGTTGTTGCACGCGAAGGCACCGCGCACTTGCGAGAGGATCAGGTGGCTATCGCCCTCGACATATAAGCGTTTGGCGCCGTGGTGGGTCGCGCTCTGCACGCCAAGCATCAGCGCCGTGTACTCGGCGGTGTTGTTCGTTTCGGAGCGGCTTGGCATGTAGTGCGAGCACGTCCACACCACGGCACCGCTGGGCGCAAAGAGTGCGGCACCTGCTCCACCAGGTCCTGGGTTCCGTCGGCATGCGCCGTCAAAGCGCAACAGCCATGTCTCGTCGGCTGCCGGTCCACCATCCACGTCCATTGCTGCGTTCGCTGCTGCTGCCGCAATGTCTGCTGCAACTGTTGCTGCGATGTCTGCTGCGACTGTTGCTGCTGCTGCTTGCGGCTCTTGCTGCGATGGAGGTTCTTGTGGTGGCGGTGGCTGCCGTCGCTGAAGCTGCGCTGGCTCCGTTGGAAGGCCCGTGACAAGTCGTGCGATGGCTGCGGTCCCGATCGCGCGGTGACATGGCCCCCACCGCGTGGCACGAGTGCCCGTTGCGGCAGGAGTCAGTGGTCTTCGCGCTGCCAGGGTGGCAGCCGGCTCGCCTGTCATGGGGCTAGGCTCTTGAGTTGAGCTTGGTCTTGGTCCCCAGCGTGTGGGTGTGCGCCGGGGCGGTGAGACTTGGGCAGCGTCGGCGTCGTGGTTATGCTGCACAGTGTCATCCTGCGCCGCAGTTGCGTCTTCGACTCGCTGCTCTTGGGCACCCGGCGTTGCTGCTGGGTCTGGCTGTGGCTCGACGGCCTCACGCTGTAGGACGGTGTCGTCCTGGGGTGCGTCGTGAGGCGCCATCGCCACTTCTGTTTGCGGCGACACCCGCGCCGTAGGCGTACACGGTGTCACCGCCTCGTCGGCATTGAGCCGACGGCGTTTGCCTGCATGGCAAGAAGCACGCTGCGGAAGGGCAGGCTCCAGCTCGGGGGGGACGAGCTGAAGCCCAGTAGTCTTGGCGGCGGCTGGCACGGCGCTCTGCATGTTGGTGGCGGCTGGCACGGCGCTCTGCATGTTGGTGGCGGCTGCCCACTACGGTGTCGCTTGATGCGGCGGCCGCGCGGCAGTCATCGCCGCGGCGAGGTACCCAGTAGGTGGTGGGGTAGCCTCGGTCCGCGTGGGGGCAACAGGGGTCGGAGCTGGTGGCACGGCTCGCTGGTTGCGCCTGGCACAGGCCACTGCATGGATGGCGGCGACAATGCGCGCGTAGAACACTAGGCTGCACTGGCACCCGCTGGTGAAGATGTCCTTGAAGCGGGTGCCGCGGTGAGCCGACCTTCGGTGCTGAACGAGCACTGCCATGCTCTCAGCGACGTACGGGTACAGCGCGCACTCGAACTGGGCAGCGTCGTGCGCGTACGTCGCTTGGATAGGTTCTTCAACCAACCCCGGGTCGGGCAGCATGCCGCCCGCCCTGCCGGGTGGTGCCACGACTGTGTGGACTTCAACGTGGTCGGGGGCGGCGGCGCGAGGGTTCTGACCGGCGAGGCCAGCATGGAAGGCGGGGCTTGGGTCCTTGGGTGCGACTGAGGGCGGCGGGGCGCGATCCAGACCGGCTGCCAGCGCTGCTGGGTCGGCGAGCGTGCTGCCTGCCCTGCCGTGTGGGGCAAGCACACTCGCGACGTCTGCGGGGGGCCTGGGGCGGCGGCGTGGGGGTCTTGAGCGTCCTCGTCGTCGCTGCTGTTGCCGTCGAGCTCCAAGGACCAATGGCGGACCGCCAAGGCCCGAGCTGTAGCGGCTGAGAGTGTAGCACCCGGCGATACCGAGTCGGGCAGCCTGCCGGCAGCCCTGCCGGGTGGTGCCACATCGTAGGGGGGTCTTGGGGGTTGGCGAGGGCCGTCGCCGCGAGCCCTGCGTCTGCGGAAGCCAACGGGCGCGCTAGGAGGCTCGGCGGCGGCGTGTGGGCCGCGCCAGAGCGCGAAGTCGGCGGCGCCTGGGAAGGTAGCCGCGAGGCCGAGCCGCGTACGGGCTGAGAGGCCAGCGACCGGGGTATACTCAGACCAAGTATAGCCCCGCGTACAGGCCGAGAGGCCAGGGATTCGGCTGTACTTGGTCCCAGTATGGGGCCGCGTACAGGCTGAGAGGCCAGGGATTCGGCCGTACGGGTCTCGCGTACAGCCTGAGAGGCCAGGGATCCTCCCATACTTAGATCAAGTATGGGGCCGCGTACAGCCTAAGAGGGCAGGGATTCGGGCATACTTAGAGTAAGTATATTTTGCCCGACCCCGCCTGGCTCTCGCACGTCTTGATGGCGATCCGCCAAACGGCGCGAGGTCGTGCTGGAAGGGCGGGGCTGCGCTTGGGCGGCCGTGGCGTCGTCTCGCGATGCCGCTTGGCGTGCAATGGGCGCTGCATGTGTTGCACACGTGCCCGAAGTTGCACCCGCCGAATCGCTGCCGGTGCCGAGCAGTGGCACGGCGCGT
>NW_003303758.1:4540239-4542930 GCF_000142945.1 Phytophthora infestans T30-4 | reverse complement strand
AGTCGGCGATCACCATCGTCTTGGCGGCCACGTTTCTAAGCACAATGTCTGGGCGTAGAGCTGCGCCTGTGTACTCGGGTACAGTCTGGTTCAGGCGCAGCTCTGTGGGAGACTTGGCGCGGTCGAGCGCTCCGCGGATCTTAGACCCAATCTGCTCCAGGGCGTCGTCGTGACGCTGGCGAATGGCGTCCATGTTGGACTCGCAGTGGTTGAGTACATGTGCCAGCGTCTCAGCCGAGGAGCAGGTTGGGTCCCTGCAGGTCGTGTGTGCCCGCAGTCGTTTGCGCTTGAGCACCGAGTTCGTGTCGACTTGGTTGAGGCGGCCCTTCACCCCGAAGCGGTAGTCGTCGTCCGACAGGCCCGCTCCGGTCGTCATGAACTTGGCGCCCACCCCACCGTGCACGCGCACCGTCTTGCCCTGGTCCACCATGCCCTTCCATCGGGTCTGGTGTCGGATCTTCAGGTGTAGCTTCACGTGCCGCAGCACAGTCTTGTGCGTAAGCCACTTGTTGTGGTGCGGCACGCGGAAGCTGAGCGGGCCATGGGCCTCTGTCTCGTCGCAGTGCTCGAACCGCAGGTGGTAGATGCGGCAGCCACCGCTGCACGTCGGGACCACAGCGAGGCAATGTTCACCCGTTGCGACGGAGGACCTTCAGCGTTGTGGCGAGGCGGCGAGCTCGGAGTTTCAGGAAGCTGCGCACGGAGCTCGTCATCGGCGCCCGCGCCAATGGTTCTTCTTGCAGGCGGATGCGGCTGGCGCACCACCTGGCAGCCCTGCGCCTCTTTGCCACTGCCTTGGAGAGTTGGGTTCCTTGGAATAGCAGCATCTGCCACGCGTGGGCGAGCTGTAGCGCGCGGTGCAGCTCCACGAGCGGCTGCAGGCCCAGGCCTCCGCTGGACGTCGGGGCGTACAGCACCTCGCTGGTGGCTGAGCGAGGCAGGCTCAGCAGGTGTCGCAAGCCCTTGGAGACGACACGGTCGAACGCCTGCAGTTGCGACTGCAGCGGGCGCAGGTGGCGCAGCGCGTACTCCACCTTGGGGTAGACGTACACCTTGAGCGCGCGCACCACCTGCCACGGTGCCAAGCCCGACGTCAGCAGCGCCACCGCCTCCCGCTTGAGCTGCTTGAGTTTCGGCTTGAGCTGGAGACAATGGCGCACGTGGTCATATCCATCACCCACGCCCAGGTAGCGGTAGCTTTCATGGAGGCTGAGCGTGGTGATGGCGGCGTCAGTGGACCTCGAGACGCATGCTGCTGTCTCTAGTCGGGTTGCCCCGGGCGTTCGTCGTCACTGCGAGGCTGGCACACTTGCCAGGGTTAGCGCGCAGCCCTGTCCACGCGAGGAAGCCAGCCACTGTGTCGTGGCACTTTCGGATGCCGGCGGCGCTGTCGCTGAACACCTTGAGGTCATCGGCGTAGGCCGTGGTGCAGGGCCGCACACCGTCCGCCAGTGGCACACCAACGCCGTCGAGTTTCTCGAGGCGGCGCACGAGAGGCACCAGCGCCGCGACGAACAGGAGAGGGCTGAGTGGGCAGCCTTGGTATACGCCCACCTCTTGGCGCACCGGGTCCGTCGCACCGTCCGCCGCGTTCGCCACCACGAAGGCCGAGTCCCTGTAGATATCCCTGCAGCGGTCGATGAAGCCTGAGTCGACGCCAAGGTGGCGAAGCACGCGCCACATGAGCTGCTGAGGAAGCGAGCCGAAGGCGTTGCGAAGGTCGTACCACACTTGGTACAGCTTTCGGTGCTGCCGGCGGGTCTGGTCCAGCAACGTGGTAGCCATGAAATTGTGCTCGTGGCACCCGTTGAAGGCCCTGAACCCCTTCTGGGCCATCGGCAGGCGGTCGTTACCTTCCAGCCAGCGTGATAGCCGATGCGCCAGCAGCCCGCTGTAGAGCTGTAGATCGTGGGCTGAAGGCAGATCGGCCTCCAGTTAGTCGGCTGCCTTGGGTCGCCCTTCTTGTGGATGAGGCGTACGATGCCCACTTCCACAGTCTTGGCACACGACGGTGTCTCCAGCAAAACTGGAACACCGCGTGGAGGAGCGGAACGAGCTGCGCGGCGAAGCGGCTGTAGATGCCGTAGTCGATGCCGTCGTGGCCGGGGCTTGAGGTCTTGGCCGCGCGTGTGAGCTGGTCCTCCACCTCGTCGATCGTCAGCTCCGCGTCGAACGCATCAATCTCCACGGTGGCTGGCGGAAGGTCGCTCATCGCCGCTCGAAACTCCCGGCCGCTGGTGGCATCGTAGTCGAAGTCCGTCCTTGGCGCGTTGACTCCCGTGAAATGGGCGTGGGGCGTAGCTGCATCAATGGGGCACGTCTCCGGGTGCTCGTCCTCCGCTGCCGTCTCTGTCGACGCTGTCTTCAGGATCTTGGCCACACACTTAGACTCGTCCTTGGCAAACTCGTGGCGCAGCTCCTGTTGTGCCATTGAGGCTCGCACCCGGCCCACACGTCGCCGCGCACGGCGCACAGCCCGCTGGTCTCGCGGGGTCGCTTGCTGTGTGGCTGCCATGTCGTCCAAAGCTTCGTCGAGTCGATGTTCGCGCTGGTTGCGCGTCACCCGTGGTGGTCGACGGCGTTGTTGCCGGCGAGAGCGTCCCGGCTGCGGCGGGGCCGTAGCGTATGGCTGCAGTACCTCTCGGTATACGGTCGGGGATGGAGCTGATGTATCCTTCGCCGGAGGTCGAA
>NW_003303758.1:4536546-4539282 GCF_000142945.1 Phytophthora infestans T30-4 | reverse complement strand
GACGTTGGCTGGCGGTCGACAGAAGGATAGCGCCGGGCTTCAGTTAGGAAGGGCACGCTAACTAAGTCGTTCGAATGCTTGCGCCCTCCGATTGCGCGGGTGACATTGCCCCCCACCGCGTAGCAACGAGTTGCTCGTTGGCGGCAGAAGTCAAGTGGTCTTCGCGGCTGCCAGGGTGGCAAGCCGGCTCGCCTGTCATGGGGCTAGGCTCTTGAGTTGAGCCTTGGTCCTGGTTCCCCAGCGTGTCGGTGTGCGCCCGGGGCGGCGAGACCTGGGCAGTGTCGGCGTCGTGGTCCTGCTGCACAGTGTCATACTGCGCCGCAGTTGTGTCTTTGACTCGCTGCACTTGGGCACCCTGCGTTGCTGCTGGGTCTGGCTGTGGCTCGGCGGCCTCACGCTGTAGGACGGTGTCGTCCTGGGGTGCGTCGTGAGGCGCCATCGCCACTTCTGTTTGCGGCGACACCCGCGCCGTAGGCGTACACGGTGTCACCGCCTCGTCGGCATTGAGCCGACGGCGTTTGCCTGCATGGCAAGAAGCACGCTGCGGAAGGGCAGGCTCCAGCTCGGGGGGGACGAGCTGAAGCCCAGTAGTCTTGGCGGCGGCTGGCACGGCGCTCTGCATGTTGGTGGCGGCTGCCACTACGGTGTCGCTTGATGCGGCTGCCGCAGCGGCAGTCATCGCCGCGGCGAGGTACCCAGTAGGTTGTGGGGTAGCCTCGGTCCGCGTGGGGGCAACAGGGGTCGGAGCTGGTGGCACGGCTCGCTGGTTGCGCCTGGCACAGGCCACTGCATGGCTGGCGGCAACAATGCGCGCGTAAAACACTAGGCTGCACTGGCACCCGCTGGTGAAGACATTCTGTGAACCGGGCTAATAATCGGTCGAGTGTCTCCAAGCAGGCGTCGAACGTCTCCCCTCCAAAACAGATATCATCGACAAACGACCTCCGCTTGAACACCGGAATCAAGGAAGACTGGTCAGGTTCTCCATCAGCAAACATGTCGCCGTCCGGTCCATTGACCAGGTCTTGGACCGGATCGCAGTCAGCTTGTGATTGGTGGTCAGCTTCAAACTTCGTCAGCTGACTCTGCGTTGAATCGCTGATTCCGTCGAGCTCAACTCGCCGAGTTCCCGACTCGGCTTCAGCAACAGCCATTCGTTCGGCAAACAGTTGCCATCCTCCCTTTGGTTGAACGTATCCCCATAGAGCGTTGTCGATTAGTCGCTGGTAAATCATAGGCGCATTCTTCAATTAAAATGGCATTCGTAACCATTCAAAGTGTCCAAGTGCACATACGAACGCTGAGATCTGCCGAGCTCGGCGTGTCATCAAGACTGTCCAGAATCCACTCGCAGCATCGAGCGAGCAAAACCACAAGTAGCTTTCCAATTCGGTAAGCAGGTCATCAACCAGTGGCATAGCGTATTCCATCGGTGTCGTAACCGCATTAACCAGTTTATAGTCAATGCATAGTCGAATATCCCTACCATTTTTCTTGAGCACTATCACCACTGGCGAGGCCCAAGGGCTGCTCGAGAATGATATCAACCCAGCTCGAAGCAGCCCCTTCAACAACTCGTAAAGTTTGCTCAAGTGGCGGAGAGGTATCCGCCGAGCTCTCTGCTTAATGGGTGCGTGTCCTTGAACGTCGATGTCGCACAATGCTCCGTACGCTGGAGGCGGCAGGGCATTACCACTTGAAATCATTATCCCTTCGTGCTTTCGTAGCTCTGCCACCAATTTAGCCGACTGTGCTGGCGTATGACTACTCGACTTGACGTTTGCAGCGCCATAGTCGAGTTCGGTAGGTTCAACTTCAGTAAGATCGGGAAGGAAGGCCAGCTCGTGAGCGTAGTCCGTCAATTTCAAATCTGTTCCACTACGCTCAAAGGCGTTGGTCGTACTATCGTCAACATCATCCTCTTGCTCGTCTTCGGTCGTAGCGATAGCCAAGTAGCGTTGTCTTAGAGTTTCCGTTGCGTCTCTCGTCGAGTTGCACTCGTCACCTTCATCGTGTCCTAAATCGTAGTCAATTCCGCCGGGGTCGAACACCGTCGCCGCTGAGTTCGTCACTCCGATCTATTGAAGCAAATCCAATGAAAACACCTTTACATATTGTTCCTGAATGGTATTTCTTACCTTTTTATGCAATTTTAAGATCTATTCCTAATAAAATTGGTGGAGTTGTTGCAATGTTCGGTTCATTAATAATTTTATTAACTATACCTTTTACAAACTCATCTGAAATTAGAAGTACAGCTTTTAGACCTATTTTTAAAGTTTGTTATTGGTTATTAGTTATAGCTTTCTTAATATTAGGTTGGATTGGACAATGTCCAGTTGAATATCCTTATACTGAAATTGGTATTATAAGTATGATTTATTATTTTTTTTTTTTTATCATAATTATACCATTTTTAGGTAAATTTGAAGCATATTTAGTACGTTATAGTATTAATAAATAATTTAATTTTATTTCTAAGTAATTTATTATTATATTACTTAGAAATAAAATTAACAACATTAATTTAATTAAATATATCAAATTAAAATTATGCATAATAAAAAAAAATATTAAACAATATTTTTTTTATTATTTTTTTTTATTTAGTAATAAAATTATTAGTAAAATCGATAGCTAAAGTATTTAATTTTTTATCTAATTCTTTTGAAATTTCTTTTTTTGTTAAAATTTCTTCTAAAATATCAGAATGATTATTTTGAATAAAGTTTAACC
>NW_003303758.1:4532953-4534778 GCF_000142945.1 Phytophthora infestans T30-4 | reverse complement strand
CCACGACGGGGGACGATCCCCAGAGTCGGCCCTTAGATAACGCAGGGTCGATGGACGAAGGATTGCAGAGGGCTAAAGCCGAACAGCCGGATCCCGCCGATCCACAAGTGGATCCAAGCTTTCCACTGGATAAAGTGCCTGGATCCCTATCGAGAGTGGCAACGCTAGTCAAACCCGAACCGTCGGGTTTAGACTCGTTAGAGGACCGGCTGGATCCGACAGGTGACTTCCCCAGTACCAGGATACCCGACCCCACGAAGACAGAAGGGATGACGGTCGAAGGAGAGTCGCGGTGCCTGGATCCAAGGGTGGATCAGACAAAGACCGAAGATGAACAAGTCTGCTACCGTGAAGGCGGGGATCTACACGCCGAGGATCTGGGAGAAGGTATGGCGGTAATCCCGGAGGTACCACTGACCACCGAGGAGGTCACGATTGATGATATCCAAGTGGATCCAGGGGCGAACGAACCCACTGAAGTGGATCGTCTGCGTCAGAAGATCTGGGAAAGCCGACATCTGCTGATCGGTAAGGGTAATGCGTTACCGCCCGCCGCCCACGGAGTCAAATGTGACATCGATGTCGGCGACGCGAAACCGATCGCTCAAAGGGTGCGGAAGGTGGCACCTCAGTTCCGAGAAAAACTGTCGGATCTGATTAAGGGCCTGCTGCAAGCCAGGATCATCAGCTTCTCAACGTCCCCGTGGGCGTCGCCGGTCGTCGATCGTCAGCTCCGCGTCGAACGCATCAATCTCCACGGTGGCTGGCGGAAGGTCGCTCATCGCCGCTCGGAACTCCCGGCCGCTGGTGGCATCGTAGTCGAAGTCCGTCCTTGGTACGTTGACTCCCGTGAAATGGGCGTGGAGCGTAGCTGCATCAATGGGGCACGTCTCCGGGTGCTCGTCCTCCGCTGCCGTCTCTGTCGACGCTGTCTTCAGGATCTTGGCCACACACTTGGACTCGTCCTTGGCAAACTCGTGGCGCAGCTCCTGTTGTGCCATTGAGGCTCGCACCCGGCCCACACGTCGCCGCGCACGGCGCACAGCCCGCTGGTCTCGCGGGGTCGCTTGCTGTGTGGCTGCCATGTCGTCCAAAGCTTCGTCGAGTCGATGTTCGCGCTGGTTGCGCGTCACCCGTGGTGGTCGACGGCGTTGTTGCCGGCGAGAGCGTCCCGGCTGCGGTGGGGCCGTAGCGTATGGCTGCAGTACCTCTCGGATACGCTCGGGGATGGAGCTGATGTATCCTTCGCCGGAGGCCCAGCTGTCGGCATCCTCGATCTTACTCGCCATGGTGTCGGCGAGCTCCTGCATGGCATCTGCCGCTGCGTCGCGCTCTTCATCGCTAAGTTGGCGCAGACGGAGTCGAGGTTGCCGTTCTGGGGCTGAGCCTGGGCCAATTGGCAGGACTGGGAAGGTCTCGCCCTCGTCACGCGCAGCAATCTCGGCTGTGATGTCGTCCATGGCATTACCTTCGACTGGAGTGGCACTGGTGCTGGGTGGAACTGCCGGTGGCGTTTCTTGCGCCGCCGGGGCCGTGGGTACGGCGAGGCAGGAGTCCATGCACGAGCCATGCGTCCCGCACTCGCTGCTGGTCCACGCTGGTCTAGCGCGCGGTTGGCAAGGCGATTCTCATGTAAAATCGGCGCACGGTCGATGTGTCGGATGATAAGCCTTTCCATGAACTGACCTCGTGAGAAAACAACAAAAGAGAGCCGGAGGGTGCCTCTAAAGCATAAAATGTACTTAAGCAGGGAGGATAACAGAAGTGTTAAAACGCTACGTCGATGGAAGCGGCTCCGTAGCAGACAGGCATGTATCCCAGCTGT
>NW_003303758.1:4528742-4532135 GCF_000142945.1 Phytophthora infestans T30-4 | reverse complement strand
TTCGCGACGGCTTTGTCCACGTGCGACACCGCCTCCAACTTGAGCCCAAGCTGAAGCAGATCAAGCGAGAGGCGGTGGCACTGCTGCGCTCGGAGCTGGCGCCGTGGCAGATACTCAAGGCTCTGAAGGTGTACATATACCCGACGGTAGAGTACGCCCGCAGACACCTGCGGCTGCTCGAGTCACCGCTTCAAGGCTTCGACAGCGCCATCGTGCGCGGCCTGCGCCATCTGCTCCGCCTGCCGGAGAACAGACACCACGGCATCTTCTTCTCACCAACATCGGCTGGGGGCCTGGGAATGCTGTCGCTCGTAGAGCTGCACGAAGCGCTGCAGGTGGCACACGCGTGGCAAATGATCCACTCCAAGGACCCGGCCATCCGTGCCATCGCGCGCACGCAGGTGGGACAAGTGGCGCGCAAGCGGTTCAAGCTGGTCGAGGAACACTGGCGCGGACGAGAAGACGACCTCGCACAGCGCTTCCTCAACACGGAGCTCGCCGCCTCGCCCCACGCCACGGAGACACGCCGCAACGGCGACATCGGTTCCCTATGGAACGACGTCCGCGACACGCTGCAGACCCTCGGACTCACGTTCGCCGCAGGCGACGAGGAGGAAGCACCTGGACTACTGCAGCTCCGCGTGCCGCACCACACCAAGTGGCTCAGCCACTCGACGGTGTTGAGGCACGTGAAGCTGCACATGAAGCTGCGCCGCATGGACACGTGGAAGTCCAAGGTCAGTCAGGGCACGACGGTGCGAGAGCACGGCGGCGTGGGCTCACGCTTCATCACGGCGGGTGCAGGCCTGTCCGACGCCGAGTATCGCTTCGCTATTGCGGCCCGCGCCCACCTGATTGATACCAACAGCACCCTCAAGCGCCGTCGACTCCGGGCCAACGACACCTGCCGGGCTCCGGGATGCTCCTACACGGAAGCCCCCGCCCACATCCTGAACAAGTGCAGTCCCAACATGGACACGATCAGGAAGCGCCACGACGACGCTCTTGAGCGTATTCCTGACGCCCTGTGGCGCAAGGTGGAGAAGTCCGGCGGCAGGCTCGAGGTGGCAATCAACAGGACGGTACCGAAGTACGACGGCGCGGCCCTGCGCCCCGACATCGTACTCCGGAACACGGAGACCAAGCGTGTCATCATCGCCGACCTGGCGATCACCCACGAGAACCAGCCGGCCAACGCGACCACGTCTTCAGCGCTACAACAAAGCCGCGGCAACAAGATTACCACGTATCAGACGGTCGCGGCGGCAATGATGCGCGCCGATTGGCGGGTTCGCGTGACGGGCATCGTCTACGGCTCACTCGGCTCAGTCCTGCCGAGCAACTTCAAGGTCTACACCGAGCTGCTGGCATTGCTCAAGCGGGACGCCCGCCGCCTTGACCGCCAGCTCTCCAGCCACTGCATCCGGGCCAGCGCGCGGATATGGAGCGCGCACTGCCGACGACACCGTGAGCGGCAACGAAGCGGCAATGCCTCGCGAGCGTCGCGTGGGTCCGGGGGGGGGGCCCGCGGTGCACATCGCAGGCATCGGCACGGCGGTAAAAGGGTCATTTGACTGACAGGGCACCGCCCAGGTAGGGAGCCGCCCTTTAAAACCCAGGAAGGCACAAACACCCTCCACATAGTGACATCCATATTTTAGCCTAGATTTCAGTTACGGAGAGGTTACTAACTGGTAAATACGAACACATATTCTGTTCTAATCAGTGTGAAAACTGGTTTTCGCCTTTTGGCGGACCTTTTCACTCGCATTTTTGGGCAATCGTCTGCGGCTAGCTTGCTAGCGGCGGACGAGCGGTCTCCGGGGGCGTACACCTTTCCCCCGAGGCCAACACAGTACACCGATCTTCTCTACACTTTTCTAATTCGCCTCCGACCCTGGCAAGTCTTCGGTCCCCGGACTTTTTTCTTTTCGACCAACCAGAGCGCGTGATGCGCCTCTTCTGACCAATCAGAGACCGGGCCCTGTCCTCGGACAACGAGGCCTCCACGGCCAGCCAGTTGAGTCTCGGCAGCGACGCGTCTTTCTATGGCGCAGCTGACGTGGCCGATCTGTCGGCCCGCGATTGGTCCGACTTTCGGCCAATCAGCGATGACGAGGGGGAAGGGGTTCACACTTTTCCCCCCATTCCGGTTTCAACTTCGGGGCAAAATGACGGGTTTGGACCCTCCACGCGCCGCGCCACTGCTCGGCATCGGCGGCGATTCGGCGCATCGCGCGGCGACGCCTCGGCCGGGCAAGCGTAGCCCCGCTCTTCCAGCACGACTTTGCGCCGTTTGGCGGATCGCCATCAAGACGGGCAAGAGACAGGCGGGGACGGGCAAAATGAACTTTATCTAAGTATGCCCGAATCCCTGCCCTCTCAGGTTGTACGCGGCCCCGCTCTTGATCTAAGTATGGGAGGATCCCTGGCCTCTCAGGCTGTGCGCGAGACCCGTACGGCCGAATCCCTGGTCTCTCAGGCTGTACGCGGCTTGGCCTCGCGGCTGCCTTCCCACGCGCCGCCGACTTCGCGCTCTGGCGCGACCCACACGCCGCCGCCGAGCCTCCAAGCGCGCCCGTTGGCTTCGCAGACACAGAGCTCGCGGCGACGGCCCTCTCCAACCTCCGAGACCGCCCAAGGACCTCCCAAAGACGTCACGAGTGTGCTTGCCTCACCCGGCAGGGCAGGTGGCATGCTCGTCGACCCAGCAGCTCTGTGAGCCGGCCTGGCTCGCGCTCCGCGACCCTCAGCAGCACCCCAAGACCCAAGCCCCGCCTCCAAAGCTGGCCCCGCCGGCCAGAATCCTTGCGCCGCCCGCTCATCCCGTGTTGAAGTCCACACAGTCGTGGCACCACCCGGCAGCGCGGGCGGCATGCTGCGCGACCCGGGGGTTGGTTGAAGAGCCTGTCCAAGCAACGTACGCGCACGACGCTGCCCAGTTCGAGTGCGCGTTGTGCCCGTACGTCGCTGAGAGCATGGCCAGTGCTCGTTCAGCACCGAAGGTCGGCTCACCGCGGCACCCGCTTTCAAGGACGTCTTCACCAGGGGGTGCCCGTGCAGCCTATTGTTCTACGCGCGCATTGTTGCCGCCAGCCATGCAGTGTCATGTGCCAGGCGCAACCAGCGAGCCGTGCCACCAGCTCCGACCGCTGTTGCCCCCACGCGGACCGAGGCTACCCCACCACCTACTGGGTACTCGCCGCTTCGATGACTACCGCTGCGGCAGCCGCATCAAGCGACACCGTAGTGGCAGCCGCCACCAACATGCAGAGCGCCGTGCCAGCCGCCGCCAAGACTACTGGGCTTCAGCTCGCCCCCTCCCCGAGCTGGAGCCTTGCCCCTTCCGAAGCGTGCTTCTTTGGCCATTGCATTGCAAACGCCGGTCGGAAC
>NW_003303758.1:4521180-4523973 GCF_000142945.1 Phytophthora infestans T30-4 | reverse complement strand
CTTTCTTTACGAAGGACGTGGACCTCAGTGTTATTCCTCGTTGTTTCGTGACAATTTCTCGGATTTCCTCCGCGTACGCATGAGCATGAAGTTAAAGTTGACGCCGATCGATTTTACTGTTGCAAGACGTCGAGGTCTGTCGACCCTACATCCAGTTGAATGCTGTATTGCTCGAGCCCATTCCGCATCCTGGCGACGATACTTCAGTCGACGCAGTTACTAGAGATAGTGCGGTCGGAAGTGGCGAGATTTACGATCGAGCATCAGCAAACAAGGTCTTGACCAACCACGACTCGATGGCTCCTTACACGCAGTATGTTTTCACACTGAGAAGCCGAGATGGCTTCGTAGAATGGCCCCTCAAGAAACGCTTTTCGCAGTGCCACGACCTCCACTCCAAGTTGCAGCGAGTTGTTCGATGGGATTGGTCTAACTTGGAAAACTGCCAGTCGTTCGAGCCACTGGCGACGATGCTGAATCATCTAATGGGGCGCGAAGCACGCACGTGTGGACACTGACGCGATCATCCACGAGCGCTGCAACAAACTAGCCGGCTTTGTTTTGACACTGCTGGCAGTGTACGTGGAACTGGATGTTCTGCTGCGTGATCAATCAGCTAAAGGAAGCACTGATCTCCGAGGCGGGGGGTCCTGGGGCGGCGGCGTGGGGGTCATGAGCGTCCTCGTCGTCGCTGCTGTCGCTGTCGAGCTCCAAGGGCCAATGGCGGACCGCCAAGGCCCGAGCTGTGGCGGCTGTGAGCGCGGCACCCGGTGATACCGAGTCGGGCAGCCTGCCGGCCGCCCTGCCGGGTGGTGCCACATCGTAGGGGGGGTCTTGGGGGCTGGCGAGGGCCGTCAACGGGAGTCCTGCGTCCGCGGAAGCCACACGGGCGCGCTTGGAAGACTCGGCGGCGGCGTGTGGGCCGCGCCAGAGCGCGAAGTCGGCGGCGCCTGCGAAGGCGGCCGCGAGGCCGAGCCGCGTACGGGCTGAGAGGCCAGCGACCGGGGTATACCTAGACCAAGTATAGCCCCGCGTACAGGCTGAGAGGCCAGGGATTCGGCTGTACTTGGTCCCAGTATGGGGCCGCGTACAGCCTGAGAAGCCAGGGATTCGGCCGTACGGGTCTCGCGTACAGCCTGAGAGGCCAGGGATCCTCCCATACTTAGATCAAGTATGGGGCCGCGTACAGCCTGAGAGGGCAGGGATTCGGGCATACTTAGAGTAAGTATATTTTGCCCGACCCCGCCTGGCTCTCGCACGTCTTGATGGCGATCCGCCAAACGGCGCGAGGTCGTGCTGGAAGGGCGGGGCTGCGCTTGGGCGGCCGAGGCGTCGTCCCGCGATGCCGCTTGGCGTGCAATGGGCGCTGCATGTGTTGCACACGTGCCCGAAGTTGCACCCGCTGAATCACCGCCGGTGCCGAGCAGTGGCACGGCGCGTGGAGGGTCCAAATCGCCATTTTGGCCTGAAGTTGAAGCCGAAACGGGGGCAAAAGTGTAAACCCCTGCCCCCTCGTCGTCGCTGATTGGCCAAAAGTCGGACCAATCGGGGGCCGCCAGATCGGCCTCGTCAGCTGCGCTATAGAAAGACGCGTCGCTGCCGAGACTTGATTGGCTGGCTGTGGAGGCCTCGCTGTCCGAGGACAGGGCCCGGTCTCTGATTGGCCAGAAGAGTCGCATGGCGCGCTCTGATTAGCGAAAAAGAAGAAAAAAAATCCGACAACCAAAGACTTACGAGGTCGCAGGCGAATTAGAAAAGTGTAGAGAAGATCGGTGTAGTGTGTTCTGTAGTTGGCCTCGCGGGGGAAAGGTGTACGCCCCCGGAGACCGCTCGTCCGCCGCTAGCAAGCTAGCCGCAGACGATTGCCCAAAAATGCGAGTGAAAAAGTCCGCCAAAAGGCGAAAACCAGTTTTCACACTGATTAGAACAGATATGTGTTCGTATTTACCAGTTAGTAACCTCTCCGTAACTGAAATCTAGGCTAAAATATGTATGTCACTAAGTGGAGGGTGTTTGTGTCTTCCTGGGTTTTTTAAGGGCGGTTCCCTACCTGGGTAGTGCCCTCTCGGTCATGATGACCAGCTTATCGCCGTGCCGGTGCCTGCGATGTGCGCCGCGGGGCCCCCCCAGACCCACGCGACGTTCGCGAGGTAGAGCCGCTTCTATGCCGATCGCGGTGCAGACGGCTGTGCCTACCCCTATATATATATATGGATATATATAAATATATATATATATATATATATATATATATATATATATATATATATATATATATATATATATATATATATATATATATATATATATATATATATATATATATATATATATATATATATATATATATATATATATATATATATATATATATATATATATATATATATATATATATATATATATATATATATATATATATATATATATATATATATATATATATATATATATATATATATATATATATATATATATATATATATATATATATATATATATATATATATATATATATATATATATATATATATATATATATATATATATATATATATATATATATATATATATATATATATATATATATATATATATATATATATATATATATATATATATATATATATATATATAGATATATATATATATATATATATATATATATATATATATATATATATATATATATATATATATATATATATATATATATATATATCACATATATATATATATATAGATATATATATATATATATATATATATATATATATATATATATATATATAT
>NW_003303758.1:4519475-4519910 GCF_000142945.1 Phytophthora infestans T30-4 | reverse complement strand
GCCACCGGCAGGCACCGTCAAAGCGCAGGAGCCACTCGCCGTTGGCGTCGTCGATGGTCTCCTCGTCGACCGGACCTGGCGCTTCGACGTGCGGCTCGCTCGCATCCCCGTCCATTGCGTCGCTGTCCTTGGTCTCGTCCTCGCATGCAGGCGCGTCTAGCAGAGCGGGTAGCAGGCGGGCGGCGATGCGTGACACGACCAGGCTTCGTGGCAGCAGTGGGTCCCAGCGGGGGGCAGGCGTGGCGGCGAGCCTCGTCGCAATGCGGCCCGCGATGGTAGTGCGCGGTAGCGGGGGGCCCCAGCGTGGGGGTGGCACCTGAGCGAGGCGCCCGGCGATCCTAGACGCGACCAGCACGCGCGGAAGTGGAGTGCCCCAGCGGTTCTCTTGTTCTCTTTCTCTGTTGCCTGCACTTCAACATCGGTGGAGCTTACCAG
>NW_003303758.1:4517634-4518619 GCF_000142945.1 Phytophthora infestans T30-4 | reverse complement strand
TCGGCTGCGATGTCGTCCCATGGCATTACCTTCGACTGGAGTTGCACTGGTGCTGAGTGGTGCTGCCCGGTGCCGTTTCTTGCGCCGCCAGGGCCGTGGGTACGGCGAGGCAGGAGTCCATGCACGAGCCATGCGTCCCGCACTCGCTGCTGGTCCTCCGCTGGTCTAGCGCGCGATTGGCAAGGCGATCTGCATGCGCGTTGGCCTGGCGGTCGATGTGCCGGAGTTTGTGCGTGTCCACGGAGCGGAGCGCGTGACGCACTCGGTTGCGGAGTTGGCGGAGCCGCGCATTCCTGCATGCGAAGGTGCCCTTTACCTGAGCGATTACCAGGCTGCTGTCGCCCTCGACTTCCAGGTGCGAGGCACCGTGGTGGACTGCGCTCTGTACGCCGAGCAGTAACGCCGTGTACTCGGCGGTGTTGTTCGTTTCGGAGCGGCTTGGCATGTAGTGCGAGCATGTCCAACCCACGGCACCGCTGGGCGCAAAGAGTGCGGCACCTGCTCCACCAGGTCCTGGGTTCCGTCGGCATGCGCCGTCAAAGCGCAACAGCCATGTCTCGTCGGCTGCCGGTCCACCATCCACGTCCATTGCTGCGTTCGCTGCCGCTGCCGCAATGTCTGCTGCAACTGTTGCTGCTATGTCTGCTGCGGCTGTTGCTGCTGCTGCTAGCGGCTCTGGTTGCGATGGAGGTTCTTGTGGTGGCGGTGGCTGCCGTCGCTGAGGCTGCGCTGGCTCCGTTGAAAGGCCCGTGACAAGTCGTGCGATGGCTGCGGCCCCGATCGCGCGGTGACATGGCCCCCACCGCGTGGCACGAGTGCCCGTTGCGGCAGAAGTCAGTGGTCTTCGCGCTGCCAGGGTGGCAGCCGGCTCGCCTGTCATGGGGCTAGGCTCTTGAGTTGAGCTTGGTCTTGGTCCCCAGCGTGTCGGTGTGCGCCGGGGCGGTGAGACCTGGGCAGTGTCGGCGTCGTGGTCCTGCTGCACAGT
>NW_003303758.1:4509356-4511950 GCF_000142945.1 Phytophthora infestans T30-4 | reverse complement strand
CCCACCGACGTCATGGAGGGGTAGACTACCACGATCACGGAAAACTGCTTTTACGCCTTAAACGTTGGCCAATGCGCTGCATCTACTGCAGCAGCAGCTTATACAACAAGCGGAGGTGATGCAGGCTGGTATTCGCAGCAGATTGGCGCAGTGAGAATATACTTTAACCGGTCCAATAACCCTTGAGCTGTTCGACAAACCGGTGCTGGTGTCTTGTTGTGGGAAGACATTTTCTTCGAGGACGGCAGCTGAAGCGCGGAAGAAGAAATTTGAATGTCCGCTTTGCCGAGCGGCAACCGATAAGGCTTTTGTTTTTACTTCTTGGCCTTAGCTGCAAAAGATATGTTTTCACCATTTGGTATGACTGCATGCATGAATCGTGTGTTTGTCCAACGGAATCCGTGCGGGCTGTCATCACAGTGTATTTAGCTTGATATATGTTTTATTTTCAATGCTCGTATAATTAGTTGTTGAGACGTTGCTAGGGCTGTCCCTGTGTTGGGACACTAACAACCCCATCATGACGATGCACCAGCGTATGCATCACATAGTAAAATAGCGGTTTCGATATACAAATCGCCAGACAAGAGGGCGGTGCCTCAAGCTGAGTGCACGGTAAACGCATCCAGAGACGGATCCGTTTTTTTTTTCGTATAACGATGGAGTCCACAAGCCTGCTGTGAACGGGCATTCACATTCTTGACGTCCTGGTCCCCAGTCAGCTGAAGTTCAAGGTGCTGCAATGTTTTTAAAGCTCGAACAAGATCGTGACTCGACTGGGGCAGTTTATAGAGGAGCATGAGGCGAGAGAGGAGAGAGAGGACAATCACAGCAAGTGAGATGAACGAACTTCTACTACGGGGGTGTAGACGAGAGTAGTGTGGGGGCTCTATGGAATTTGAAGGTGAAATGTTCGTACAAGAGCGAGGGCGTATTCCAGAGCAGGCGATTAGGGAATCAAATAATCGGGCGAAGCTTAGTTCGCCTCGAGATACGAGGATGTCGGTTTCACAGACTAAAGTGGGTGAATATGGTCGAGGCCGAGGTCAAAGATGAGAACAACTTGAATATACGACAGAAGGTCGACGACATGGAGGGGAAGACTACCACGATAACGGAAAACGCTTTTTCGCCTTAAACGTTGGCCAATGCGCTGCATCTATTGCAGCAGCAGCTTATACAACAAGCGGAGGTGATGCAGGCTGGTATTCGCAGCAGATTGGCGCAGTGAGAATATACTTTAACCGGTCCGATAACCCTCGAGCTGTTCGACAAAGCGGTGCTGGTGTCTTGTTGTGGGAATACATTTTCTTCGAGGACGGCAGCTGAAGCGCGGAAGCAGAAATTTGAATTTTCCGCTTTGCCGAGCGGCAACCGATAAGGCTTTTGTTTTTACTGCTTGGCCTTAGCTGCAAAAGATATGTTTTCACCATTTGGTATGACTGCATGCATGAATCGTGTGTTTGTCCAACGGAATCCGTGCGGTCTGTCATCACAGTGTATTTGACTTGATATATGTTTTATTTTCAATGCTCGTATAATTAGTTGTTGAGACGTTGCTAGGGCTGTCCCTGTGTTGGGACACTAACCACCCCATCATGACGATGCACCAGCGTATGCATCACATAGTAAAATAGCGGTTTCGATATACAAATCGCCAGACAAGAGGGCGGTGCCTCAAGCTGAGTGCACGGTAAACGCATCCACAGACGGATCCGTTTTTTTTCTCGTATAACGATGGAGTCCACAAGCCTGCTGTGAACGGGCATTCACATTCTTGACGTCCTGGTCCCCAGTCAGCTAAAGTTCGAGGTGCTGCAATGTTTTTAAAGCTCGAACAAGATCGTGACTCGACTGGGGCAATTTATAGAGGAGCATGAGGCGAGAGAGGAGAGAGAGGACAATCACAGCAAGTGAGATGAACGAACTTCTACTACGGGGGTGTAGACGAGAGTAGTGTGGAAGCTCTATGGAATTTGAAGGTGAAATGTTCGTACAAGAGCGAGGGCGTATTCCAGAGCAGGCGATTAGGGAATCAAATAATCGGGCGAAGCTTAGTTCGCCTCGAGATACGAGGATGTCGGTTTCACAGACTAAAGTGGGTGAATATGGTCGAGGCCGACGTCAAAGATGAGAACAACTTGAATATACCACAGAAGTCGACGACATGGGAGGGGAAGACTACCACGATCACGGAAAACGCTTTTTCGCCTTAAACGTTGGCCAATGCGCTGCATCTACTGCAGCAGCAGCTTATACAACAAGCGGAGGTGATGCAGGCTGGTATTCGCAGCAGATTGGCGCAGTGAAAATATACTTTTAACCGGTCCGATAACCCTTGAGCTGTTCGACAAACCGGTGCTGGTGTCTTGTTGTGGGAAGACATTTTTCTTCGAGGACGGGCAGCTGAAGCGCGGAAGAAGAAATTTGAATGTCCGCTTTTGCCCGAGCGGCCAACCGATAAGGCTTTTGTTTTTTACTTTCTTTGGCCTTTAGCTGCCAAAAGATATGTTTTTCCATCTTTTTGGTATGTACTTGCATTCATGGATTCGTGGTGTTTGGTCCAACGGGAATCCCGGTGGCGGGGCTTGGTC
>NW_003303758.1:4503697-4507745 GCF_000142945.1 Phytophthora infestans T30-4 | reverse complement strand
CATGTGTTATCTCATTTGGTTTTACGTCATGTTTGAATCTTGTCGTAATCCCGAAAAGTACAACCCTGACTGCATCGTCCTTGTAGCACGGATGGTGCCAAAGAACGCTGTGCTGCAAGTTGCGGCACAGCTCCAGAAATCTACCGGAGTGGAACTACCATAATCCAGTAGAAAAGTACTGGATTGAACCCCAAGCTGATTGGCATCTCCAAAATACAGAAGAAATTCGTTAGGTGCGCAAAACGAATAAGCGAGCTCAGGTGGATTTCTAGGTTTACCGCTTTATTTTGTGAGCATACGTATCGTTAAAAGTTTCAATCTCAATTTGTCACCAACCTTTGTGAATCGAGCGCCAACAAGAGGACGAGACCCCAGGCGCCCAAGCGCAGCCCCGCCATATGGTAAATAGGGCTGGCCAGGCCAAACGGTTTCTGCATATCAGGATGTTTCGGGGAGTCCATTATATATCACTTATAGACGAGTGACATACCATATGTTATTTCAATTGGTTTTACTTCATATAACACTCGTGATTTTGTCGAAACCAATCCGTGTGGGCTGTCATCATAATCTACTTGACCTGACAAAATGTTTATAATACCATTTCTACACATTCTTAATATGGTAAAATAGGGCTGGTCCAGGATAAAGGGTTTCTCCATTTCAGGATATATTTTGGGGAGTCCGTTACAAATCACTAAAAGACGAGTTACAAAACATGTGTTATCTCATTTGGTTTTACGTCATGTTTGAATCGTGTGTAACCCGAAAAATACAACCCTGACTGCATCGTCCTTGTAGCACGGATGGTGCCAAAGGACGCTGTGCTGCAAGTTGCGGCACAGCTCCAGAAATCTACCGGAGAGGAATTACCATAATCCAGTAGCAAAGTACTGGATTGTACCCCAAGCTGATTGACATCTCCAAAATACAGAAGAAATTCGTTAGGTGCGCAAAACGAATAAGCGAGCTTAATCAATTGTATTTCTAGGTTTACCGCTTTATTTTGTGAGCATACGTATCGTTAAAAGTTTCAATCTCAATTTGTCACCAGCCTTTGTGAATCGAGCGCCAGCTAGAGGACGAGACCCTAGGCGCCCAAGCGCAGCCCCGCCATATGGTAAATAGGGCTGGCCAGGACAAAGGGTTTCTGTATATCAGGATGTTTCGGGGAGTCCATTATATATCACTTATAGACGAGTGACATACCATATGTTATCTCAATTGGTTTACTTCATATAACACTCGTGATTTTGTCGAAACCAATCCGTGTGGGCTGTCACCATAATCTACTTGACCTGACAGAATGTTTATAATACCATTTCTACACGTTCTTAATATGGTAAAATAGGGCTGGTCCAGGATAAAGGGTTTCTCCATTTCAGGATATATTTTGAGGAGTCCGTTACAAATCACTAAAAGACGAGTTACAAAACATGTGTTATCTCATTTGGTTTTACGTCATGTTTGAACCGTGTGTAACCTGAAAAATACAACCCTGGCTGCATCGTCCTTGTAGCACGGATGGTGCCAAAGAACGCTGTGCTGCAAGTTGCGGCACAGCTCCAGAAATCTACCGGAGAGGAATTACCATAATCCAGTAGCAAAGTACTGGATTGTATCCCAAGCTGATTGACATCTCCAAAATACAGATGAAATTTGTTAGGTGCGCAAAACGAATAAGCGAGCTTAATCAATTGTATTTCTAGGATTACCGCTTTATTTTGTGAGCATACGTATCGTTAAAAGTTTCAATCTCAATTTGTCACCAACCTTTGTGAATCGAGCGCCAGCTAGAGGACGAGACCCTAGGCGCCCAAGCGCAGCCCCGCCATATGGTAAATAGGGCTGGCCAGGCCAAAGGGTTTCGGTATATCAGTATGCTTCGGGGAGTCCATTATATATCACTTATAGACGAGTGACATACCATAGGTTATTTCAATTGGTTTTACTTCATATATCACTCGTGTTTTTGTCCAAACCAATCCGTGTGGGCTGTCATCATAATCTACTTGACCTGACAAAATGTTTATAATACCATTTCTACACGTTCTTAATATGGTAAATAGGGCTGGTCCAGGATAAAGGGTTTCTCCATTTCAGGATATATTTTGGGGAGTCCGTTACAAATCACTAAAAGACGAGTTACAAAGCATATGCTATCTCATTTGGTTTTACGTCATGTTTGAATCGTGTGTAACCCGAAAAATACAACCCTGACTGCATCGTCCTTGTAGCACGGATGGTGCCAAAGAACGCTGTGCTGCAAGTTGCGGCACAACTCCAGAAATCTACCGGAGAGGAATTACCATAATCCAGTAGCAAAGTACTGGATTGTATCCCAAGCTGATTGGCATCTCCAAAATACAGAAGAAATTCGTTAGGTGCGCAAAACGAATAAGCGAGCTTAATTAATTGGATTTTTAGGTTTACCGCTTTATTTTGTGAGCATACGTATCGTTAAAAGTTTCAATCTCAATTTGTCACCAACCTTTGTGAATCGAGCGCCAACTAGAGGACGAGACCCCAGGCGTCCAAGCGCAGCCCCGCCATATGGTAAATAGGGCTGGCCAGGCCAAAGGGTTTCTGCATATCAGGATGTTTCGGGGAGTCCATTATATATCACTTATAGACGAGTGACATACCATATGTTATCTCAATTGGTTTACTTCATATAACACTCGTGATTTTGTCGAAACCAATCCGTGTGGGCTGTCACCATAATCTACTTGACCTGACAGAATGTTAATAATACCATTTCTACACATTCTTAATATGGTAGATAGGGCTGGTCCAGGATAAAGGGTTTCTCCATTTCAGGATATATTTTGGGGAGTGTTGAAGCTGCACCCGATGAATCGCCGTCAGAGTCGAGCAGTGGTACGGCGCGTGGAGGGTCCAAACCGTCATTTTGGTTCGAAGCTGAAGCCGAAACGGGGGCAAAAGTATGAACCCCTGCTCCCTCGCCGTCGCTGATTGGCTGAAAGTCGGGACCAATCGCGGGCCGCCAGATATCATCGTCAGCTGCGCTATAGAAAGACGCATCGCTGCTGAGACTTGATCGGCTGGCCGTGGAGGCGTCGCTGTCCGAGTACAGGGCCCGGTCTCTGATTGGTCAGAAGAGGCGCATGGCGCACTCTGAATGACCAAAAGGGTAGATAAGACCAAGTTAGCTGGCCTCGGGGGGGGGGGCGCTCGTCCACTCCCAGCAAGCTGGTCGTGGCAGAGTGCCCAAAAATGCGAGTGAAAAAATCCGTTAAAAGGCGGAAAACAGTTTTCCCACTGATTAGAGCAGAAAAGTTTTGTGCATTACCATTTGGCTTACTCGTTACCAAATTGTAATTTGGTCGCTACCTAATTTCAATGTCTAAAATAAAGATGATGCCTGCGAGTCGACCACCGAAATGAGTTTGGAGGGCAGTTCCCTACATGAGTATGGCTCTGTTGGCCGCGCAGGGCCTAATTACTGTCTAGCGGCGGCTTCTCTAGGATAGCCCCCCCCCCCCGGTCTCCGTCGCCCGGCTGCCTCTTGGTCCTTGGCTGGGCCTCGCCTGGTGTTGGTGAGAACGGTGCCGGCTGCAGTGCAGATTCCAGATGCGGCGGCTATGATGCATTCGGCAGACAGCTGCCGGTCCAGCCGCTTTGCATCGCGCTTGAGTAGCCCCAGGTGTGTGGTGAAGACTTGGTGGTTGCCACTAGCGACCGCCCCAAGCGACCCGTACACGAGCGCCGAGAGGTGTACCGTCTATCCTTGGCGCTCGAGGTGTCGCTTGATGCGGTCGTACTTGGCTCCCTTGTGGCTGGCGATCCGGGACAGTGCCGAGCTACTCGCGTCGTCACTCGCCTGCTCCTCAAACGCCACGGCCAGGTCGACTACCGCCACCGGCTTCTTGGGTGTGGTTGTAAAGCTGAATGGTCGGACGACCAGCACGACCGTGCTGAGCACCGCGTGAACCAGACCGTGCCGTCACTCTCCGGCTCCGACGATGCGAGGAGCGCACGCTCAATAATCTTGAGTGCGACGTCATGGCGGCCACGGACTGCGTCC
>NW_003303758.1:4497003-4502904 GCF_000142945.1 Phytophthora infestans T30-4 | reverse complement strand
GCATCCTCTGGTCCAAGCCATCTCTTACCCTCGAAATTCCCCTCGTAGCAACCTGTTGAACGCTCCGGAAACCCTTTCTGTGCCATGGGCCATCAGCTCGTTGGCTTCCAGGAAACTTGGACAGTCGACGGGCGAGGAGGCCGCTGTAGAGCTTTTTAGATGGCGGTCTGTTAGGCAGATTGGGTCGCCAGTTGTTTGGCTGCTGCGGGTCTCTTTTTCTTGTGCAGCAGGCGAACGAACCCGACCTTTCCACAGGGCAGGCACGGCGGCGGTGGCGCCAGCAAAGCCGGAAGGCTGCATGCAGGAGGGGCAGCATCTGAACCTGGAAGCGGCGGTACACGTTGTACCCGACCCCATCATGCCCTGGACTTGAGCCGGCTTTGACGTGGGAGAGCTGGTCTTCGATCTCGTCCAGCGTAGGCTCTGCGGTCAACGCGCTTGTCTCGTGGCTAGGCGTCGACATCACCTCCAGGAACGTGCGGAACTCTGTGCCTTTGGCGCTGTCGTAGTCGAATGGTGTCCGCTGGGTGCTGGTGGCGGTAAAGTACTCGTGGAGGGTGGCGCGGTCGATAGGACATTTCTCCTGACTGGGGTTCACCGCCTCCTCCGTTGAAGCACGTCGCAGGATCTCGGCCACGCACTCCCGTTCGTGTGTGGCGAACTTCTTCCGCAGTCTGGTCCGGTCCATCGCCGAACGAAGCCGCCCGACACGGCGCCGGGCCCTGCGCACTGCCTTCTGGTTGTGCGGCGTGGAGCGCTGCACATTCTCCATGGTGTCGAGCGCCTCGTCAAGCCTGTGCTCCAGGTGGTCGCGTGTGACGCGGGGTGGCCGGCGGGGTGGCTGCTGTATACGAGGCTCCCGGGGCTGTGGTCGTGCTGGCTGCGTCGGAAGGGCAAATGGCCGGAGCGCTGCTCGAAGTCGTTCAGGAATTGCGCTGATGTAGCCTTCACCTGATGTCCAGTCGCCAGCGTCCACGATCTTGCTTGCCAGCTCCTCGGACACACGCGTCACGGCGGCGGCAGCCGCATCGACGTCGTCTTCGTCCAGCTTCTTGAGGCGAAGCCGTGGTTGCTTGGCAGGGGCGGAGTCAGGCCCGATGGCGATGGTTGGAAACACCTCACCCCCGTCTCGCGCTGCAACCTCAGCCTCGTCGTCTTCGGTAGGCACAGCGGTCGCATCCTCCATCGCGGTATTAGCACCGAGGACCTCATCAGACCCCGGTACACAATGCGTTTCGCCGGGCTCGACGAGGGGCTGCGGTGTCTGAAAGCACCGATTGCGAGTCTCCGCGTGTGGGCCGCACTCGGTCACCGTGCGGCGCAGGTCCAGGGCGCGGTTCGCGAGGCGGTCGGCATGCTGGTTGGCCTTTCGGTCGATGTGCTGCAAGCGGTACCAGTCGAGCTGCCGAAGAGAGGCCTGGACTCGGTTTCGGAGAGACCGCAACCGCTTGTTGTTGCACGCGAAGGCACCGCGCACTTGCGAGAGGATCAGGTGGCTATCGCCCTCGACATTCAAGCGTTTGGCGCCGTGGTGGGTCGCGCTCTGCACGCCGAGCAGTAGCGCCGTGTACTCGGCGGTGTTGTTCGTTTCGGAGCGGCTTGGCATGTAGTGCGAGCACGTCCACACCACGGCACCGCTGGGTGCAAAGAGTGCGGCACCTGCTCCACCAGGTCCTGCGTTCCGTCGGTATGCGCCGTCAAAGCGCAACAGCCATGTCTCGTCGGCTGCCGGTCCACCATCCACGTCCATTGCTGCGTTCGCTGCCGCTGCCGCCGACTCAATTTGCGCTTTTAAAATTTGTTGTATTGATACCGTAGCAATTTCTCGAAAGCGCTTAAATGGCGACATGATGCATGGAAGTAAGAGCCTCTGTGCTGACGAGATGCAGTAGCTACACTTGTAACTTCTAATAGCTTCCGTGAGGTGGTGCATTGCGAATTGTTATTATTGTACCCGTTTTTAAATAGACATTGACAATTTGCATCAATTACTTGGACATGTTTTACATTATTTAGTGCTCGCTAGCTACACGCAACTACTGAGAGCATCGAGCTCTTCATCGACACGACCAGCAGCTGGGACAAGCATCTGGACTTGGTGCGTCGCCAGCGGACTATCGGCCGGCAGCATGCTTCCCGCCCTGCCGGGTGGGGAAATAGATCTTGCGGGGTCTGCACGGGGCCTGGCGGCGGCATCCTCGCTGCTGATAGCTGGATGACTCGACGATACCATCGAAGTCCGCCCTTCGGAGTGCCACCTGCAGGCACGCACCCAACGGGCAGCCTACCGCCCGCCCTGCCGGGCAAGCCACCACAGCCCTTGAGGATCCGCCCGCTGTGTGTCCCCTTCGCTCCTTCCGTCTTTGTGTCCTTCCTGTCCTAGCTGTGCCCCTCTGTCGCGCGCCACCCTCCTGCTGCATGCGTCAACGCCACCCTCCTGTCTGCATGCCGTTGTCGCCACCCTCCTGTCACACGTGCCGCCGCCGTCATCGCCCCTCGCCATCTCGCTCCCCGCCTTCTGTAATAATAATGTTTAGTGTGTGGGCCACAATATCTAATCCATAAACTAATAAATTGATTTTGAGGGTTTTTATTTAGCGTACCCTAGTTTTGGTACAGGTCCGATAAGGTCATTTGGTCCGATAAATTTTGGTATGGCACAGTATCAAGATGCCATGCAGTACCTTCAAGAAGTGGCAGGTCGTTTCAAGAGAGGTGAGTTCGAAGATCCTACCCGAGCCGTGGGCGAGCCCGATCCGGAGGAGCTTTTACCAGACACATCTGTACCAGCTACATGCGTTTCCGAGCCAGACGAAGAAGTCACAGCTTTCGCAACGGCAAGAGAGGAGGATAATCACATAGCAAACTTGTCAGAGCGGTCTGGTCAGTCGGGGCAGTCGGATGAGTCGGGTCAGTCGGGCCGGTCGGGCCATTGTGGGGAGCTTGGAGAGTCTTCACAAACGATTGAATCGAGCGGTATAGGCAATGAGAGTTCACGTGGAGATTGTGGAGCTTTACTAATTAACGATGAAATTCCACTAAACGCGCCCCTAGAGGCAGCTGCAGAGGACACGCCGTTTGAAATCGCAAGTCCTCCGAGGTCACGAGGAAGGCCAAAGTTAACCCCCAAAGCCAAGAAAGCAGCCCGCAAAAAAGCTGTTGATATGGCGAAAGAAGACGCGGAACTTTACGCGGCAAATTTAAGCCTTGCCACAGTTGAAAGTGTGTTATCTATCGACGCTACATACGAATCCGCGGCTGCTGTTCTCACAAAGTTCAAGATGGTTGACACAAGCTTCAAGTTTAAGGCGCCTACAGCTCGAACCGTATCCAGCCTACCACCAACGAAGCTGGTTATACAATCGGACTCTATAACGAGAATTTTACGTCCCGAACAAATTCGAACATGCAGTGGAAAAGTCGCAAAACGGCAAGCAAAATACAAAGGACTACGCGAACAGGGTGTGGTGCTGGATATTGCTGGGATTGGTTTGTATTCAACACGAACGGTGGGTATCATGAAGAAATGGCACACAGCTACAAAATCCATTAAACTTATCGAGAGAGGTCTGAGTTGGGCGGAGAGTATTGATTTCGATGTCACCATGCCGCAGTCGTTTCAAGTCACAGAGTAGTCCATTCTTCCAGCAAAACTGAAGGCCATCCCCCTGCGTCAGCCAGAAGGTATGTATTTGTGTCGTTGTGCGAAATGGTTTCAGCTCATTCGTGAACTTTCCTTAAATGGAGGTAGAGCGGGAAATGCTGCACGTCATGGGAAAGCTCAACTAAGGACGATACTATTAGCTTTGTTATGTCCTCGCTCTTCGAGTCCAAAGCCAGTATTATAACTGTGGATACAAATGTTATGCGGTCCAATGGAACATGGTGCTGTCTCAGTCCCGATGACGGTATTCGCGGACATGTTCAAGAACTTGTCGACGGAGAAAATTCTGATCCCTGTATGCTGCAACAAGAACCATTGGTGTGGTATTATGGTGGATGTGGAGCGCACAGATGCAATCGTGTACGACCCAATGGCTTCTACATACATGATTGGAGTCCGAGCGCTTACTGAGAAGATAGTGACCCAGCTGCCAAATTCCGCCCCACGAAAGTATCGTGTCTCTCCCTATCGTGGAAATCTAGGCGTTCAGGTCGACAGTTTTAACTGCGGGATGTATGTCTTGCTGGCGTTTGAAGTGTTTGCTGGGGCCGACGGACTTAGCTACCTGAACAGAAAGGAACTACAGTATTTGCGCTATCGATACCTCTGCATGTGGGTGTAAGCCTTACAAGTTAGCAATCGTTTTACTTTAGAAAAACGTTTTTGAGTGCTAAGTTGGATCCGCTGTGAACGGAGTACATTGAATGCTTTGCCCTCTTCGTCAGATTCAGAGTCTTAATATCCGTGTATACGCGCTGGACACGTATACTTGGAGTGCGTTTCCTGTGATTGCACAACTGAACCTTTATCTAGTCGGGGTCAGTCGGGCATCCGTCGGGTTGGGTCGGGCAATGTAGCCTGACTCTTTCACACCCAGTCGGGCTAGATAACGAGTGCCATCTACACCTTTGCCAGTCCAAATCGGCGACAGTGTAAAGCAAAGCGGTGTGAAGTAACTTAAGTGACAAAGAAATTTATAATTTTTATTTTCAAAAATTGACTTTAGAGCAATGGCGATTTAGTGCAGAGCTAACTGGTGGTCGGCATCAAAACCTCTTCTTCTGGCATCATGCCAACAGAACCAAAGCATGGCCTCGCGGCCCGGACACGCGTTCTCGACGCACACAAGGCTGGGCAGGACTGGGCCTTAGTAGCCGATTGCAACGGAATTCCAGCTACACTCGACACGCAGACGGAGCCGTCGCGACTGGGCGATGCTAGACGACTCCATGAGCATGCGGAAGATAAGCTCCTCGCTGTAGCCTGCCTTCTCCAGCATCGTGATGCGCTCCAGCGGCTTGAACCAGCGCACGCGTCTCCGCCGATGTCGTCCTGCGGTTGCCTGCCTGTTCCCCCGCCCTGTGTTTTCTCCCGCTGATGCTGCGCCGCGTTCACTGAAGTCCTCCACACACATTGCGGGGTTCGAGCCAGCCCCACCGCTGGACCACCGCGTCGAGGCACTGCGCTGCCGCCGATGCCCACGCCGAATTCGTAGACGGTGACGGTGGACCAGCGTACGCTCTTGGTCGCCATGGCTGCTGTGTATGTGGCTGTTGGACTGGGGCGAGGAAGGAATGGAGGTAAGACCCAGAGGGCGTCGGCTGTATGTCGCTCACGCGCTTCTCCCGGGTGGCCACTCACTCGCGCCGCTGCCATGCAAGCACCAGATTTGGTGGATCTGCTCCATCCACTTACAAACACTCAGTGGCTTGCCTTGCGTTGTTTTTCCCAGTCAGCGCTCAGTTCAACATCGTCCGCTTGCCCAGAAAACAGAGCGCCGGATGCAGCTGCTTGAAAACGCTGCAGAGCATAGCTTCCATGTATGGGTCTGCACTTGGTTAACAAGATGGCGCGCCACTGTGCGTTGTCAGTGGCAGCTATTCGTAGCGAACCTATGGAGTACGGCACGTAAAGTTTTGCACTACACTAAATCAACTTTCATGACAGGCTTTTTCTAAAAAAATAAATTTCAAAAATTAAAAAATAATAATTACGGGACGTTCCACTTTGCTTTACACTGTCGCCGATTTGGACTGGCAAAGGTGTAGTAATCCTTCCTGGCGCCAAAAACTGAACATTTCCGTTTGAGTCTGTCTTGGAACTTTGAATTGACGATAGAATCAGAAATCGATGTGTTGGGAACGCGAGAAAATAGCTGGGGGCATGTTTTTCGTTCAGATCGGAAAGGAAAATGGACTCCAATACCAAATGCAGTGCAGCTAGAGCTTCGAGTATTA
>NW_003303758.1:4490740-4496903 GCF_000142945.1 Phytophthora infestans T30-4 | reverse complement strand
GCATCATCCACATGCTGAAGCAAAAAAGCGGTGAGGCGACGGAGCTGGTGGAATTGTCGCAACGTATTGGCGCAGGCGCGTCACCTCCATCCATTTGAACTGACAGAATCTTTATAAGACGGTTACAACTCACTCCTAATATGGTAAATAGGGCTGGTCAGGATAAAGGGTTTCTCCATTTCAGGATATATTTTGGGGAGTCCGCTACAAATCACTAAAAGACGAGTTACAAAACATGTGTTATCTCATTCGGTTTTACGTCATGTTTGAATCGTGTGTAACCCGAAAAATACAACCCTGACTGCATCGTCCTTGTAGCACGGATGGTGCCAAAGAACGCTGTGCTGCAAGTTGCGGCACAGCTCCAGAAATCTACCGGAGAGGAATTACCATAATCCAGTAGAAAAGTACTGGATTGTACCCCAAGCTGATTGGCATCTCCAAAATACAGAAGAAATTCGTTAGGTACGCAAAACGAATAAGCGAGCTTAATCAATTGGATTTCTAGGTTTACCGCTTTATTTTGTGAGCATACGTATCGTTAAAAGTTTCAATCTCAATTTGTCACCAACCTTCTTGAATCAAGCGCCAACTAGAAGACGAGACCCCAGGCGCCCAAGCGCAGCCCCGCCAAATGGTAAATAGGGCTGGCCAGGCCAAAGGGT
This sequence comes from Phytophthora infestans T30-4, assembly GCF_000142945.1. Taxonomy (NCBI): domain Eukaryota; phylum Oomycota; class Peronosporomycetes; order Peronosporales; family Peronosporaceae; genus Phytophthora; species Phytophthora infestans. Next base: position 4,496,238 of record NW_003303758.1, on the reverse strand, counting down.
TTCTGTATATCAGGATGTTTCGGGGAGTCCATTATATATCAGTTATAGACGAGTGACATAACATATGTTATCTCAATTGGTTTTACTTCATATAACACTCGTGTTTTTGTCCAAACCAATCCGTGTGGCCTGTCACCATAATCTACTTGACCTGACAGAATGTTTACAATACCATTTCTACACATTCTTAATATGGTAAATAGGGCTGGTCCAGGATAAAGGGTTTCTCCATTTCAGGATATATTTTGGGGAGTCCGTTACAAATCACTCAAAGACGAGTTACCAAACATGTGTTATCTCATTTGGTTTTACGTCATGTTTTGAAATCGTGTGTAACCCGAAAAATACCACCCTGGCTGCATCGTCCTTGTAGCACGGATGGTGCCAAAGAACGCTGTGCTGCAAGTTGCGGCACAGCTCCAGAAATCTACCGGAGAGGAACTACCATAATCCAGTAGAAAAGTACTGGATTGTATCCCAAGCTGATTGACATCTCCAAAATACAGAAGAAATTCGTTAGGTGCGCAAAACGAATAAGCGAGCTTAGGTGGATTTCTAGGTTTACCGCTTTATTTTGTGAGCATACGTATCGTTAAAAGTTTCAATCTCAATTTGTCACCAACCTTTGTGATTCGAGCGCCAACTAGAAGACGAGACCCCAGGCGCCCAAGCGCAGCCCCGCCAAATGGTAAATAGGGCTGGCCAGGCCCAAAGGGTTTCTGTATATCAGGATGTTTCGGGGAGTCCATTATATATCAGTTATAGACGAGTGACATAACATATGTTATCCTCATTGGTTTTACTTCATATAACACTCGTGTTTTTGTCCAAACCAATCCGTGTGGCCTGTCACCATAATCTACTTGACCTGACAGAATGTTTACAATACCATTTCTACACATTCTTAATATGGTAAATAGGGCTGGTCCAGGATAAAGGGTTTCTCCATTTCAGGATATATTTTGGGGAGTCCGTTACAAATCACTAAAAGACGAGTTACAAAACATGTGTTATCTCATTTGGTTTTACGTCATGTTTGAATCGTGTGTAACCCGAAAAATACAACCCTGGCTGCATCGTCCTTGTAGCACGGATGGTGCCAAAGAACGCTGTGCTGCAAGTTGCGGCACAGCTCCAGAAATCTACCGGAGAGGAATTACCATAATCTAGTAGAAAAGTACTGGATTGTACCCCAAGCTGATTGACATCTCCAAAATACAGAAGAAATTTGGTAGGTGCGCAAAACGAATAAGCGAGCTTAATCAATTGTATTTCTAGGATTATCGCTTTATTTTGTGAGCATACGTATCGTTAAAAGTTTCAATCTCAATTTGTCACCAACCTTTGTGAATCGAGCGCCAGCTAGAGGACGAGACTCTAGGCGCCTAAGCGCAGCCCCGCCATATGGGTAAATAGGGCTGGCCCAGGCCAAAGGGTTTCTGCATATCAGGATGTTTCGGGGGAGTCTATTATATATCACTTATAAACGAGTGACATACCATATGTTATCTCAATTGGTTTACTTCATATAACACTCGTGATTTTGTCCAAACCAATCCGTGTGGGCTGTCACCATAATCTACTTGACCTGACAGAATGTTTACAATACCATTTCTACACATTCTTAATATGGTAAATAGGGCTGGTCCAGGATAAAGGGTTTCTCCATTTCAGGATATATTTTGGGGAGTCCGTTACAAATCACTAAAAGACGAGTTACAAAACATATGCTATCTCATTTGGTTTTACGTCATGTTTGAATCGTGTGTAACCCGAAAAATACAACCCTGACTGCATCGTCCTTGTAGCACGGATGGTGCCAAAGAACGCTGTGCTGCAAGTTGCGGCACAGCTCCAGAAATCTACCGGAGAGGAACTACCATAATCCAGTAGCAAAGTACTGGATTGTATCCCAAGCTGATTGACATCTCCAAAATACAGAAGAATTTGTTAGGTGCGCAAAACGAATAAGCGAGCTTAATCAATTGTATTTCTAGGATTACCGCTTTATTTTGTGAGCATACGTATCGTTAAAAGTTTCAATCTCAATTTGTCACCAACCTTTGTGATTCGAGCGCCAACTAGAAGACGAGACCCCAGGCGCCCAAGCGCAGCCCCGCCATATGGTAAATAGGGCTGGCCAGGCCAAAGGGTTTCTGCATATCAGGATGTTTCGGGGAGTCCATTATATATCACTTATAGACGAGTGACATACCATAGGTTATTTCAATTGGTTTTACTTCATATATCACTCGTGTTTTTGTCCAAACCAATCCGTGTGGGCTGTCATCATAATCTACTTGACCTGACAAAATGTTTATATTACCATTTCTACACATTCTTAATATGGTAAATAGGGCTGGTCCAGGATAAAGGGTTTCTCCATTTCAGGATATATTTTGGGGAGTCCGTTACAAATCACTAAAAGACGAGTTACAAAACATGTGTTATCTCATTTGGTTTTACGTCATGTTTGAATCGTGTGTAACCCGAAACATACAACCCTGACTGCATCGTCCTTGTAGCACGGATGGTGCCAAAGAACGCTGTGCTGCAAGTTGCGGCACAGCTCCAGAAATCTACCGGAGAGGAATTACCATAATCCAGTAGAAAAGTACTGGATTGTATCCCAAGCTGATTGACATCTCCAAAATACAGAAGAAATTCGTTAGGTGCGCAAAACGAATAAGCGAGCTTAGGTGGATTTCTAGGTTTACCGCTTTATTTTGTGAGCATACGTATCGTTAAAAGTTTCAATCTCAATTTGTCACCAACCTTTGTGAATCGAGCGCCAGCTAGAGGACGAGACCCCAGGCGCCCAAGCGCAGCCCCGCCAAATGGTAAATAGGGCTGGCCAGGCCGAACGGTTTCTGCATATCAGGATGGTTCGGGGAGTCCCTTACATATCACTTATAGACGAGTGACATACCATATGTTATCTCAATTGGTTTTACTTCATATAACACTCGTGTTTTTGTCGAAACCAATCCGTGTGGGCTGTCATCATAATCTACTTGACCTGACAAAATGTTTATATTACCATTTCTACACATTCTTAATATGGTAAATAGGGCTGGTCCAGGATAAAGGGTTTCTCCATTTCAGGATATATTTTGGGGAGTCCGTTACAAATCACTAAAAGACGAGTTACAAAACATGTGTTATCTCATTTGGTTTTACGTCATGTTTGAACCGTGTGTAACCTGAAAAATACAACCCTGACTGCATCGTCCTTGTAGCACGGATGGTGCCAAAGAACGCTGTGCTGCAAGTTGCGGCACAGCTCCAGAAATCTACCGGAGAGGAATTACCATAATCCAGTAGCAAAGTACTGGATTGTATCCCAAGCTGATTGACATCTCCAAAATACAGAAAAAATTTGTTAGGTGCGCAAAACGAATAAGCGAGCTTAATCAATTGTATTTCTAGGTTTACCGCTTTATTTTGTGAGCATACGTATCGTTAAAAGTTTCAATCTCAATTTGTCACCAACCTTTGTGAATCGTGCGCCAGCTAGAGGACGAGACCCTAGGCGCCCAAGCGCAGCCCCGCCATATGATAAATAGGGCTGGCCCAGGCCAATGGGTTTCTGCATATCAGGATGTTTCGGGGAGTCCATTATATATCACTTATAGACGAGTGACATACCATATTTTATCTCAATTGGTTTTACTTCATATAACACTCGTGATTTTGTCGAAACCAATCCGTGTGGGCTGTCATCATAATCTACTTGACCTGACAAAATGTTTATAATACCATTTCTACACGTTCTTAATATGGTAAATAGGGCTGGTCCAGGATAAAGGGTTTCTTCATTTCAGGATATATTTTGGGGAGTCCGTTACAAATCACTAAAAGACGAGTTACAAAGCATATGCTATCTCATTTGGTTTTACGTCATGTTTGAATCGTGTGTAACCCGAAACATACAACCCTGACTGCATCGTCCTTGTAGCACGGATGGTGCCAAAGAACGCTGTGCTGCAAGTTGCGGCACAGCTCCAGAAATCTACCGGAGAGGAATTACCATAATCCAGTAGAAAAGTACTGGATTGTACCCCAAGCTGATTGACATCTCCAAAATACAGAAGAAATTCGTTAGGTACGCAAAACGAATAAGCGAGCTTAATCAATTGGATTTTTAGGTTTACCGCTTTATTTTGTGAGCATACGTATCGTTAAAAGTTTCAATCTCAATTTGTCACCAACCTTTTTGAATCGAGCGCCAACTAGAGGACGAGACCCCAGGCGCCCAAGCGCAGCCCCGCCATATGGTAAATAGGGCTGGCCAGGCCAAACGGTTTCTGCATATCAGGATGTTTCGGGGAGTCCATTATATATCACTTATAGACGAGTGACATACCATATGTTATCTCAATTGGTTTTACTTCATATAACACTCGTGTTTTTGTCGAAACCAATCCGTGTGGGCTGTCATCATAATCTACTTGACCTGACAAAATGTTTATAATACCATTTCTACACGTTCTTAATATGGTAAATAGGGCTGGTCCAGGATAAAGGGTTTCTCCATTTCAGGATATATTTTGGGGAGTCCGTTACAAATCACTAAAAGACGAGTTACAAAACATGTGTTATCTCATTTGGTTTTACGTCATGTTTGAATCGTGTGTAACCCGAAAAGTACAACCCTGACTGCATCGTCCTTTGTAGCACGGATGGTGCCAAAAGACGCTGTGCTGCAAGTTGCGACACAGCTCCTGAAATCTACCGGAGAGGAACTACCATAATCCAGTAGCAAAGTACTTGGTTGAACCCAAGCTGATTGGCATCTCCAAAATACAGAAGAAATTCGTTAGGTACGCAAAACGAATAAGCGAGCTTAATTAATTGGATTTTTAGGTTTACCGCTTTATTTTGTGAGCATACGTATCGTTAAAAGTTTCAATCTCAATTTGTCACCAACCTTTGTGAATCGAGCGCCAACTAGAGGACGAGACCCCAGGCGTCCAAGCGCAGCCCCGCCATATGGTAAATAGGGCTGGTCCAGGAAAAAGAGTTTCTCCATTTCAGGATATATTTGGGGAGTCCGTTACAAATCACTAAAAGACGAGTTACAAAACATGTGTTATCTCATTTGGTTTTACGTCATGTTTGAATCGTGTGTAACCCGAAAAATACAACCCTGGCTGCATCGTCCTTGTAGCACGGATGGTGCCAAAGAACGCTGTGCTGCAAGTTGCGGCACAGCTCCAGAAATCTACCGGAGAGGAACTACCATAATCCAGTAGAAAAGTACTGGATTGTATCCCAAGCTGATTGACATCTCCAAAATACAGAAGAAATTCGTTAGGTGCGCAAAACGAATAAGCGAGCTTAGGTGGATTTCTAGGTTTACCGCTTTATTTTGTGAGCATACGTATCGTTAAAAGTTTCAATCTCAATTTGTCACCAACCTTTGTGAATCGAGCGCCAACAAGAGGACGAGACCCCAGGCGCCCAAGCGCAGCCCCGCCATATGGTAAATAGGGCTG
>NW_003303758.1:4456514-4486313 GCF_000142945.1 Phytophthora infestans T30-4 | reverse complement strand
TCAGGATGGCTGCGAGGAAGTTGTGCCCCCCTGCAGCGCGTTCATCGCGCGAAAGCACTTCTGCGCTGGGGCGTGCCTAACGTTCGCGTCTATCGCGTTAGCTGCCTGGTGTAGAGCTTGTACACGGTCTGCTGCAGGCAGATCGACCTCCAGTTGGCGGGGTCCTGCCGGTTTCCCTTCTTGTACAGGAGACGCACCATACCGAGGTTCCAGCTTTAAGGCATCGTCTTTTGCCGCCAGCAGCAGGCGAACGCGGCATGCAGCACAGGTAGAAGCGAGGCTGTACACTTCTGGTAAACGTCGTACCCGACGCCGTCGAGGCCGGGCTGGAGCTGCCACGAGCGCGATGGAGTTAGTCCTCGATGTCATCCGTTGCCGGCGCCCCCGTCAGTAATTCCCAGCAGACAGGCGCTGAAACGCGTCAAGGAAAGCTGGACCCACTGGGGCTCCCACATCGAAGTCCTGGCGGGGCACGTTCACCCCATCGAAGTGGCGCCAGAGCTCGTCTGTAGGTATGGGACACCTGCCGTCGTCCTCGATCGAGTCACCGTAAGGTGCTCCCCCCCCCCCCCGTTGCAGCGTGGCCTGTCTGGGCTGCTCGCTTGGCTCGCGCCTTTGACAGGATGCTGTCCACACAGGCTTTTTCGGCTGTATCGAAATGGTGCCGGAGCCGCTGCTGCTTGACGGCTGAATTGATGTGTCCAACGCGGCGGCGGGGCTCTGCTGATTGCACGGCGGTAAAAAAAACGAACGCTTTGTAAATTGTCATTACGTGATACGTAATGGACCCCACCCAACCCCAATTCTGAAATGCAGAACCCCTTAGCCTGGGCGGAAACCCTTTGGGCTGCGCCCAGCTTTGAAATGCATAAACCCATTGGGCTGGGGCAGTCCTATTGACCATCTCAAAAATGTGTTGACATGGTATTATAAACATTCTGTCACGTCAATTACATTGTGATGACCACCCACACAGATTGGTTTGGACAAACACACGATGCATACCTGAAGTAATACCAAACGGGAAAACCTATGTTTCGTAATGCATCTTTTACCGATATGTAGTGCGGTCTCCAAAAACACATCCTTAAATGCAGAAACCCTTTGGCCTGGGCCAGCCATATTTACCATTTTAAGAATGTGAAGACATGGTATTACAAACATTTTGTCAGGTCGAGTACATTGTGATGACCACCCACACGGATTAGTTTGGACAAACACACGATGCATACCTGAAGAAACACCAAACGAGAAAACCTATGCTTTGTAATTCGTCTTTTACCGATATGTAGTGGGGTCCCCAAAACACATCCTGAAATGCAGAAACCCTTTGGCCAATATAAAGTACGGCCCCGTGACAAGTGATGCGCGCGCGTAAGGTGTACATCTACCCCAAGATAGAGTACGCGCTGCGTCACTTGTCACGGGTTACTCCCGTCGTCAGCAACGCCACCGCCGCCTGCTTGAGTTACTTGGGCTTCGGCTTGAGCAGCAGGTGGTGGCGCACATGGTCGAAGCCAAAATTCACACCCACATAGCGGTAGCTGTCTTGAAGACTGCGTGTGGGGATGTCGTCGCCGTGGATATCGAGGCGCACGCTATCGTTATGGGCCCAATGACCGCGGCTGCACTTCGTCGCGGCGAATGCTCATATAATTGGTTGGTGAGACGTTGGTGGTGTAACGGGGTATGAGTTTTCCGTCACTAGCTTACACTATAGTGTGAAGGAAGCTCGCAATAATAAAACCAAGTCTTAGGTTTGTGTCAAATTCAACTCTGATTTATTTAGGACCAGGGCGGCTACCCCTGGACTCGTGTGAACCACTCAAATACATGTCTACACCTGGGCACACGCTACCCGTGCTACTTTGCCTACTTATGTAATACCTCAAGAAATACCTACCTATTCATGTAATTGGAGTTGGGCCCATTACAGGTGAGGTTGTTTCTGTGCCAGGACACTAACCACCTTATCAACAAACGTTGTCTTTATTTCTAATTCTTAGTGTTTTCAGCTTTTCTTTTAATTTTAAAGGCATTATTCATAAATTATATACAGTCCCAACTGCCAGTCTTTGATGGAGACGTCGCAAAGCGTCTGCGACAGCTGCTGCACCCACCTCCAACAAATTGCTGTACGTGCCGACGTCGAGCGACGTCTTCGGTGTACAGCCGCTAGTGGAGATGCACCGCGCGTTGCAGGTCACCCACGCGTGGCAGATGCTACGGTCCAAGGATCTGGTGATACAGGCAGTCCCATGCGCAGGTGTGTCAAGAAGCGCGCGAGTGTTGCCGCCTGCAAGAAGAGCACTGACGTGGGCGTGTGTGAGAGTATATTTTAACCTGTTCGATAACCCTCGAGTTGTTCGACAAACCGGTGCTTGAGGCTTGTTGTGGGAAGACATTTTCTTCGAGGACGGTAGCTGAAGCGCGGAAGAAGAAATCTGAATGTCCGCTTTGCCGAGCGGCAACCGATAGGGCTTTTGTTTTTATTTCTTGGCCTTAGTGTCTGAATGGTTTTATTACACGGAATTCTACGTAAACATTCATCTTCGGTAAATAGGTCTAACTCAGGCGAAAGGAATATCGCGTTTTAGGATTTGGTTTAGGGTGTCCATTACAAATCATTAAGAGACGAGCTACAAAACATATGTTTTTCGCATTTGGTATTTCTGCATGAATGAACCGTTTGTTTGCCCAAACCAATCCGTGAGCTTTCACCACAATGTACTTGACCTGACAGAATTATTATATTACAATATGTCTACACTTCTTAACCCTTTCGCGAGGAGCAACTATAGGCTCGTCGGAACTATACTATAGAAAATTAGGTCAAATCAAGGTAAAAGGGCGATGTTTTCGCCCTTTTAGCTCTAGATAGAGACGGGGGGAATGAGCACATCTCAGAAGATGCAGTTATAATAGTGAGCCTGCAACCTAAAAGGGCGAAAAATCGACATTTAAGGTTTTAGCTAATAAGCGAGCATTAGGAATGATTGAGGCGATATCGACCCTCAACTATCGTGTCTGGACAAAACAAAATGGTACAACGTACCTTCCTGGTAATATAAGGCCGAAAAATACGAAGATATTTACCCCAGCGACCTGTTTCTGGATGCTGACGCGTTGGCGTTGATCAGCGGATGATGCTCGCCGCAGTGCTTGGTGTCGTGTTGGTGCCAACATCGAATAAGCGGTGGGAACAACAAGACTACGGAGCTAATGCAGCCTTGGTAAGCCTACAGACGGCCGCGATCAGACGGAGGCAAAAAGGACTGCTACATGATGCTCAAGATGCATCTTTATATATTACTTAGCTAGCAGGGATCAAGGCAGAGCCTCGACGCTGATTTTTGTAAAGCTCCGTGGATTGCAGTCAACTCGTGCATTTATCCTACGCTATTTAAGAACAAGTGAAACTTTGTAAAGAGCTTTGACGCCAAATTCTTCCCGCCCAAATTTTGCGAGCACATTACAAGTTGAAATCCCGACCTTCTCAATGCATCATATTACGGGGCGGGACAATATCGGTTTTAGTAATCCTTTATGTTTTGACGAATAGACGATGCATGTCAGCCGTCCAGCATTTTCCGTCCTCATTTAGAAATTTAACTGGAAATGGCGGACACGAGTGCCGGGCGGAAACGCAAGCACGACGAGCCATCCGGCGCCAGGAAGCGCCGCTGTGGAAGCGCTAGCGTCGACGGAGCACATGAGAAGACGGCGACGAGGCTTGGAGGCGTTGCGGCGTTCAAGGACGTGTGGGTGGCGCTGACGAAAGCTGGCTGGACATCAAAGAAGCCGACTGCTAAGTCTCTTGATACGCACTACAAGTATATCCTGCCTGGACGGCGACACGATGGTGAAGACGGGGTAGATTTCCTTCTCGGTGAGCTGGCTGTCCTAAGGTTCATAGAAGACATCTGCGCTTCTGAAGTCGCTACAAATGAAGCTTCTCAAGACACAGGCGATGATGGAGGTGCCGCTGAGACCGTGTCGAGGAATCGTCTCTCCTAATAGCTTAGCTAGCTGTGTGCTTGTTTTGGTGCAGAAGCCGTCCTCGATGGAAGTGGCGCTGATGAGATGGCCGGCCAGACAGACGGCGGCAGGCATGGCAGAGCTACAGCTCGGCGGTCCATAAGAGCGGCGGGTGCGCCTCGTGTGTGGTGTCGGTCATGGTCCTATGCTGACTAACTGTGTGTTTGGTGTGATGTAGCGGATGACATCGACGTTATTGAGACTAGTGGCGATGTTGCTGTGGGCGTCGATGAAGCTGCCTGCCTGGAAACTGTAACTGGGCATGGCACGCGAGGAGGTCGACGGAAGGGGGGAGTTTGACAAGCTCCAAGCACGTGTACTGGTAGAGATAAGACTTGATCTCAACTTGCTACTGGCTGTGGGGTATCTGACTATGGTGGTGGCCTAGGCATTCAAGTTGCAGGCCGAGGTTTGCGACGGTGTCGACTCCGGTGGCGCTGCCGGTCATACTGCCGTCGCTGGTCGTGTATTACGAGGAGCAAGGAGGAAGACGTGGAGGTCGTACAGCTTGGCGGGTGGTAAGAGCTTCAATCCCGGCAGGTGGACTTCTCGTGAACGGATTGCATTGGGTTTGCAGTGGCTAACCGTATTATTAATGCTGATGCAGTCGTGGATAGCGGTGGGGGTGGTAGCCGTGGTGGGCGAGGTCGAGATGCGCGGGGTCGTGGATCTCGAGGAGGTCGTGGAGGGCAGAAGGCGCGTCGAGCTACGAGCACGTCCACTTCAGAAGGTACGTAGACCCCGTTGGTGCCAGCGATGGGAGGTGGTGTGGATAATGTTGTGATTGCTTGTGGTTCTGCAGCCGATATGGATGGCAGTGAGCTTAGAGATGATGTCAGCATGGACGCCGATAGTGATAACACTGTCCCTGAAACACCCTAAGCGGGTGTTGAAGCAGGCGTCCCTACGACGCCATCACGTACACCCCCTCATTATGTTGCAAGATGGCTACGTCAGCAAGCTGGTGGCACTCTCACCCGACAAAGAGAAATGGGTGAAAGCTAAGGCTCACCGATCTATTGGTACAGCTTACATTAATGGCCGTGTGTACCGTCAAGTGAAGAAGGGCAAGAACGCATCCCTGTTTCAGATTCGCCGGCTGGACAGTCAATTTCAAAGTGCCGTTAAGCAAATAAGCGTGGGTTCTTGCTGCTCGGCATCAAGCACTATATTGCCGTAACTCGAGTGAAGAACCCGGACTGGCGGATTCTTGTACGCCCCGACCTTGCTGTTGAGATTGATTTCGAGGAAGAAGAGTCTGATTGCGAAGAGGAGGAGGTACTTACGCTTTTGACCCCATGGCGATGCTTCCTACCAGCCTCTCCAAGGTTGAGGTCATCCAAAACATGCGCTTCATCCCTTCTAGGGTAGCTGAGGGACCCTCCTATCTGTACCAGCATGAGAGCGGATCAACACAAACGTACCTGCACCCTGAATTCTGGCATCTGTTCGAGCACTCGGCTAGCTCAAGCTTCTTCGATTACATTCCCCTCTACTTTTGGCGTCAAGTGCTGCACGAGACCAACACGTGCGCCGTTGTGAACAACATACGTATGTCGACCCCGTTCACCCTCCAGGAGTTGATAATTTTTCTGGGCATCCTGTTATTTATGGCCATAAACGACAAAGGCGAGTACGCTAAGTATGGGGATTACAAGCCGAAGATTTGGTTTTCGGTGGTAATACTATGTCGCTCGATGGTATCATGATCCTCCATCGATGCATATTGTTGCGTCGGTGTCTAAGCTTCAATGCTGTCCCTAACACTCTCGAGAAGGACGCGGCAGCACGCATCCGGCCACTCCTCAACTTGCTAAAGATTACGGGAGGCCAGTATATTCACGTAGGGCGCAATGTTGCTCTCGATGAGGCCAGCGTTGCATGCCGGTCACGCCAAGGCCGTCACATGATTGTGGATAACGCCATGTGCCGACCGGAAAGTACCACTTCCGGCTATATATGGTTTGCTGCTCTACGTCATGGGTCGCGTTCAATTATAAGCTCCACTGTAATCGGAGCGACATCCTAGATCGGCTTAGGGAGGTGACACATCCATTAGAAGCACACGCCTTGAGAGAAGAGCTGGAAGATGTCTCCAAAATTAGATAACACGTTCTAGAAGTGACGAGGCCACTATTTGGAACTAATCGCGTAGTCAACATGGAGAACTATTACACATCGGTGCAGCTACTTCAGGAGCAGCGATTGAAGGGTCTCTTTGGCCGTGGCACGATTCGTGCAAATAGCAAGCATTTTCCAGTCCATACAATTTTGCACAAAGATGACTGCACCCGTGGAGATTACTGTCAAGCCGTCTCACACGACCACAGCTTGCTGGCGGCGCCATGGTGTAACGGAAACGTGGTTAAACTGGTGTCCAATGCGGACTCTACAATTTTTACAAGTGTGGCTCGAATAGTTGGCAGTGAGAAGCAGTTCTATCCGGCCCCAGAGTGTGTTGCCCAGTACAGCACAAATATGCAGGGTGCTGATCGCCTCGACCAAATCCGAGGCCGATTCTCTACGGCGGATGGTCGTTCGTACAAGCGATGGCACAAGAAGCTGGTCCTCGCGCTTATTGACGTTGCACGGTCAAACTCATATCTTACGTGGCGACGGTGAAGACGGACCAAGCGACTCGTGACCCCCACAGATCGTTCCTGATCAAGCTGGTCGGTGATCTTTTAAACGGGTAGTAGAGGAATGCACCTAGTGACGGTAGAATGCTAAATAGTGGTGGAATGCTCGACGGCGGAGATGTGGAGCAAGTTAGCACACCTTCATCTCGGACACCACTTAATAAGACTGCAGTGCTGCCAACAACGGCGTGCGCATCTGTATCTTCAAGCCAAATTCACGCTGAGAAGAGCCGAAAACGCCGGCGCTGTATGGTGTGTAGATGGGAGGGGCGATATCCGACCGAGGTCACGGATTACCGCCTAACACACGGTGTGTGCTTATGCCGGGTTATACATGACCACCCCGCGAAACCATGGATGTGTCCGCCGACAACATCTACATGCTGGGATAAATTGCATCAGTTCTACTTTCCTAATGGTCTGTTTACGGATAAAGAAAATGTACGTCGTCACTGTGGTTTTGTGAAGCTGAGAGATGAGCATGAGCCTAAAATACAAACACCACGGCTTGCGACTGCTCGGCAGATTGGTTACAGGCTCGGTGGTGGCGGGCACAGCGAAGGTAACTATCAAGGCCTTGACGCTTTGGTCCGAACGGCAGTGTCACGCACAGACTTGCCGCTTACAGTGAGTCGGGCGGGAATACCAGCGAAGCTGCGCGAGAGTGCGAAAGGACTGATCGCAGAATAAGCAGCGGGGCTGCGCGCGAGACTGTGCGTGGGGTAGTGGCCGTCCTACAGGGCGACCTAGGGGCAATGACGCAGATAGTTGTGACTTGGACAAGCTGCTCCGCGGTCTTGGCGATGATGCTGCAGGCGTTGGCGGGGTCGATGTTGGTGTCAGCCTTGGCGCTGCAGTTGACCTTAGTGGTGCAGGTTGTGGTGGCGCCGGCGCCCGCGGACTTGGTGGTGGCACTAGCGCGACTGGTGGCGCTGGCGTTGAGCTTAGCGGTGAAGATCATGGTAAAGCTGGCGCTCGTGGACGTGGCGGCAATACTCATGAGAGGCATGTGTAAGATGATAAAACGAATCAAAGTTTCTTACGGTATGGATGGAGTGCTGCCTTCCGGCTAACATGTACTTCCATGTGATGATCGACCTCCCAGCGCTTGCAGTATGGCTCTGCGCAAGATGAACGATGCATCGGGCAGAAGAGCGACGTTGCAATTTTCATCCGTGCCTCTAGCATTGCACTTTGCTCTCGTAAAACAATCAGCTTAGCATCGTCTTCAAATAGGAATATGTTAGCGAAGACATTAGTGGCTTCACAAATGAGAGGATGCAAAGCAGACGAACCTGGCGCGTGGTGATCACCGCAGAGACCTTTAGCACTCGACGGAGTAGCTGGAGGTCGGCAGTCTGGTCTTACCGGTCGCTGCAAAACGAGGGGTGGTGGTGGTGGTGGTGGTGGTGACCTCAGCTCTCTGAGAAGACGTCTTGAAGACATGCCGCTAAAAACACATGGCGGGAAGCCGCTAATCGCCTTCCCATACGTCCTTTTGAGGCTGGCCAGCCGAAGGCGCAGCTGGCGAGCAGACCGCTTAGTCTTCATTCGGCGGGCCACGTAGTCCCATGTGATGCGTAAAACCTCCTTTTCGAACTGGAAGGCGATTTGCACCAGGAGCTTGTCTTCCGTGTCAGTGAAACTAGTGCGCGTTAGTATTGATGATACTATAGCAGAATGGGGGTCGTATGTGTGCATTTGTCCTACCTTTTGTATGGTCTGGTGGCTGGCTGTCGGACGATTGACCTCTAGATTGATGACGTAGAAAGGGCCGATTACGGTCGTTGGAGCAATAAATACGATGCGGTGATCAGACGACCAAAAATTACCCCCACCCTCATTTCATTCACTGCTGTAATTGGTAGTAATGAAACACGATATCAGGCAGGAGACAAGGCTAAAAGGGCGATTATTTCGCCCTTTTAGAGGGACATTTTTCGCCTTGTTTTGCGAAAGGTGTTAAACGGCGAAAAATACGCCCTCATACCGCGAAAGGGTTAATATGGTAATAGGAACTGACCAATGCAAAAAGGTTTCTGCGTTTCAGGATGGATTTCGAGGGGGGAGTACAATACCTATCACTGAAAGAAGCGCTGCAAAAGCTATGTTTTCACATTTTAATATTACTGCATGCATGAATAGTGTGTTTGTCCAACGGAATCGGTGAGGGCTGTCATCACAGTGTATTTGACTTGATATATGTTTTATTTTCAATGCTCGTATAGTTAGTTGTTGAGACGTTGCTAGGGCTGTCCCTGTGTTGGGACACTAACAACCCCATCATGACGATGCACCAGCGTATGCATCACATAGTAAAATAGCGGTTTCGATATACAAATCGCCAGACAAGAGGGCGGTGCCGCAAGCCGAGTGCACGGTAAACGCATCCACAGACGGATCCGTTTTTTTTTCGTATAACGATGGAGTCCACAAGCCTGCTGTGAACGGGCACTCACATTCTTGACGTCCTGGTCCCCAGTCAGCTGAAGCTCAAGGTGCTGCAATGTTTTTAAAGCTCGAACAAGATCGTGACTCGACTGGGGCAGTTTATAGAGGAGCATGAGGCGAGAGAGGAGAGAGAGGACAATCACAGCAAGTGAGATGAACGAACTTCTACTACGGGGGTGTAGACGAGAGTAGTGTGGGGGCTCTATGGAATTTGACGGTGAAATGTTCGTACAAGAGCGAGGGCGTATTCCAGAGCAGGCGATTAGGGAATCAAATAATCGGGCGAAGCTTAGTTCGCCTCGAGATACGAGGATGTCGGTTTCACAGACTAAAGTGGGTGAATATGGTCGAGGCCGAGGCCAAAGATGAAAACAACTTGAATATACGACAGAAGACGAAGACATGAAGGGGTAGACTACCACGATAACGGAAAACGCTTTTTCGCCTTAAACGTTGGCCAATGCGCTGCATCTATTGCAGCAGCAGCTTATACAACAAGCGGAGGTGATGCAGGCTGGTATTCGCAGCAGATTGGCGCAGTGAGAATATACTTTAACCGGTCCGATAACCCTCGAGCTGTTCGACAAAGCGGTGCTGGTGTCTTGTTGTGGGAAGACATTTTCTTCGAGGACGGCAGCTGAAGCGCGGAAGAAGAAATTTGAATGTCCGCTTTGCCGAGCGGCAACCGATAAGGCTTTTGTTTTTACTTCTTGGCCTTAGCTGCAAAAGATATGTTTTCACCATTTGGTATGACTGCATGCATGAATCGTGTGTTTGTCCAACGGAATCCGTGCGGTCTGTCATCACAGTGTATTTGACTTGATATATGTTTTATTTTCAATGCTCGTATAATTAGTTGTTGAGACGTTGCTAGGGCTGTCCCTGTGTTGGGACACTAACCACCCCATCATGACGATGCACCAGCGTATGCATCACATAGTAAAATAGCGGTTTCGATATACAAATCGCCAGACAAGAGGGCGGTGCCTCAAGCTGAGTGCACGGTAAACGCATCCACAGACGGATCCGTTTTCCGTATAAAGATGGAGTCCACAAGCCTGCTGTGAACGGGCACTCACATTCTTGACGTCCTGGTCCCCAGTCAGCTGAAGTTCAAGGTGCTGCAATGTTTTTAAGGCTCGAACAAGATCGTGACTCGACTGGGGCAATTTATAGAGGAGCATGAGGCGAGAGAGGAGAGAGAGGACAATCACAGCAAGTGAGATGAACGAACTTCTACTACGGGGGTGTAGACGAGAGTAGTGTGGGGGCTCTATGGAATTTGAAGGTGAATGGTCGTACCAGAGCGAGGGCGTATTCCAGAGCAGGCGATTAGGGGAATCAAATAATCGGGCGAAGCTTAATTCGCCTCGAGATACGAAGGATGTCCGTTTCACAGACTAAAGTGGGGTGAATATGGTCGAGGCGGAGGCCAAAGATGAAAACAACTTGAATATACGACAGAAGACGAAGACATGAAGGGGTAGACTACCACGATAACGGAAAACGCTTTTTCGCCTTAAACGTTGGCCAATGCGCTGCATCTATTGCAGCAGCAGCTTATACAACAAGCGGAGGTGATGCAGGCTGGTATTCGCAGCAGATTGGCGCAGTGAGAATATACTTTAACCGGTCCGATAACCCTCGAGCTGTTCGACAAAGCGGTGCTGGTGTCTTGTTGTGGGAAGACATTTTCTTCGAGGACGGCAGCTGAAGCGCGGAAGAAGAAATTTGAATGTCCGCTTTGCCGAGCGGCAACCGATAAGGCTTTTGTTTTTACTTCTTGGCCTTAGCTGCAAAAGATATGTTTTCACCATTTGGTATGACTGCATGCATGAATCGTGTGTTTGTCCAACGGAATCCGTGCGGTCTGTCATCACAGTGTATTTGACTTGATATATGTTTTATTTTCAATGCTCGTATAATTAGTTGTTGAGACGTTGCTAGGGCTGTCCCTGTGTTGGGACACTAACCACCCCATCATGACGATGCACCAGCGTATGCATCACATAGTAAAATAGCGGTTTCGATATACAAATCGCCAGACAAGAGGGCGGTGCCTCAAGCCGAGTGCACGGTAAACGCATCCACAGACGGATCCGATTTCCGTATAAAGATGGAGTCCACAAGCCTGCTGTGAACGGGCACTCACATTCTTGACGTCCTGGTCCCCAGTCAGCTGAAGTTCAAGGTGCTGCAATGTTTTTAAAGCTCGAACAAGATCGTGACTCGACTGGGGCAATTTATAGAGGAGCATGAGGCGAGAGAGGAGAGAGAGGACAATCACAGCAAGTGAGATGAACGAACTTCTACTACGGGGGTGTAGACGAGAGTAGTGTGGGGGCTCTATGGAATTTGAAGGTGAAATGTTCGTACAAGAGCGAGGGCGTATTTCAGAGCAGGCGATTAGGGAATCAAATAATCAAGCGAAGCTTAGTTCGCCTCGAGATACGAGGATGTCGGTTTCACAGACTAAAGTGGGTGAATATGGACGAGGCCGAGGCCAATGACGAGGGTAACTTGAATATACGACAGAAGTCGACGACATGGAGGGGAAGACTACCAAGATCACTGAAAACGCTTTTTCGCCTTAAACGCTTTTTCGCCTTAAACGTTGGCCAATGCGCTGCATCTACTGCAGCAGCAGCTTATACAACAAGCGGAGGTGATGCAGGCTGGTATTCGCAGCAGATTGGCGCAGTGAGAATATACTTTAACCGGTCCGATAACCCTTGAGCTGTTCGACAAACCGGTGCTGGTGTCTTGTTGTGGGAAGACATTTTCTTCGAGGACGGCAGCTGAAGCGCGGAAGAAGAAATTTGAATGTCCGCTTTGCCGAGCGGCAACCGATAAGGCTTTTGTTTTTACTTCTTGGCCTTAGCTGCAAAAGATATGTTTTCACCATTTGGTATGACTGCATGCATGAATCGTGTGTTTGTCCAACGGAATCCGTGCGGGCTGTCATCACAGTGTATTTGACTTGAAATATGTTTTATTTTCAATGCTCGTATAATTAGTTGTTGAGACGTTGCTAGGGCTGTCCCTGTGTTGGGGCACTAACAACCCCATCATGACGATGCACCAGCGTATGCATCACATAGTAAAATAGCGGTTTCGATATACAAATCGCCAGACAAGAGGGCGGTGCCTCAAGCTGAGTGCACGGTAAACGCATCCACAGACGGATCCGTTTTTCGTATAAAGATGGAGTCCACAAGCCTGCTGTGAACGGGCACTCACATTCTTGACGTCCTGGTCCCCAGTCAGCTGAAGTTCAAGGTGCTGCAATGTTTTTAAAGCTCGAACAAGATCGTGACTCGACTGGGGCAATTTATAGAGGAGCATGAGGCGAGAGAGGAGAGAGAGGACAATCACAGCAAGTGAGATGAACGAACTTCTACTACGGGGGTGTAGACGAGAGTAGTGTGGAAGCTCTATGGAATTTGAAGGTGAAATGTTCGTACAAGAGCGAGGGCGTATTCCAGAGCAGGCGATTAGGGAATCAAATAATCGGGCGAAGCTTAGTTCGCCTCGAGATACGAGGATGTCGGTTTCACATACTAAAGTGGGTGAATAAGGTCGAGGCCGAGGTCAAAGATGAGAGCAACTTGAATATACGACAGAAGTCGACGACATGGAGGGGAAGACTACCACGATCACGGAAAACGCTTTTTCGCCTTAAACGTTGGCCAATGCGCTGCATCTACTGCAGCAGCAGCTTATACAACAAGCGGAGGTGATGCAGGCTGGTATTCGCAGCAGATTGGCGCAGTGAGAATATACTTTAACCGGTCCTATAACCCTCGAGCTGTTCGACAAACCGGTGCTGGTGTCTTGTTGGGGGAAGACATTTTCTTCGAGGACGGCAGCTGAAGCGCGGAAGAAGAAATTTGAATGTCCGCTTTGCCGAGCGGCAACCGATAAGGCTTTTGTTTTTACTTCTTGGCCTTAGCTGCAAAAGATATGTTTCACCATTTGGTATGACTGCATGCATGAATCGTGTGTTTGTCCAACGGAATCCGTGCGGGCTGTCATCACAGTGTATTTGACTTGATATATGTTTTATTTTCAATGCTCGTATAATTAGTTGTTGAGACGTTGCTAGGGCTGTCCCTGTGTTGGGACACTAACAACCCCATCATGACGATGCACCAGCGTATGCATCACATAGTAAAATAGCGGTTTCGATATACAAATCGCCAGACAAGAGGGCGGTGCCTCAAGCTGAGTACACGGTAAACGCATCCAGAGACGGATCCGTTTTTCGTGTAAAGATGGAGTCCACAAGCCTGCTGTGAACGGGCACTCACATTCTTGACGTCCTGGTCCCCAGTCAGCTAAAGTTCGAGGTGCTGCAATGTTTTTAAAGCTCGAACAAGATCGTGACTCGACTGGGGCAATTTATAGAGGAGCATGAGGCGAGAGAGGAGAGAGAGGACAATCACAGCAAGTGAGATGAACGAACTTCTACTACGGGGGTGTAGACGAGAGTAGTGTGGAAGCTCTATGGAATTTGAAGGTGAAATGTTCGTACAAGAGCGAGGGCATATTCTAGAGCAGGCCGATTAGGGGATCAAAATAATCGGGCGAGGCCTCAGTTCGCCTCGAGATACGAGGATGTCGGTTTCACAGACTAAAGTGGGTGAATATGGTCGAGGCGAGGTCAAGATGAGAACAACTTGAATATACCACAGAGACGAAGACATGGAGGGAAGACTACACGATCACGAAACGCTTTTTGCCTTAAACGTTGGCCAATGCGCTGCATCTACTGCAGCAGCAGCTTATACAACAGCGGAGTGATGCAGGCTGGTATCGCAGCAGATGGCGCAGTGAGATATACTTTAACCCGGTCCAATTACCCTTGAAGCTGTTCGACCATGCGGGTGCTGTTGTCTTAGTGGAGGAAAGACTTTTTCTGCGAGGGACGCCAGCGAAAGCGAGGAAGAAGAAATTTGAATGTCCGCTTGCCGAGGCGCCACCGGATAGGCCTTTTGTTTTTCTTCCTGGGCATAACCACAAAAAGATATGTTCCACCATTTGGTATGACTGCATGCATGAATCGTGTGTTTGTCCAACGGAATCCGTGCGGGCTGTCATCACAGTGTATTTGACTTGATATATGTTTTATTTTCAATGCTCGAATAATTAGTTGTTGAGACGTTACTAGGGCTGTCCCTGTGTTGGGACAACAACCCCATCATGACGATGCACCAGCGTATGCATCACATAGTAAAATAGCGGTTTCGATATACAAATCGCCAGACAAGAGGGCGGTGCCTCAAGCTGAGTGCACGGTAAACGCATCCAGAGACGGATCCGTTTTTTTTCGTGTAAAGATGGAGTCCACAAGCCGGCTGTGAACGGGCACTCACATTCTTGACGTCCTGGTCCCCAGTCAGCTGAAGTTCAAGGTGCTGCAATGTTTTTAAGGCTCGAACAAGATCGTGACTCGACTGGGGCAATTTATAGAGGAGCATGAGGCGAGAGAGGAGAGAGAGGACAATCACAGCAAGTGAGATGAACGAACTTCTACTACGGGGGTGTAGACGAGAGTAGTGTGGGGGCTCTATGGAATTTGAAGGTGAAATGTTCGTACAAGAGCGAGGTCATATTCCAGAGCAGGCGATTAGGGAATCAAATAATCGGGCGAGGCTTAGTTCGCCTCGAGATACGAGGATGTCGGTTTCACAGACTAAAGTGGGTGAATATGGTCGAGGCCGAGGCCAAAGATGAGAACAACTTGAATATACGACAGAAGACGACGACATGGAGGGGAAGACTACCACGATCACGGAAAACGCTTTTTCGCCTTAAACGTTGGCCAATGCGCTGCATCTACTGCAGCAGCAGCTTATACAACAAGCGGAGGTGATGCAGGCTGGTATTCGCAGCAGATTGGCGCAGTGAGAATATACTTTAACCGGTCCAATAACCCTTGAGCTGTTCGACAAACCGGTGCTGGTGTCTTGTTGTGGGAAGACATTTTCTTCGAGGACGGCAGCTGAAGCGCGGAAGAAGAAATTTGAATGTCCGCTTTGCCGAGCGGCAACCGATAAGGCTTTTGTTTTTACTTCTTGGCCTTAGCTGCAAAAGATATGTTTTCACCATTTGGTATGACTGCATGCATGAATCGTGTGTTTGTCCAACGGAATCCGTGCGGGCTGTCATCACAGTGTATTTAGCTTGATATATGTTTTATTTTCAATGCTCGTATAATTAGTTGTTGAGACGTTACTAGGGTTGTCCCTGTGTTGGGACACTAACAACCCCATCATGACGATGCACCAGCGTATGCATCACATAGTAAAATAGCGGTTTCGATATACAAATCGCCAGACAAGAGGGCGGTGCCTCAAGCTGAGTGCACGGTAAACGCATCCACAGACGGATTTGTTTTCCGTATAAAGATGGAGTCCACAAGCCTGCTGTGAACGGGCACTCACATTCTTGACGTCCTGGTCCCCAGTCAGCTGAAGTTCAAGGTGCTGCAATGTTTTCAAAGCTCGAACAAGATCGTGACTCGACTGGGGCAATTTATAGAGGAGCATGAGGCGAGAGAGGAGAGAGAGGACAATCACAGCAAGTGAGATGAACGAACTTCTACTACGGGGGTGTAGACGAGAGTAGTGTGGGGGCTCTATGGAATTTGACGGTAAAATGTTCGTACAAGAGCGAGGGTGTATTCCAGAGCAGGCGATTAGGGAATCAAATAATCGGGCGAAGCTTAGTTCGCCTCGAGATACGAGGATGTCGGTTTCACAGACTAAAGTGGGTGAATATGGTCGAGGCCGAGGCCAAAGATGAGAGCAACTTGAATATACGACAGAAGACGACGACATGGAGGGGAAGACTACCACGATCACGGAAAACGCTTTTTCGCCTTAAACGTTGGCCAATGCGCTGCATCTACTGCAGCAGCAGCTTATACAACAAGCGGAGGTGATGCAGGCTGGTATTCGCAGCAGATTGGCGCAGTGAGAATATACTTTAACCGGTCCAATAACCCTTGAGCTGTTCGACAAACCGGTGCTGGTGTCTTGTTGTGGGAAGACATTTTCTTCGAGGACGGCAGCTGAAGCGCGGAAGAAGAAATTTGAATGTCCGCTTTGCCGAGCGGCAACCGATAAGGCTTTTGTTTTTACTTCTTGGCCTTAGCTGCAAAAGATATGTTCTCACCATTTGGTATGACTGCATGCATGAATCGTGTGTTTGTCCAACGGAATCCGTGCGGGCTGTCATCACAGTGTATTTGACTTGATATATGTTTTATTTTCAATGCTCGTATAGTTAGTTGGTGAGACGTTGCTAGGGCTGTCCCTGTGTTGGGACACTAACAACCCCATCATGACGATGCACCAGCGTATGCATCACATAGTAAAATAGCGGTTTCGATATACAAATCGCCAGACAAGAGGGCGGTGCCTCAAGCTGAGTACACGGTAAACGCATCCAGAGACGGATCCGTTTTTCGTGTAAAGATGGAGTCCACAAGCCTGCTGTGAGCGGGCACTCACATTCTTGACGTCCTGGTCCCCAGTCAGCTGAAGTTCAAGGTGCTGCAATGTTTTTAAAGCTCGAACAAGATCGTGACTCGACTGGGGCAATTTATAGAGGAGCATGAGGCGAGAGAGGAGAGAGAGGACAATCACAGCAAGTGAGATGAACGAACTTCTACTACGGGGGTGTAGACGAGAGTAGTGTGGGGGCTCTATGGAATTTGAAGGTGAAATGTTCGTACAAGAGCGAGGGCATATTCCAGAGCAGGCGATTAGGGAATCAAATAATCGGGCGAGGCTTAGTTCGCCTCGAGATACGAGGATGTCGGTTTCACAGACTAAAGTGGGTGAATATGGTCGAGGCCGAGGCCAAAGATGAGAACAACTTGAATATACGACAGAAGACGACGACATGGAGGGGAAGACTACCACGATCACGGAAAACGCTTTTTCGCCTTAAACGTTGGCCAATGCGCTGCATCTACTGCAGCAGCAGCTTATACAACAAGCGGAGGTGATGCAGGCTGGTATTCGCAGCAGATTGGCGCAGTGAGAATATACTTTAACCGGTCCGATAACCCTCGAGCTGTTCGACAAACCGGTGCTGGTGTCTTGTTGTGGGAAGACATTTTCTTCGAGGACGGCAGCTGAAGCGCGGAAGAAGAAATTTGAATGTCCGCTTTGCCGAGCGGCAACCGATAAGGCTTTTGTTTTTACTTCTTGGCCTTAGCTGCAAAAGATATGTTTTCACCATTTGGTATGACTGCATGCATGAATCGTGTGTTTGTCCAACGGAATCCGTGCGGGCTGTCATCACAGTGTATTTGACTTGATATATGTTTTATTTTCAATGCTCGTATAGTTAGTTGTTGAGACGTTGCTAGGGCTGTCCCTGTGTTGGGACACTAACAACCCCATCATGACGATGCACCAGCGTATGCATCACATAGTAAAATAGCGGTTTCGATATACAAATCGCCAGACAAGAGGGCGGTGCCTCAAGCTGAGTGCACGGTAAACGCATCCACAGACGGATCCGTTTTCCGTATAAAGATGGAGTCCACAAGCCTGCTGTGAACGGGCACTCACATTCTTGACGTCCTGGTCCCCAGTCAGCTGAAGTTCAAGGTGTTGCAATGTTTTTAAAGCTCGAACAAGATCGTGACTCGACTGGGGCAATTTATAGAGGAGCATGAGGCGAGAGAGGAGAGAGAGGACAATCACAGCAAGTGAGATGAACGAACTTCTACTACGGGGGTGTAGACGAGAGTAGTGTGGGGGCTCTATGGAATTTGAAGGTGAAATGTTCGTACAAGAGCGAGGGCGTATTCCAGAGCAGGCGATTAGGGAATCAAATAATCGGGCGAAGCTTAGTTCGCCTCGAGATACGAGGATGTCGGTTTCACAGACTAAAGTGGGTGAATATGGTCGAGGCCGAGGCCAAAGACGAGGGTAACTTGAATAAACAGAAGAAGACGAAGACATGGAGGGGTAGACTACCAAGATCACGGAAAACGCTTTTTCGCCTTAAACGTTGGCCAATGCGCTGCATCTACTGCAGCAGCAGCTTATACAACAAGCGGAGGTGATGCAGGCTGGTATTCGCAGCAGATTGGCGCAGTGAGAATATACTTTAACCGGTCCGATAACCCTTGAGCTGTTCGACAAACCGGTGCTGGTGTCTTGTTGTGGGAAGACATTTTCTTCGAGGACGGCAGCTGAAGCGCGGAAGAAGAAATTTGAATGTCCGCTTTGCCGAGCGGCAACCGATAAGGCTTTTGTTTTTACTTCTTGGCCTTAGCTGCAAAAGATATGTTTTCATCATTTGGTATGACTGCATGCATGAATCGTGTGTTTGTCCAACGGAATCCGTGCGGGCTGTCATCACAGTGTATTTGACTTGATATATGTTTTATTTTCAATGCTCGTATAGTTAGTTGGTGAGACGTTGCTAGGGCTGTCCCTGTGTTGGGACACTAACAACCCCATCATGACGATGCACCAGCGTATGCATCACATAGTAAAATAGCGGTTTCGATATACAAATCGCCAGACAAGAGGGCGGTGCCTCAAGCTGAGTACACGGTAAACGCATCCAGAGACGGATCCGTTTTTCGTGTAAAGATGGAGTCCACAAGCCTGCTGTGAACGGGCACTCACATTCTTGACGTCCTGGTCCCCAGTCAGCTGAAGTTCAAGGTGCTGCAATGTTTTTAAAGCTCGAACAAGATCGTGACTCGACTGGGGCAATTTATAGAGGAGCATGAGGCGAGAGAGGAGAGAGAGGACAATCACAGCAAGTGAGATGAACGAACTTCTACTACGGGGGTGTAGACGAGAGTAGTGTGGGGGCTCTATGGAATTTGAAGGTGAAATGTTCGTACAAGAGCGAGGGCGTATTTCAGAGCAGGCGATTAGGGAATCAAATAATCAAGCGAAGCTTAGTTCGCCTCGAGATACGAGGATGTCGGTTTCACAGACTAAAGTGGGTGAATATGGTCGAGGCCGAGGCCAAAGATGAAAACAACTTGAATATACGACAGAAGACGAAGACATGGAGGGGAAGACTACCACGATCACGGAAAACGCTTTTTCGCCTTAAACGTTGGTCAATGCGCTGCATCTACTGCAGCAGCAGCTTATACAACAAGCGGAGGTGATGCAGGCTGGTATTCGCAGCAGAATTGTCGCAGTGAGAATATACTTTAACCGGTCCGATAACCCTCGAGCTGTTCGACAAACCGGTGCTGGTGTCTTGTTGTGGGAAGACATTTTCTTCGAGGACGGCAGCTGAAGCGCGGAAGAAGAAATTTGAATGTCCGCTTTGCCGAGCGGCAACCGATAAGGCTTTTGTTTTTACTTCTTGGCCTTAGCTGCAAAAGATATGTTCTCACCATTTGGTATGACTGCATGCATGAATCGTGTGTTCGTCCAACGGAATCCGTGCGGGCTGTCATCACAGTGTATGTGACTTGATATATGTTTTATTTTCAATGCTCGTATAATTAGTTGTTGAGACGTTGCTAGGGCTGTCCCTGTGTTGGGACACTAACAACCCCATCATGACGATGCACCAGCGTATGCATCACATAGTAAAATAGCGGTTTCGATATACAAATCGCCAGACAAGAGGGCGGTGCCTCAAGCTGAGTACACGGTAAACGCATCCAGAGACGAATCCTTTTTTTTTCGTGTAAAGATGGAGTCCACAAGCCTGCTGTGAGCGGGCACTCACATTCTTGACGTCCTGGTCCCCAGTCAGCTGAAGTTCAAGGTGCTGCAATGTTTTTAAAGCTCGAACAAGATCGTGACTCGACTGGGGCAATTCATAGAGGAGCATGAGGCGAGAGAGGAGAGAGAGGACAATCACAGCAAGTGAGATGAACGAACTTCTACTACGGGGGTGTAGACGAGAGTAGTGTGGGGGCTCTATGGAATTTGAAGGTGAAATGTTCGTACAAGAGCGAGGGCGTATTCCAGAGCAGGCGATTAGGGAATCAAATAATCGGGCGAAGCTTAGTTCGCCTCGAGATACGAGGATATCGGTTTCACAGACAAAAGTGGGTGAATATGGTCGAGGCCGAGGTCAAAGATGAGAACAACTTGAATATACGACAGAAGACGAAGACATGGAGGGGAAGACTACCACGATCACGGAAAACGCTTTTTTGCCTTAAACGTTGGCCAATGCGCTGCATCTACTGCAGCAGCAGCTTATACAACAAGCGGAGGTGATGCAGGCTGGTATTCGCAGCAGATTGGCGCAGTGAGAATATACTTTAACCGGTCCGATAACCCTCGAGCTGTTCGACAAACCGGTGCTGGTGTCTTGTTGTGGGAAGACATTTTCTTCGAGGACGGCAGCTGAAGCGCGGAAGAAGAAATTTGAATGTCCGCTTTGCCGAGCGGCAACCGATAAGGCTTTTGTTTTTACTTCTTGGCCTTAGCTGCAAAAGATATGTTCTCACCATTTGGTATGACTGCATGCATGAATCGTGTGTTTGTCCAACGGAATCCGTGCGGGCTGTCATCACAGTGTATTTGACTTGATATATGTTTTATTTTCAATGCTCGTATAATTAGTTGTTGAGACGTTGCTAGGG
Organism: Phytophthora infestans T30-4; assembly: GCF_000142945.1. NCBI lineage: Eukaryota > Oomycota > Peronosporomycetes > Peronosporales > Peronosporaceae > Phytophthora > Phytophthora infestans. The sequence continues at coordinate 4,465,583 of NW_003303758.1, read as the reverse complement.
CTGTCCCTGTGTTGGGACACTAACAACCCCATCATGACGATGCACCAGCGTATGCATCACATAGTAAAATAGCGGTTTCGATATACAAATCGCCAGACAAGAGGGCGGTGCCTCAAGCTGAGTGCACGGTAAACGCATCCACAGACGGATCCGTTTTCCGTATAAAGATGGAGTCCACAAGCCTGCTGTGAACGGGCACTCACATTCTTGACGTCCTGGTCCCCAGTCAGCTGAAGATCAAGGTGCTGCAATGTTTTTAAAGCTCGAACAAGATCGTGACTCGACTGGGGCAATTTATAGAGGAGCATAAGGCGAGAGAGGAGAGAGAGGACAATCACAGCAAGTGAGATGAACGAACTTCTACTACGGGGGTGTAGACGAGAGTAGTGTGGGGGCTCTATGGAATTTGAAGGTGAAATGTTCGTACAAGAGCGAGAGCGTATTCCAGAGCAGGCGATTAGGGAATCAAATAATCGGGCGAAGGTTAGTTCGCCTCGAGATACGAGGATGTCGGTTTCACAGACTAAAGTGGGTGAATATGGTCGAGGCCGAGGCCAAAGATGAGAACAACATGAATATACGACAGAAGACGACGACATGGAGGGGAAGACTACCACGATCACGGAAAACGCTTTTTCGCCTTAAACGTTGGCCAATGCGCTGCATCTACTGCAGCAGCAGCTTATACAACAAGCGGAGGTGATGCAGGCTGGTATTCGCAGCAGATTGGCGCAGTGAGAATATACTTTAACCGGTCCAATAACCCTTGAGCTGTTCGACAAACCGGTGCTGGTGTCTTGTTGTGGGAAGACATTTTTTTCGAGGACGGCAGCTGAAGCGCGGAAGAAGAAATTTGAATGTCCGCTTTGCCGAGCGGCAACCGATAAGGCTTTTGTTTTTACTTCTTGGCCTTAGCTGCAAAAGATATGCTCTCACCATTTGGTATGACTGCATGCATGAATCGTGCGTTTGTCCAACGGAATCCGTGCGGGCTGTCATCACAGTGTATTTGACTTGATATATGTTTTATTTTCAATGCTCGTATAATTAGTTGTTGAGACGTTGCTAGGGCTGTCCCTGTGTTGGGACACTAACAACCCCATCATGACGATGCACCAGCGTATGCATCACATAGTAAAATAGCGGTTTCGATATACAAATCGCCAGACAAGAGGGCGGTGCCTCAAGCTGAGTGCACGGTAAACGAATCCACAGACGGATTTGTTTCCGTATAAAGATGGAGTCCACAAGCCTGCTGTGAACGGGCACTCACATTCTTGACGTCCTGGTCCCCAGTCAGCTGATGTTCAAGGTGCTGCAATGTTTTTAAAGCTCGAACAAGATCGTGACTCGACTGGGGCAATTTATAGAGGAGCATGAGGCGAGAGAGGAGAGAGAGGACAATCACAGCAAGTGAGATGAACGAACTTCTTCTACGGGGGTGTAGACGAGAGTAGTGTGGGGGCTCTATGGAATTTGACGGTGAAATGTTCGTACAAGAGCGAGGGCGTATTCCAGAGCAGGAATCAATAATCGGGCGAAGCTTAGTTCGCCTCGAGATACGAGGATGTCGGTTTCACAGACTAAAGTGGGTGAATATGGTCGAGGCCGAGGCCAAAGATGAGAACAACATGAATATACGACAGAAGACGAAGACGTGGAGGGGAAGACTACCACGATCACGGAAAACGCTTTTCGCCTTAAACGTTGGCCAATGCGCTGCATCTACTGCAGCAGCAGCTTATACAACAAGCGGGGGTGATGCAGGCTGGTATTCGCAGCAGATTGGCGCAGTGAGAATATACTTTAACCGGTCCGATAACCCTCGAGCGGCTCGACAAACCGGTGCTGGTGTCTTGTTGTGGGAAGACATTTTCTTCGAGGACGGCAGCTGAAGCGCGGAAGAAGAAATTTGAATGTCCGCTTTGCCGAGCGGCAACCGATAAGGATTTTGTTTTTACTTCTTGGCCTTAGCTGCAAAAGATATGTTTTCACCATTTGGTATGACTGCATGCATGAATCGTGTGTTTGTCCAACGGAATCCGTGCGGGCTGTCATCACAGTGTATTTGACTTGATATATGTTTTATTTTCAATGCTCGTATAATTATTTGTTGAGACGTTGCTAGGGCTGTCCCTGTGTTGGGACACTAACAACCCCATCATGATGATGCACCAGCGTATGCATCACATAGTAAAATAGCGGTTTCGATATACAAATCGCCAGACAAGAGGGCGGTGCCTCAAGCTGAGTGCACGGTAAACGCATCCACAGACGGATCCGTTTTTTGTAAAACGATGGAGTCCACAAGCCTGCTGTAAACGGGCACTCACATTCTTGACGTCCTGGTCCCCAGTTAGCTGAAGTTCAAGGTGCTGCAATGTTTTTAAAGCTCGAACAAGATCGTGACTCGACTGGGGCAGTTTATAGAGGAGCATGAGGCGAGAGAGGAGAGAGAGGACAATCACAGCAAGTGAGATGAACGAACTTTTACTACGGGGGTGTAGACGAGAGTAGTGTGGGGGCTCTATGGAATTTGACGGTGAAATGTTCGTACAAGAGCGAGGGCGTATTCCAGAGCAGGCGATTAGGGAATCAAATAATCGGGCGAAGCTTAGTTCGCCTCGAGATACGAGGATATCGGTTTCACAGACTAAAGTGGGTGAATATGGTCGAGGCCGAGGCCAAAGATGAAAACAACTTGAATATACGACAGAAGACGAAGACATGAAGGGGTAGACTACCACGATAACGGAAAACGCTTTTTCGCCTTAAACGTTGGCCAATGCGCTGCATCTATTGCAGCAGCAGCTTATACAACAAGCGGAGGTGATGCAGGCTGGTATTCGCAGCAGATTGGCGCAGTGAGAATATACTTTAACCGGTCCGATAACCCTCGAGCTGTTCGACAAAGCGGTGCTGGTGTCTTGTTGTGGGAATACATTTTCTTCGAGGACGGCAGCTGAAGCGCGGAAGAAGAAATTTGAATGTCCGCTTTGCCGAGCGGCAACCGATAAGGCTTTTGTTTTTACTTCTTGGTCTTAGCTGCAAAAGATATGTTTTCACCATTTGGTATGACTGCATGCATGAATCGTGTGTTTGTCCAACGGAATCCGTGCGGTCTGTCATCACAGTGTATTTGACTTGATATATGTTTTATTTTCAATGCTCGTATAATTAGTTGTTGAGACGTTGCTAGGGCTGTCCCTGTGTTGGGACACTAACCACCCCATCATGACGATGCACCAGCGTATGCATCACATAGTAAAATAGCGGTTTCGATATACAAATCGCCAGACAAGAGGGCGGTGCCGCAAGCCGAGTGCACGGTAAACGCATCCACAGACGGATCCGTTTTTTTTTTCGTATAACGATGGAGTCCACAAGCCTGCTGTGAACGGGCACTCACATTCTTGACGTCCTGGTCCCCAGTCAGCTGAAGCTCAAGGTGCTGCAATGTTTTTAAAGCTCGAACAAGATCGTGACTCGACTGGGGCAGTTTATAGAGGAGCATGAGGCGAGAGAGGAGAGAGAGGACAATCACAGCAAGTGAGATGAACGAACTTCTACTACGGGGGTGTAGACGAGAGTAGTGTGGAAGCTCTATGGAATTTGAAGATGAAATGTTCGTACAAGAGCGAGGGCGTATTCCAGAGCAGGCGATTAGGGAATCAAATAATCGGGCGAAGCTTAGTTCGCCTCGAGATACGAGGATGTCGGTTTCACAGACTAAAGTGGGTGAATATGGTCGAGGCCGAGGCCAAAGATGAAAACAACTTGAATATACGACAGAAGACGAAGACATGGAGGGGAAGACTACCACGATCACGGAAAACGCTTTTTCGCCTTAAACGTTGGCCAATGTGCTGTATCTACTGCAGCAACAGCCTATACAACAAGCGGAGGGATGCCGGCTGGTATTCGCAGCAGAATTGTCGCAGTGAGAAAATACTTTAACCAGTCCGATAACCCTCGAGCTGTTCGACAAACCGGTGCTGGTGTCTTGTTGGGGAAAGACATTTTCTTCGAGGACGGCAGCTGAAGCGCGGAAGCAGAAATTTGAATGTCCGCTTTGCCGAGCGGCAACCGATAAGGCTTTTGTTTTTACTTCTTGGCCTTAGCTGCAAAAGATATGTTTCACCATTTGGTATGACTGCATGCATGAATCGTGTGTTTGTCCAACGAAATCCGTGCGGGCTGGCATCACAGTGTATTTGACTTGATATATGTTTTATTTTCAATGCTCGTATAATTAGTTGTTGAGACGTTGCTAGGGCTGTCCCTGTGTTGGGACACTAACCACCCCATCATGACGATGCACCAGCGTATGCATCACATAGTAAAATAGCGGTTTCGATATACAAATCGCCAGACAAGAGGGCGGTGCCGCAAGCCGAGTGCACGGTAAACGCATCCACAGACGGATCCGTTTTTTTTTCGTATAACGATGGAGTCCACAAGCCTGCTGTGAACGGGCACTCACATTCTTGACGTCCTGGTCCCCAGTCAGCTGAAGCTCAAGGTGCTGCAATGTTTTTAAAGCTCGAACAAGATCGTGACTCGACTGGGGCAGTTTATAGAGGAGCATGAGGCGAGAGAGGAGAGAGAGGACAATCACAGCAAGTGAGATGAACGAACTTCTACTACGGGGGTGTAGACGAGAGTAGTGTGGGGGCTCTATGGAATTTGACGGTGAAATGTTCGTACAAGAGCGAGGGCGTATTCCAGAGCAGGCGATTAGGGAATCAAATAATCGGGCGAAGCTTAGTTCGCCTCGAGATACGAGGATGTCGGTTTCACAGACTATAGTGGGTGAATATGGTCGAGGACGAGGCCAAAGATGAGAACAACTTGAATATACGACAGAAGACGAAGACATGGAAGGGAAGACTACCACGATCACGGAAAACGCTTTTTCGCCTTAAACGTTGGCCAATGCGCTGCATCTACTGCAGCAGCAGCTTATACAACAAGCGGAGGTGATGCAGGCTGGTATTCGCAGCAGATTGGCGCAGTGAGAATATACTTTAACCGGTCCGATAACCCTTGAGCTGTTCGACAAACCGGTGCTGGTGTCTTGTTGTGGGAAGACATTTTCTTCGAGGACGGCAGCTGAAGCGCGGAAGAAGAAATTTGAATGTCCGCTTTGCCGAGCGGCAACCGATAAGGCTTTTGTTTTTACTTCTTGGCCTTAGCTGCATAAGACATGTTTTCACCATTTGGTATGACTGCATGCATGAATCGTGTGTTTGTCCAACGGAATCCGTGTGGGCTGGCATCACAGTGTATTTGACTTGATATATGTTTTATTTTCAATGCTCGTATAATTAGTTGTTGAGACGTTGCTAGGGCTGTCCCTGTGTTGGGACACTAACCACCCCATCATGACGATGCACCAGCGTATGCATCACATAGTAAAATAGCGGTTTCGATATACAAATCGCCAGACAAGAGGGCGGTGCCTCAAGCCGAGTGCACGGTAAACGCATCCACAGACGGATCCGATTTCCGTATAAAGATGGAGTCCACAAGCCTGCTGTGAACGGGCACTCACATTCTTGACGTCCTGGTCCCCAGTCAGCTGAAGTTCAAGGTGCTGCAATGTTTTTAAAGCTCGAACAAGATCGTGACTCGACTGGGGCAATTTATAGAGGAGCATGAGGCGAGAGAGGAGAGAGAGGACAATCACAGCAAGTGAGATGAACGAACTTCTACTACGGGGGTGTAGACGAGAGTAGTGTGGGGGCTCTATGGAATTTGAAGGTGAAATGTTCGTACAAGAGCGAGGGCGTATTCCAGAGCAGGCGATTAGGGAATCAAATAATCGGGCGAAGCTTAGTTCGCCTCGAGATACGAGGATGTCGGTTTCACAGACTAAAGTGGGTGAATATGGTCGAGGCCGAGGTCAAAGATGAGAACAACTTGAATATACGACAGAAGACGAAGACATGGAGGGGAAGACTACCACGATCACGGAAAACGCTTTTTCGCCTTAAACGTTGGCCAATGCGCTGCATCTACTGCAGCAGCAGCTTATACAACAAGCGGAGGTGATGCAGGCTGGTATTCGCAGCAGATTGGCGCAGTGAGAATATACTTTAACCGGTCCGATAACCCTCGAGCTGTTCGACAAACCGGTGCTGGTGTCTTGTTGTGGGAAGACATTTTCTTCGAGGACGGCAGCTGAAGCGCGGAAGAAGAAATTTGAATGTCCGCTTTGCCGAGCGGCAACCGATAAGGCTTTTGTTTTTACTTCTTGGCCTTAGCTGCAAAAGATATGTTTTCACCATTTGGTATGACTGCATGCATGAATCGTGTGTTTGTCCAACGGAATCCGTGCGGGCTGTCATCACAGTGTATTTGACTTGATATATGTTTTATTTTCAATGCTCGTATAGTTAGTTGGTGAGACGTTGCTAGGGCTGTCCCTGTGTTGGGACACTAACAACCCCATCATGACGATGCACCAGCGTATGCATCACATAGTAAAATAGCGGTTTCGATATACAAATCGCCAGACAAGAGGGCGGTGCCGCAAGCCGAGTGCACGGTAAACGCATCCACAGACGGATCCGTTTTTCGTATAAAGATGGAGTCCACAAGCCTGCTGTGAACGGGCACTCACATTCTTGACGTCCTGGTCCCCAGTCAGCTGAAGCTCAAGGTGCTGCAATGTTTTTAAAGCTCGAACAAGATCGTGACTCGACTGGGGCAATTTATAGAGGAGCATGAGGCGAGAGAGGAGAGAGAGGACAATCACAGCAAGTGAGATGAACGAACTTCTACTACGGGGGTGTAGACGAGAGTAGTGTGGAAGCTCTATGGAATTTGAAGATGAAATGTTCGTACAAGAGCGAGGGCGTATTCCAGAGCAGGCGATTAGGGAATCAAATAATCGGGCGAAGCTTAGTTCGCCTCGAGATACGAGGATGTCGGTTTCACAGACTAAAGTGGGTGAATATGGTCGAGGCCGAGGCCAAAGATGAAAACAACTTGAATATACGACAGAAGACGAAGGCATGGAGGGGAAGACCAGCACGATCACGGAAAACGCTTTTTCGCCTTAAACGTTGGTCAATGCGCTGCATCTACTGCAGCAGCAGCTTATACAACAAGCGGAGGTGATGCAGGCTGGTATTCGCAGCAGAATTGTCGCAGTGAGAATATACTTTAACCGGTCCGATAACCCTCGAGCTGTTCGACAAAGCGGTGCTGGTGTCTTGTTGTGGGAAGACATTTTCTTCGAGGACGGCAGCTGAAGCGCGGAAGAAGAAATTTGAATGTCCGCTTTGCCGAGCGGCAACCGATAAGGCTTTTGTTTTTACTTCTTGGCCTTAGCTGCAAAAGATATGTTTTCACCATTTGGTATGACTGCATGCATGAATCGTGTGTTTGTCCAACGAAATCCGTGTGGGCTGGCATCACAGTGTATTTGACTTGATATATGTTTTATTTTCAATGCTCGTATAATTAGTTGTTGAGACGTTGCTAGGGCTGTCCCTGTGTTGGGACACTAACAACCCCATCATGACGATGCACCAGCGTATGCATCACATAGTAAAATAGCGGTTTCGATGTACAAATCGCCAGACAAGAGGGCGGTGCCTCAAGCTGAGTGCACGGTAAACGCATCCACAGACGGATCCGTTTTTTTTCTCGTATAACGATGGAGTCCACAAGCCTGCTGTAAACGGGCACTCACATTCTTGACGTCCTGGTCCCCAGTTAGCTGAAGTTCAAGGTGCTGCAATGTTTTTAAAGCTCGAACAAGATCGTGACTCGACTGGGGCAGTTTATAGAGGAGCATGAGGCGAGAGAGGAGAGAGAGGACAATCACAGCAAGTGAGATGAACGAACTTCTACTACGGGGGTGTAGACGAGAGTAGTGTGGGGGCTCTATGGAATTTGACGGTGAAATGTTCGTACAAGAGCGAGGGCGTATTCCAGAGCAGGCGATTAGGGAATCAAATAATCGGGCGAAGCTTAGTTCGCCTCGAGATACGAGGATGTCGGTTTCACAGACTATAGTGGGTGAATATGGTCGAGGACGAGGCCAAAGATGAGAACAACTTGAATATACGACAGAAGACGAAGACATGGAAGGGAAGACTACCACGATCACGGAATACGCTTTTTCGCCTTAAACGTTGGCCAATGCGCTGCATCTACTGCAGCAGCAGCTTATACAACAAGCGGAGGTGATGCAGGCTGGTATTCGCAGCAGATTGGCGCAGTGAGAATATACTTTAACCGGTCCGATAACCCTTGAGCTGTTCGACAAACCGGTGCTGGTGTCTTGTTGTGGGAAGACATTTTCTTCGAGGACGGCAGCTTAAGCGCGGAAGAAGAAATTTGAATGTCCGCTTTGCCGAGCGGCAACCGATAAGGCTTTTGTTTTTACTTCTTGGCCTTAGCTGCAAAAGATATGTTTTCACCATTTGGTATGACTGCATGCATGAATCGTGTGTTTGTCCAACGGAATCCGTGCGGTCTGTCATCACAGTGTATTTGACTTGATATATGTTTTATTTTCAATGCTCGTATAGTTAGTTGTTGAGACGTTGCTAGGGCTGTCCCTGTGTTGGGACACTAACAACCCCATCATGACGATGCACCAGCGTATGCATCACATAGTAAAATAGCGGTTTCGATATACAAATCGCCAGACAAGAGGGCGGTGCCTCAAGCCGAGTGCACGGTAAACGCATCCACAGACGGATCCGATTTCCGTATAAAGATGGAGTCCACAAGCCTGCTGTGAACGGGCACTCACATTCTTGACGTCCTGGTCCCCAGTCAGCTGAAGTTCAAGGTGCTGCAATGTTTTTAAAGCTCGAACAAGATCGTGACTCGACTGGGGCAATTTATAGAGGAGCATGAGGCGAGAGAGGAGAGAGAGGACAATCACAGCAAGTGAGATGAACGAACTTCTACTACGGGGGTGTAGACGAGAGTAGTGTGGGGGCTCTATGGAATTTGAAGGTGAATGTTCGTACAAGAGCGAGGGCATATTCCAGAGCAGGCGATTAGGGAATCAAATAATCGGCGAAGCTTAGTTCGCCTCGAGAT
>NW_003303758.1:4447020-4451807 GCF_000142945.1 Phytophthora infestans T30-4 | reverse complement strand
CGTCCTGGTCCCCAGTCAGCTGAAGCTCAAGGTGCTGCAATGTTTTTTAAAACATCGAACAACATTGTGACCCAACCTGGGACAATTGTCAAAGGAAGCGTGAGGGCGAAAGAGGACGAGAGAAGTCAGATCCCGGAAAATTGAGATGCAACGAACTTTTACTACGGGGGAGGTACACGCGCGTAGTATGGACCGCTCCTATGAATTCTAAAGGTTAATTGGTCTTCGAGAGCGAGGGCGTATTCCCAGAGCAGGCGATTCCGGGAATCAACTAATCGGGCGAAGCTTAGTTCGCCTCCCAGATACGAGGATGTCGGTTTCACCAGACTCAAGTGGGTGAATATTGCTCGAGGGCCGAGGTCAACGATGAGAACAACTTGAATATACGACAGAAGACGAAGACATGGAAGGGAAGACTACCACGATCACGGAATACGCTTTTTCGCCTTAAACGTTGGCCAATGCGCTGCATCTACTGCAGCAGCAGCTTATACAACAAGCGGAGGTGATGCAGGCTGGTATTCGCAGCAGATTGGCGCAGTGAGAATATACTTTAACCGGTCCGATAACCCTCGAGCTGTTCGACAAACCGGTGCTGGTGTCTTGTTGTGGGAAGACATTTTCTTCGAGGACGGCAGCTGAAGCGCGGAAGAAGAAATTTGAATGTCCGCTTTGCCGAGCGGCAACCGATAAGGCTTTTGTTTTTACTTCTTGGCCTTAGCTGCAAAAGATATGTTCTCACCATTTGGTATGACTGCATGCATGAATCGTGTGTTTGTCCAACGGAATCCGTGCGGGCTGTCATCACAGTGTATTTGACTTGATATATGTTTTATTTTCAATGCTCGTATAATTAGTTGTTGAGACGTTGCTAGGGCTGTCCCTGTGTTGGGACACTAACAACCCCATCATGACGATGCACCAGCGTATGCATCACATAGTAAAATAGCGGTTTCGATATACAAATCGCCAGACAAGAGGGCGGTGCCTCAAGCTGAGTACACGGTAAACGCATCCAGAGACGGATCCGTTTTCGTGTAAAGATGGAGTCCACAAGCCTGCTGTGAACGGGCACTCACATTCTTGACGTCCTGGTCCCCAGTCAGCTGAAGTTCAAGGTGCTGCAATGTTTTTAAAGCTCGAACAAGATCGTGACTCGACTGGGGCAATTTATAGAGGAGCATGAGGCGAGAGAGGAGAGAGAGGACAATCACAGTAAGTGAGATGAACGAACTTCTACTACGGGGGTGTAGACGAGAGTAGTGTGGGGCTCTATGGAATTTGAAGGTGAAATGTTCGTACAAGAGCGAGGGCGTATCCCAGAGCAGGCGATTAGGGAATCAAATAATCGGGCGAAGCTTAGTTCGCCTCGAGATACGAGGATGTCGGTTTCACAGACTAAAGTGGGTGAATATGGTCGAGGCCGAGGCCAAAGACGAGGGTAACTTGAATAAACAGAAGAAGACGAAGACATGGAGAATTAGACTACCACGATCACGGAAAACGCTTTTTTGCCTTAAACGTTGGCCAATGCGCTGCATCTACTGCAGCAGCAGCTTATACAACAAGCGGAGGTGATGCAGGCTGGTATTCGCAGCAGATTGGCGCAGTGAGAATATACTTTAACCGGTCCGATAACCCTTGAGCTGTTCGACAAACCGGTGCTGGTGTCTTGTTGTGGGAAGACATTTTCTTCGAGGACGGCAGCTGAAGCGCGGAAGAAGAAATTTGAATGTCCGCTTTGCCGAGCGGCAACCGATAAGGCTTTTGTTTTTACTTCTTGGCCTTAGCTGCAAAAGATATGTTTTCACCATTTGGTATGACTGCATGCATGAATCGTGTGTTTGTCCAACGGAATCCGTGCGGGCTGTCATCACAGTGTATTTAGCTTGATATATGTTTTATATTCAATGCTCGTATAATTAGTTGCTGAGACGTTGCTAGGGCTGTCCCTGTGTTGGGACACTAACAACCCCATCATGACGATGCACCAGCGTATGCATCACATAGTAAAATAGCGGTTTCGATATACAAATCGCCAGACAAGAGGGCGGTGCCTCAAGCTGAGTGCACGGTAAACGCATCCAGAGACGGATCCGTTTTCCGTATAAAGATGGAGTCCACAAGCCTGCTGTGAACGGGCACTCACATTCTTGACGTCCTGGTCCCCAGTCAGCTAAAGTTCGAGGTGCTGCAATGTTTTTAAAGCTCGAACAAGATCGTGACTCGACTGGGGCAATTTATAGAGGAGCATAAGGCGAGAGAGGAGAGAGAGGACAATCACAGCAAGTGAGATGAACGAACTTCTACTACGGGGGTGTAGACCAGAGTTAGTGTGGGGGGCCTCTATGGAAATTTGAAGGTGAAATGTTCGTACCAGAGCGAGAGCGTATTCCAGAGCAGGCGATTAGGGAATCAAATAATCGGGCGAAGGTTAGTTCGCCTCGAGATACGAGGATGTCGGTTTCACAGACTAAAGTGGGTGAATATGGTCGAGGCCGAGGCCAAAGATGAGAACAACTTGAATATACGACAGAAGACGAAGACATGGAGGGGAAGACTACCACGATCACGGAAAACGCTTTTTCGCCTTGAACGTTGGCCAATGCGCTGCATCTACTGCAGCAGCAGCTTATACAACAAGCGGAGGTGATGCAGGCTGGTATTCGCAGCAGATTGGCGCAGTGAGAATATACTTTAACCGGTCCAATAACCCTTGAGCTGTTCGACAAACCGGTGCTGGTGTCTTGTTGTGGGAAGACATTTTCTTCGAGGACGGCAGCTGAAGCGCGGAAGAAGAAATTTGAATGTCCGCTTTGCCGAGCGGCAACCGATAAGGCTTTTGTTTTTACTTCTTGGCCTTAGCTGCAAAAGATATGTTTTCACCATTTGGTATGACTGCATGCATGAATCGTGTGTTTGTCCAACGGAATCCGTGCGGGCTGTCATCACAGTGTATTTAGCTTGATATATGTTTTATATTCAATGCTCGTATAATTAGTTGCTGAGACGTTGCTAGGGCTGTTCCTGTGTTGGGACACAAACAACCCCATCATGACGATGCACCAGCGTATGCATCACATAGTAAAATAGCGGTTTCGATATACAAATCGCCAGACAAGAGAGCGGTGCCTCAAGCTGAGTGCACGGTAAACGCATCCAGAGACGGTATCCGTTTTGTTTTCATGTAAAGATGGAGTCCACAAGCCTGCTGTGAACGGGCACTCATATTCTTGACGTCCTGGTCCCCAGTCAGGTGAAGTTCAAGGTGATGCAATGTTTATAAGGCTCGAACATGATCGTGACTCGACTGGGGCAATTTATAGAGGAGCATGAGGCGAGAGAGGAGAGAGAGGACAATCACAGCAAGTGAGATGAACGAACTTCTACTACGGGGGTGTAGACGAGAGTAGTGTGGGGGCTCTATGGAATTTGAAGGTGAAATGTTCGTACAAGAGCGAGGTCATATTCCAGAGCAGGCGATTAGGGAATCAAATAATCGGGCGAGGCTTAGTTCGCCCCGAGATACGAGGATGTCGGTTTCACAGACTAAAGTGGGTGAATATGGTCGAGGCCGAGGTCAAAGATGAGAACAACTTGAATATACGACAGAAGACGACGACATGGAGGGGAAGACTACCACGATCACGGAAAACGCTTTTTCGCCTTAAACGTTGGCCAATGCGCTGCATCTACTGCAGCAGCAGCTTATACAACAAGCGGAGGTGATGCAGGCTGGTATTCGCAGCAGATTGGCGCAGTGAGAATATACTTTTACCCGGTCCGATAACCCCTCGAGCTGGTCCGCCAAACCGGTGCTGGTGTCTTTGTTGTGGGAAGAAATTTTCTTCGAGGACGGCAGCTGAAGCGCGGAAGAAGAAATTTGAATGTCCCTTTTGCCGAGCGGCAACCGATAAGGCTTTCGTTTTTACTTCTTGGCCTTAGCTGCAAAAGATATGTTCTCACCATTTGGTATGACTGCATGCATGAATCGTGTGTTTGTCCAACGGAATCCGTGCGGGCTGTCATCACAGTGTATTTGACTTGATATATGTTTTATTTTCAATGCTCGTATAATTAGTTGTTGAGACGTTGCTAGGGCTGTCCCTGTGTTGGGACACTAACAACCCCATCATGACGATGCACCAGCGTATGCATCACATAGTAAAATAGCGGTTTCGATATACAAATCGCCAGACAAGAGGGCGGTGCCTCAAGCTGAGTACACGGTAAACGCATCCAGAGACGGATCCGTTTTTCGTGTAAAGATGGAGTCTACAAGCCTGCTGTGAGCGGGCACTCACATTCTTGACGTCCTGGTCCCCAGTCAGCTGAAGTTCAAGGTGCTGCAATGTTTTTAAAGCTCGAACAAGATCGTGACTCGACTGGGGCAATTTATAGAGGAGCATGAGGCGAGAGAGGAGAGAGAGGACAATCACAGCAAGTGAGATGAACGAACTTCTACTACGGGGGTGTAGACGAGAGTAGTGTGGGGGCTCTATGGAATTTGAAGGTGAAATGTTCGTACAAGAGCGAGGGCGTATTCCAGAGCAGGCGATTAGGGAATCAAATAATCGGGCGAAGCTTAGTTCGCCTCGAGATACGAGGATGTCGGTTTCACAGACTAAAGTGGGTGAATATGGTCGAGGCCGAGGTCAAAGATGAGAACAACTTGAATATACGACAGAAGACGAAGACATGGAGGGGAAGACTACCACGATCACGGAAAACGCTTTTTTGCCTTAAACGTTGGCCAATGCGCTGCATCTACTGCAGCAGCAGCTTAT
>NW_003303758.1:4421693-4443934 GCF_000142945.1 Phytophthora infestans T30-4 | reverse complement strand
TATGGATTTGAAGGTGAATGTTCGTACAAGACCGTGGGCATATTCCAGAGCAGGCGATTAGGGAATCAAATAATCGGGCGAGGCTTAGTTCGCCTCGAGATACGAGGATGTCGGTTTCACAGACTAAAGTGGGTGAATATGGTCGAGGCCGAGGCCAAAGACGAGGGTAACTTGAATAAACAGAAGAAGACGAAGACATGGAGAATTAGACTACCAAGATCACGGAGAACGCTTTTTCGCCTTAAACGTTGGCCAATGCGCTGCATCTACTGCAGCAGCAGCTTATACAACAAGCGGAGGTGATGCAGGCTGGTATTCGCAGCAGATTGGCGCAGTGAGAATATACTTTAACCGGTCCGATAACCCTCGAGCTGTTCGACACACCGGTGCTGGTGTCTTGTTGTGGGAAGACATTTTCTTCGAGGACGGCAGCTGAAGCGCGGAAGAAGAAATTTGAATGTCCGCTTTGCCGAGCGGCAACCGATAAGGCTTTTGTTTTGACTTCTTGGCCTTAGCTGCAAAAGATATGTTCTCACCATTTGGTATGCCTGCATGCATGAATCGTGTGTTTGTCCAACGGAATCCGTGCGGACTGTCATCACAGTGTATTTGACTTGATATATGTTTTATTTCCAATGCTCGTATAATTAGTTGTTGAGACGTTGCTAGGGCTGTCCCTGTGTTGGGACACTAACAACCCCATCATGACGATGCACCAGCGTATGCATCACATAGTAAAATAGCGTTTTCGATATACAAATCGCCAGACAAGAGGGCGGTGCCGCAAGCCGAGTGCACGGTAGACGCATCCACAGACGGATCCGTTTTTTTTTCGTATAACGATGGAGTCCACAAGCCTGCTGTGAACGGGCACTCACATTCTTGACGTCCTGGTCCCCAGTCAGCTGAAGCTCAAGGTGCTGCAATGTTTTTAAAGCTCGAACAAGATCGTGACTCGACTGGGGCAGTTTATAGAGGAGCATGAGGCGAGAGAGGAGAGAGAGGACAATCACAGCAAGTGAGATGAACGAACTTCTACTACGGGGGTGTAGACCAGAGTAGTGTGGGGGCTCTATGGAATTTGAAGATGAAATGTTCGTACAAGAGCGAGGGCGTATTCCAGAGCAGGCGATTAGGGAATCAAATAATCGGGCGAAGCTTAGTTCGCCTCGAGATACGAGGATGTCGGTTTCACAGACTAAAGTGGGTGAATATGGTCGAGGCCGAGGCCAAAGATGAGAACAACTTGAATATACGACAGAAGACGAAGACATGGAGGGGTAGACTACCACGATCACGGAAAACGCTTTTTCGCCTTAAACGTTGGCCAATGCGCTGCATCTACTGCAGCAGCAGCTTATACAACAAGCGGAGGCTATGCAGGCTGGTATTCGCAGCAGATGGTCGCAGTGAGAATATACTTTAACCGGTCCGATAACCCTTGAGCTGTTCGACAAACCGGTGCTGGTGTCTTGTTGTGGGAAGACATTTTCTTCGAGGACGGCAGCTGAAGCGCGGAAGAAGAAATTTGAATGTCCGCTTTGCCGAGCGGCAACCGATAAGGCTTTTGTTTTTACTTCTTGGCCTTAGCTGCATAAGACATGTTTTCACCATTTGGTATGACTGCATGCATGAATCGTGTGTTTGTCCAACGGAATCCGTGTGGGCTGGCATCACAGTGTATTTGACTTGATATATGTTTTATTTTCAATGCTCGTATAATTAGTTGTTGAGACGTTGCTAGGGCTGTCCCTGTGTTGGGACACTAACCACCCCATCATGACGATGCACCAGCGTATGCATCACATAGTAAAATAGCGGTTTCGATATACAAATCGCCAGACAAGAGGGCGGCGCCTCAAGCTGAGTGCACGGTAAAAGCATCCACAGACGGATCCGTTTTTCCGTATAAAGATGGAGTCCACAAGCCTGCTGTGAACGGGCACTCACATTCTTGACGTCCTGGTCCCCAGTCAGCTGATGTTCAAGGTGCTGCAATGTTTTTAAAGCTCGAACAAGATCGTGACTCGACTGGGGCAATTTATAGAGGAGCATGAGGCGAGAGAGGAGAGAGAGGACAATCACAGCAAGTGAGATGAACGAACTTCTACTACGGGGGTGTAGACGAGAGTAGTGTGGGGGCTCTATGGAATTTGAAGGTGAATGTTCGTACAAGAGCGAGGGCGTATTCCAGAGCAGGCGATTAGGGAATCAAATAATCGGGCGAAGCTTAGTTCGCCTCGAGATACGAGGATGTCGGTTTCACAGACTATAGTGGGTGAATATGGTCGAGGCCGAGGCCAAAGATGAGAACAACTTGAATATACGACAGAAGACGACGACATGGAGGGGAGGACTACCAAGATCACGGAAAACGCTTTTTCGCCTTGAACGTTGGCCAATGCGCTGCATCTACTGCAGCAGCAGCTTATACAACAAGCGGGGGTGATGCAGGCTGGTATTCGCATCAGATTGGCGCAGTGAGAATATACTTTAACCGGTCCGATAACCCTCGAGCTGTTCGACAACCGGTGCTGGTGTCTGTGTGAGAAGACATTTCTTCGAGGACGGCAGCTGAAGCGCGGAAGAAAGAAATTTGATGTCCGCTTTGCCGAGCGGCAACGATAAGGCTTTTGTTTTTACTTCTGCGCCTTAGCTGACAAAAGATATGTTCTCACATTTGGTATGACCGCATGCATGATTGCGGTGTTTTTCCAACGAATCCGTGCGGGCTGTCATCACAGTGTATTGACTTGATATATGTTTTATTTCAATGCTCGTATAGTTAGTTGTGAGACGTTGCTAGGGCTGTCCCTGTGTTGGGACACTAACAACCCCATCATGACGATGCACCAACGTATGCATCACATAGTAAAATAGCGGTTTCGATATACAAATCGCCAGACAAGAGGGCAGTGCCTCAAGCTGAGTGCACGGTAAACGCATCCACAGACGGATCCGTTTTTCGTATAAAGATGGAGTCCACAAGCCAGCTGTGAACGGGCACTCACATTCTTGACGTCCTGGTCCCCAGTCAGCTGAAGCTCAAGGTGTTGCAATGTTTTTAAGCTCGAACAAGATCGTGACTCGACTGGGGCAATTATAGAGGAGACATAAGGCGAGAGAGGAGAGAGAGACAATCACAGCAGGTGAGATGAACGAACTTCTACTACGGGGTGTAGACGAGAGTAGTGTGGGGGCTCTATGGAATTGGAAGGTGAAATTTTTGTTACAGAGAGAGAGAGAGGAGTCTATTCCAGAGCAGGCGATTAGGGAATCAAATAATCGGGCGAAGGTTAGTTCGCCTCGAGATACGAGGATGTCGGTTTCACAGACTAAAGTGGGTGAATATGGTCGAGGCCGAGGCCAAAGATGAGAACAACATGAATATACGACAGAAGACGACGACATGGAGGGGAAGACTACCACGATCACGGAAAACGCTTTTTCGCCTTAAACGCTTTTTCGCGTTAAACGTTGGCCAATGCGCTGCATCTACTGCAGCAGCAGCTTATACAACAAGCGGAGGTGATGCAGGCTGGTATTCGCAGCAGATTGGCGCAGTGAGAATATACTTTAACCGGTCCGATAACCCTCGAGCTGTTCGACAAACCGGTGCTGGTGTCTTGTTGTGGGAAGACATTTTCTTCGAGGACGGCAGCTGAAGCGCGGAAGAAGAAATTTGAATGTCCGCTTTGCCGAGCGGCAACCGATAAGGCTTTTGTTTTTACTTCTTGGCCTTAGCTGCAAAAGATATGTTTTCACCATTTGGTATGACTGCATGCATGAATCGTGTGTTTGTCCAACGGAATCCGTGCGGGCTGTCATCACAGTGTATTTGACTTGAAATATGTTTTATTTTCAATGCTCGTATAGTTAGTTGTTGAGACGTTGCTAGGGCTGTCCCTGTGTTGGGACACTAACAACCCCATCATGACGATGCACCAGCGTATGCATCACATAGTAAAATAGCGGTTTCGATATACAAATCGCCAGACAAGAGGGCGGTGCCTCAAGCTGAGTGCACGGTAAACGCATCCACAGACGGATCCGTTTTCCGTATAAAGATGGAGTCCACAAGCCTGCTGTGAACGGGCACTCACATTCTTGACGTCCTGGTCCCCAGTCAGCTGAAGATCAAGGTGCTGCAATGTTTTTAAAGCTCGAACAAGATCGTGACTCGACTGGGGCAATTTATAGAGGAGCATAAGGCGAGAGAGGAGAGAGAGGACAATCACAGCAAGTGAGATGAACGAACTTCTACTACGGGGGTGTAGACGAGAGTAGTGTGGGGGCTCTATGGAATTTGAAGGTGAAATGTTCGTACAAGAGCGAGGGCGTATTCCAGAGCAGGCGATTAGGGAATCAAATAATCGGGCGAAGCTTAGTTCGCCTCGAGATACGAGGATGTCGGTTTCACAGACTAAAGTGGGTGAATATGGTCGAGGCCGAGGTCAAAGATGAGAACAACTTGAATATACGACAGAAGACGAAGACATGGAGGGGAAGACTACCACGATCACGGAAAACGCTTTTTCGCCTTAAACGTTGGCCAATGCGCTGCATCTACTGCAGCAGCAGCTTATACAACAAGCGGAGGTGATGCAGGCTGGTATTCGCAGCAGATTGGCGCAGTGAGAATATACTTTAACCGGTCCGATAACCCTCGAGCTGTTCGACAAACCGGTGCTGGTGTCTTGTTGTGGGAAGACATTTTCTTCGAGGACGGCAGCTGAAGCGCGGAAGAAGAAATTTGAATGTCCGCTTTGCCGAGCGGCAACCGATAAGGCTTTTGTTTTTACTTCTTGGCCTTAGCTGCAAAAGATATGTTCTCACCATTTGGTATGACTGCATGCATGAATCGTGTGTTTGTCCAACGGAATCCGTGCGGGCTGTCATCACAGTGTATTTGACTTGATATATGTTTTATTTTCAATGCTCGTATAGTTAGTTGTTGGGACGTTGCTAGGGCTGTCCCTGTGTTGGGACACTAACAACCCCATCATGACGATGCACCAGCGTATGCATCACATAGTAAAATAGCGGTTTCGATATACAAATCGCCAGACAAGAGGGCGGTGCCTCAAGCTGAGTACACGGTAAACGCATCCAGAGACGGATCCGTTTTTCGTGTAAAGATGGAGTCCACAAGCCTGCTGTGAACGGGCACTCACATTCTTGACGTCCTGGTCCCCAGTCAGCTGAAGTTCAAGGTGCTGCAATGTTTTTAAAGCTCGAACAAGATCGTGACTCGACTGGGGCAATTTATAGAGGAGCATGAGGCGAGAGAGGAGAGAGAGGACAATCACAGCAAGTGAGATGAACGAACTTCTACTACGGGGGTGTAGACGAGAGTAGTGTGGGGGCTCTATGGAATTTGAAGGTGAAATGTTCGTACAAGAGCGAGGGCGTATTTCAGAGCAGGCGATTAGGGAATCAAATAATCAAGCGAAGCTTAGTTCGCCTCGAGATACGAGGATGTCGGTTTCACAGACTAAAGTGGGTGAATATGGTCGAGGCCGAGGCCAAAGACGAGGGTAACTTGAATAAACAGAAGAAGACGAAGACATGGAGGGGTAGACTACCAAGATCACGGAAAACGCTTTTTCGCCTTAAACGTTGGCCAATGCGCTGCATCTACTGCAGCAGCAGCTTATACAACAAGCAGAGGTGATGCAGGCTGGTATTCGCAGCAGATTGGCGCAGTGAGAATATACTTTAACCGGTCCGATAACCCTCGAGCTGTTCGACAAACCGGTGCTGGTGTCTTGTTGTGGGAAGACATTTTCTTCGAGGACGGCAGCTGAAGCGCGGAAGAAGAAATTTGAATGTCCGCTTTGCCGAGCGGCAACCGATAAGGCTTTTGTTTTTACTTCTTGGCCTTAGCTGCAAAAGATATGTTTTCACCATTTGGTATGACTGCATGCATGAATCGTGTGTTTGTCCAACGGAATCCGTGCGGGCTGTCATCACAGTGTATTTGACTTGATATATGTTTTATTTTCAATGCTCGTATAGTTAGTTGTTGAGACGTTGCTAGGGCTGTCCCTGTGTTGGGACACTAACAACCCCATCATGACGATGCACCAGCGTATGCATCACATAGTAAAATAGCGGTTTCGATATACAAATCGCCAGACAAGAGGGCGGTGCCTCAAGCTGAGTACACGGTAAACGCATCCAGAGACGGATCCGTTTTTCGTGTAAAGATGGAGTCCACAAGCCTGCTGTGAACGGGCACTCACATTCTTGACGTCCTGGTCCCCAGTCAGCTGAAGTTCAAGGTGCTGCAATGTTTTTAAAGCTCGAACAAGATCGTGACTCGACTGGGGCAATTTATAGAGGAGCATGAGGCGAGAGAGGAGAGAGAGGACAATCACAGCAAGTGAGATGAACGAACTTCTACTACGGGGGTGTAGACGAGAGTAGTGTGGGGGCTCTATGGAATTTGAAGGTGAAATGTTCGTACAAGAGCGAGGGCGTATTTCAGAGCAGGCGATTAGGGAATCAAATAATCAAGTGAAGCTTAGTTCGCCTCGAGATACGAGGATGTCGGTTTCACAGACTAAAGTGGGTGAATATGGACGAGGCCGAGGCCAAAGACGAGGGTAACTTGAATAAACAGAAGAAGACGAAGACATGGAGGGGTAGACTACCAAGATCACGGAAAACGCTTTTTCGCCTTAAACGTTGGCCAATGCGCTGCATCTACCGCAGCAGCAGCTTATACAACAAGCGGAGGTGATGCAGGCTGGTATTCGCAGCAGATTGGCGCAGTGAGAATATACTGTAACCGGTCCGATAACCCTCGAGCTGTTCGACAAACCGGTGCTGGTGTCGTGTTGTGGGAAGACATTTTCTTCGAGGACGGCAGCTGAAGCGCGGAAGAAGAAATTTGAATGTCCGCTTTGCCGAGCGGCAGCCGATAGGGCTTTGGTTTTTTTCTTGGCCTTAGTGGCTGAATGGTTATATTACACGGTATTATACGTAAACATTCATCTTCGGTAAATAGGTCTGACTCAGGCCAAAGGAATATCGCGTTTTTTAGGATTTGGTTTGGGGCGTTCATTACAGATCATTAAGAGACGAGCTACAAAACATATGTCTTCTCATTTGGTGTTTTAGTCTGTGGAACGTTTTCTGAGCATAGATTGCGGATATCTTACTGGAAATGTGATTGTGAGTTTTCTATATCCATGAGACTTCCCTGCCGATATGCTATAGCCTACAGAATGCACGTTGGTGTGTCTGGATCGCTCATCCCTTGGAGATCCATAGACGAAAGGTACGTCTCCAGATTTTCCTCAATTATAATCCTGGACACAACCATGTATTAATCCTATAATCACGTTTATTTGACCGGTTAGATGGACATCTCCAAATCGGCCTCTAAAGCAGGTTAGATAGTTCTCGTACGAGAACTTCACGACTACTGGGCCCGGATCAACTCAGAAGAAGCTGCAGACGCAGTCTGAACGGTACCGCGAAGCCGTGCGAGCTACTCATCTCATTGCAAGTGAAATGGCGGATAATCAAGATGAAGGAGAATTTGATGTGATGTTGAGCCTTGTGTAATCACAGTGGAGATTTGTCCGTCAACGAAAGATGAAAGAGCGTTGTGTCAGTGGGAATGTAGGAGATGATGACAAACGCTGAGACGATGAAACTGTAAACGAATCTGCTGCTAAACCTGCGTTCGACGTCAGCTCGAGCAAAAAAGAAGCTGACCGACATGCCTCCAATTAAGTAACGATCCGTTTGAATCCAAAGGCGAAGAGGGTTGGCGCACCACGGAAAATGAAGAAGAAGATGGTAGCTGGAGAGAAAGAAGGACGAAAGTGGTTTGAAACAGCAGAATCTGGTCGTAAAATCGCTGGGAGGGGGCTTTAAACGATGTATTGACTGCTTTGGATCTGCACAAGCCAGGAAGATTAGAAACGCAGAAACGTCTGCCCGGATATTGTAAGACACGGTGAGTCCGATAACAAGAAGCCAAATATGAAGATTAGCAAAAACCCTGTACTCGTCCTGGATCCGTTCTACATGCTTCCGTCCAAGCTTTTTGATGCTTGTGTGAAGGTTTTTCCGTTGTCAAACGCGAAGGTCACAGCTATATCGGTGGACGGATCGCAACCTACTCAGTCGCAAAGCTTTGAGGATAAGGCTACCTCGCAGTCTGTCAAACGGCTCTCAAAAAAGATGTGGGCCAGTTCACAAGAAAACAGATCGAGACTTTCAAGCGTGTCAGCGATTTGAAGGAGGTCGTTTAATCGGGCCTGGATACGTACAAATGGATGGCGGAGATTGGAATCCCGGTGCTACCTGCCAAATCACGCACTGGCCAAGGAGATAGCAGAAAAGATAAAGAGCACATACTCCTACCAACAGATCCAAGGACTTCCAGGTTTCGCTGACTTCCCGAATTGTATGCTCTATCGCGTCACACCACCATCATGGCTCTCAGATGCCTCCATCCGAGCATTATGTCTGCGTCTCTGCCAAGACTACCCAACGTGTCGCTTTGCCAGTTTTCAATCCGCTGTTCCAAAAACGACAAAAACGCGAAATGCAGAGAGGACTAATTTGACCGATGCTGTCCGTGATTGTGTCCTGACGCAAGCCGAAGAAGAAGGTGTGAAATCTGTGATTGTTCCTTTGAACTTTGGAAACTTACATTGGTGTTGCGTCGTGAAGTGATTGCAAAAAGGATTTTCTACTATGATCTAATATTACCCATATGGCTACGCATTTGCAAAAAGGATTTTCTACTACAGTACTGCACCCCGTTTTCGCGGGGGTGGGCCATATAGGATTTAAAAATAAATGAGATCTTAGCTTACAAACAAAAGTTAATTTGGATTCAGGACCATCACATCCGGAAGTTTATCTAAGGTCCAAGGGCGCGAAAACGGGGTGCAGTACTGTATGATCTAATACTACCCATATGGCTACTCATTTAAGATGGGTTTCCACATACAGGATTAATTCTGTCCTCAATCATGTACGTTTCCTCCAACAGTCGCCTATTTTTTTTCACCGTTGGTTTTTTTTCAAGGCAGCTGTTGCGGTCCAGGATTATAACCATGATAATATCCAGGAATTGATCCTGGATTAATCCTGGACACTAAAATACTATGCTAACTCAGTACCCTTCCTGGAAAAATACGGAAAGATACGCGTAGATACTAAAAAATATAGTAAAAATCCTGATTCATGATTTATACATGATTATAATGAAACATCATGGTAAAATCCTGGTTTTAACTGCGGACTGGACAAATCTAAAGTCCTTTCTACTGACTGTCAAACACGATAATGAAATCCAACACTGGATGCGTTTGAAACACAAAGCTACGTGTATTTATCAAGTTTAAGCTATTGAGTGTACCTTCAGCACAACTTGGGTTGGTGGAACATCGTCGTCTCCTGTTTGATCTTCAGTAGTGCTTGGTACAGCCATCTTGTCCTCCATCTCCTTACCTTGTGCAGTTTCGTGACATTGTTTCCTTTACAGATAAGACCTGCATTGTCCTGTCGCAGTACTGCGTGAAGTACGCCTGCCACGCCGCCCAATCCGAATGCCAACCCAGCGACACCTCCACGTGCACCGTTTCGTCAACGCTCGCTCTATCAGATGCCTCTGTGTCGTCCGCAGAGGCATCACTACCGGCGGCCACGGTTTCTTCACCTCCCTCCATGTCTTCACTGCCGGTCCCGCTCCCACAATTACTCGAAATATCTAATTCTTCACCACCAGTTATTTCCGTCTCCATTGCTGACAGTCCCGGGCCACGACGCGGGAGCGAAGACACTCGCATACCACCAGACGCACCCGACACACGCGTTGATCCTCCTGCGCTCGTCCCACCGCTGCTGCTGCTGGCGCGGTCGCTTCCGGCGCTGTCGCCTCCGCCGCATGAGACACGTTTCATTCTCGACCGCGAAACCAAAATGAAAACCCATTCCTCCCTCGACCGGAAATAAGAAAAGTTGGACTTTGAAGGGTTGGAAAGTAATTTTAAATTACATAATCCTGGATGCATACAGGATTCAATCCTGCACATTACCATGATTATAATCCTGGCCAGCAACAGCTCCGTTTTTTCAATAACACATTTCTTGTGTAATTATGTATTCTTCACGAGGCTCTAAGCTAAAAATAAAATAGCTCTAAGCTAAAGATAATTTTTTTTAGATAAAATAGCTCTAAGCTAAAGATAAAAAAAATTATCTTGAGCTTAGAGCCTCGTGAAGATTACATAATTACACAAGAAATGTGTTATTGAAAAAAATTCATTTAATGCATTTGGCATTTCTTTCACCAATGCTTCGTGGTTTTTGATGAAATTATGTATAGATCTGTGTTCAACCACGGCAAAAAGTCAGCTACAGTGTGGACCTCGAAGTCACTGCAGTTGACGCTTCAAAGCCTGATCTACCAACGCGTTTTCGATTCGCTCCTGGTAGCATCGAAGATTGCCTGCAGTATTTCCAATCAAAAACCTGGTCAATGCCCGAACATGAACCGGGTCGTACACCACGCCGGGCTCTTTGTCAATAGAAATCCTTGAGCAAAACTGCAGCAGCGACAAATCATGATCTGCAGTCGAAGCTGGAGCTCGCTTGGCGACAACGTAGCTACGAAGATGGTACGTCAATCCAGCGATCGCCTTGTGTTTAATCTCAATGGGTTGTCCTCGGCAAACGAAAATGATAACATCCCGATCCGGTTCCACGTAGCGCCGCACAATCTGCTTCATCTCCATGTCTGCGCGAGAATTGTTGGAATAAACTTCTTTTGTAAAGTCTTCGATAATTGTGAAAGGCTGGTCAAGATTCTACAGCAGCATCAACAGGCAATAGTGAGCAGCTGGAAAGCTCCCAAATCATTCGGGTCACTCAAACGTACCATCGCTGCCTTTTCGTACAACTCGCCATTGCCACAATGCTTGTCAATCCCTTTAAAGTGGTCCCATGCGGCCTCCGTTGTGTCACTGAGCCCGAAAGGAAGGACTTTGTTCGCAAAGAACTCGACGTATTTGCCGCCAACGCCTTCACGTATGTTTACATCTTCAGTCGGGATATCCATGGTCGCGAGGCCAGTTTCCTCCAGTACGGTATCTAAACCGTGGTAGGTTTCTTCCAGAATTGGGAACAGCTCTTGGAACTCGGCCAAGTCGCCGTGGTAGTCGAGTACTCGAGTAAATCTATTCTCCTTGACACTCGGGTCTTGAGCTTCCGCACACTCGGCCATCTACAATTTCGTAATAGATAACACAAAACACATTTAGAACAAGCATCATTTAAAGGACCGACCGGTTTTGAGAGCGTACTCGCTTGCGCAGCAGTTTGGTCAAATCGATGGCCACCTTCCGTTGGTGCTCCACGTTGAGTCTCAGGCGCGCATTTTCGCGCTCGGAGTCTTCACGTCGCCGCAATTGTCGGTCTGCCACTCCCTTCCACGCACAGAGTACTTGCGATGACGGACGAGCACGAACTCCATTTGGTCTGGTAGCAAGCGTCGTCGAATCTCCGTCACAAATCAAATTTTCCTGAGTCGGTTGCAGCGACTGCAATTCCTGCTGCAACTGCGTCACCTTCTCACGAAGGAATGCAAGCTCGAAGCGGAGCTCGTTGCGCGCCCGGTTCGGGTTGGCTTGGGATTTTCTTTTTCTAGTCGATTTCCGGGGTTTCGAGGTTTGCGTGGGGACCAGAGCCTCGTTCGAGACGCCCATTGAGAGCTGATCCGTCGAGTTAGTCAGCGTCATGGTCGAAGTGTCAATGGTACCGATAGACGACGTAGGGGAGCTCGAGGACGACGGCACGACGTCTGCCGGCGGAATCTGATTTTCCAGTCGAAACGAAAACGAACTCGAGACATCCGACGTGACTGAGAGATTGGGGAGCTCCATCGACGTGAAGGCGTCGCTCGCATATTCCTCCACGAAGCTCAGCGTCGCCTCGAACGCGCGCATGTCATCTTCGCCCCCGACAAGCTCCATTCCAGTCGTTTTTGTTGGCTATAATACATAAGCACTGAATTGTGGTTGGGGGTTCTCAGCATCAAAAAAAAGGAGCAATTGCGGTGTAGACGAAGAGCGTGAAAGGACCAAATTTTGGGTTTTTTACGTATGGTCTAATTCTATAATTTGTTAGAAGCTCACTATGAGCTGCTTCGTCAAAGCTTGATCGACGAGAGCGTTCTCGATTCGCTCGTGGTAGCATCGGATGTTGCCTACAGTATTGCCGATCAGGAACCTCGTGAGTGCGCGAATGTGGTTAGGATCGTAACTCACGCCAGGCTTCTTATCGATGGAGATGCGAGAACAAAACTGCAACAACGAGAGGTCGTGGCCAACTCGAGACTTCTTGGTGACGACGTAGCCTCGAAGGTGGTAAGTGAGTCCTGCGATCGCCTTATTCTTAATCTCAATAGGCGACACTTTGGAAACAAACACGATGATGTCGCGGTCTGGTTCGACGTAGCGTCGTACGATCTGCTTGAGCTGCATGTCCGCCTTCGAGTTGTTCGACTTCGTAAAGTCCTCCAGGACTGTGTAGGGCTGGTCGAGATTCTGAGAGTAGGCGCAGCACACGTTAGATAATTCTCAGTTTCCAGCTACTTGCCCAAGTGCGAGTACCTTAGTGGCCTTCTCGTACAGTCCGCCATTGCCCCAGTGTTTATCCACTCCTTTGAAATCGTCCCAAGCGGCTTCCGAGGTTTGTTGGAGAGGAAAAGGCAAAGCCTTGTTGGCGAAGAATTCGATATACTTGCCACCGACGCCTTCACGGATGTGCACATCATGCGTAGGAATAGCCATCGTGGCTAGTCCATTGGCTTGAAGCACTTCATCTGCTTCGTGGTAAGCGTCTTCCAGATCCTGGAACAACTCTTGGAACTCTCCAATGTCTCCGTGGAAATCAATCACGCGGCTCAAGCGACGCTCAGAAATGTAAGGGTCACTGGCATGCGCGCATTCCGCTGTCTGCAGCATACAGCACAGACATACACAAGCGGGTGGATGAGTAAAGCTCCAAACACCTCAAATTTGATCCAACGACGTACTCGTTTCCGCAACAACTCGCTCAAATCGATCGCCACCTTCCGCTGTCGCTCTACAATGATTCTCAATCTCGCATTCTCACGCTCAGCGCCTTCTCTCCTCTGTCTTTGTCGTCCAGCGATCCCTTTCCAAGCCCCAAGCAACTGTGGCGAGCTATCTGTAGAGAGTTGCGTCATGTCATCCTGCTTTGCCTCTCCGTCGCATATCCTATTGACCTTTGTATTGAGCTGCAATGTGTTCAGCTCATGCTCCAACTGCGAAGCCTTCTCACGGAGATAAGCCAACTCAAATCGGAGCTCATTCCGAACTCGATTCGGATTCGCTTGTGGTTGTGGAGGAATACTCCAACGAATCGTTAAATCCGCCAACCCTCCCTGCGCTCGTCGACAGCTCCGACGCCTCCAGCTCTTTGGCATTCCGACTGTCAGATGCACTCCCATCGGAACTCCTAGACGACGCTGACGCCTCTACCACCGAGACGTCAATGACCGTGCCGCTGGCAATGGCGGAGCAGCTTGCGAGCCCAGCTGGAACTCGTTTCCAGATAGGAACATCAGCAGCTCCGAAGACGCAGCAGTCCAAACAGCGCAAGTGGAATCGACCGAGAAAAAGTTAAGCGTGGCTTCAAAGGCGCGCATGTCGTCCTCGTCCTCCAAGAAGGCCATTCTACTGTGTCTATCCCAATTTGAGTTCACAGAGGCTGGAAAAAATAAAGGGTCAGAATTGACTATTTTGCTGGCAATGACTACTTCGAAGTCTGTTTTTATGGAAGTGGACAAAGTCACACTATCCGTCACAGACATATTTCGGGCAGGAATTCAAGTATATTGAAGTTTGTATGCATTCGATAGGGCTTCTGACACATTTCAGGCAGCACGACTTAACTATGGAGCACCGTGACCTCCTGAATAAGTACGATCACACATTGGGAAAGAAGCTTCCCCACTTGGAGGCGTTTTCGCACGTTTAGCAGAAGGCTGGCTTGCGGGAGGCGGCATCTTGCGCAGTTTCGACGCACCTGGATCCTTCTTGTTAGTTCGGTGAGCAGCTTATTGCGCCTTCGCGTGGCGTTTTTCCTCCCGTTGCAGTACCAGCTGTGTTCTTGCGGTCTGATATTGTTTTTTGTCGTGCAGGTTCATTGCCGCTTGCTCTCTCTTTTCGAGTGCAGTAGACTTTTTGTTGGCCTCTTTCAGCGCTTTGGCGTCCTCTTTAGCTTGAACAGCAGCTTTCATCTCCTCATAGCTCAACAAGTCGCCGCCAGAATAGTTTTCGTCTACCCACTTCCCATGTTTTCGCTTCGGCGGTATTAGAGCTGTGGCTGAAGTACGCAGAAGATTGACCAAGTTAAGTCCTTCCACATCCAAATCCATTTCGCGGAGGACTCGCTTTTGGCGCTCAGTGACGGTTAACCGTCCTGAAGGAGGGGTAATCTGGCCTAGAATTATTGATAGATGTGGCATCGAATCACGGGTCACCACAGGTGCGTTACCGACAATCCCTTTCATCATTTTATCCATCGACAATGGATATATACCTGCCTTCTCAAACCCTCGTTTTGCATTTTCAGGTCGGCACGCCAACATCAACGGATCGCGGGAAATTTCAGCAATTTTGTCTTTGGTTGGCAGCATGTAGTTGTGTGTTGATGGGAATCGCTTTAAAGCTGACTGGTATCGACGCTTGAACGAGCCAAACACAGACACGTCTAGAGGTTGGAGGAAGTTCGAGGTATGTGCAGGCAGCACAATAATATGCACGTCATGTTCTTGGCCATACTTCACAGCTTCAAATTGAATGTGCGATGACCATCTAATATCAACAGTTGCGGCCGCGCAGGCGGCAATTGCTCGACAACCCACTTGAGCCAATTCAAAAACAGCTTACCATTTATATTCGAGCTGTGGCTCATTGCACACACCGCTCCTGGCTCCGATCCTTCCATCCAGTTTAGCTTGCGGTACGTGCCTTAAAAAATATACATGGGTGACATTCGAGCTCCGGATGCACTAATGCAGGCCATTATACAGGTATTTTCGCGGTCACTAGAGGCCTGGACGTTGGCCCGAAGCCCTTTTGGGCAGATTACGCGTTCATTGCCAAGTCCCTGAGGGCAGATTCCAGTTTCATCACAGTTCCAGATGCACTCCGGCCTGTCCAGGAGATCAAACTTTGTTAACACGGCTTTCAAATTGTTGAAGTACCTCATCAAAACGTTAGGAGAGGAGCTTTCAGCTCGTTTCACGTCCAACAGCTGAGAGCGACGGACGGATATCTCCCGGTGATTTTGGATCCATCGCGTTATGTACTTGTCATTGGGGAGTTCATCAGTCAATGGACGGGTACCAGTCTCCTCCGCTGCCCGGCGCAGCATGCACCGCAGCTCGTCAAAACTAACGCACATACCATGAAGCGCTCGATAAACGATAACTTCTACCAGCCCTCTGTCACCACCCTCCGAAATGTAAACAAGTTGAGGTCCAGGACGCGCCACAATTGGCACTAGGCCTAGATGGCGCTGGCGAAGTGGTTCGCGCGATACACCGTATGTCTTTGCCGCTAAGCTCAGTGACATTCCGTCGTTTACCGCTGCAAGCGCTGCTGTCCAGGTGTGGATTGAGACTGTTTGTCGCTTGACCTTCTTCTTCTGCTTCTTCACAGGCTTCTTCATGATGAGGGTTTTGAGGAAGTTTTCTCTTGGTCGGTGTGTTGGCTAGTGAGATCGAAGAAGCGCGCGCGATGGCTCGTTCGAAAAAAGATTTTCGCGCCTTTTTAGCCAACGGTACGCGTGCTATACAAGGTGAGCAGTTTTTAATAAAAGAGAGGATTGAAATTGAGCCTCCTTTCTCCTTATTGACTAGACTTTGTATGTGAGGACCCCTTGCCCGAAATATGTCCTCGCCCGAAATATGTCTGTGACGGATATGAGTTTTGGTAATTCACGATAAAAAACGGCTGCGAAGATACATGTATATAAAATCTCTACATTTGAGCTGCGGTTTCCAAAACTCACCCCCTCTCCCCTTTCACCCCTCCCCTTTTTTCGCGCCTTTCAGCCTTTCATTTTGAAAGATTTGAAAACGCTGCAGAAGCTCGCCGTCATCGGAGAAATGAACAGCTCCGCGTCTGCCTCGGATTCCGACGCCGCTGATGAGGCCACGCAGAGGCAGCCCCCTGCTTCTGTAGCGGTTGACACCGTCTCCGCAACTGAGGCACAATCACCCGAGGTCCATATTTCCTCGTCTGGTGACAGGAAGCTCGTTGCGCGGTCTATGGAGAAGCGTCATTTCGCGGGCTGGGACAATTTTTTTGAGTATCTGGACAAGTATCAAGATGAAACGTACCAAGTCTTCCGCAAGAGGACGTCTCCGAGTATCGAGGCAAGAAACACGGACCTCATGCGCCGTGGAAAAGGCTACATCTACAACACTTATTCCAGTCTCTTTCGAAAAGTATTACTAGCGGATGATATGCACGCATGGATGGTCACGGCCAAGCCGATCTAAAGGATAATAAGAGAGCTATTTTATGAAGTCGACACAATGTCAGGCGCAGTTGTCTCTTACAGGGGTCTGGGTTGCGGATTTAGGCTTTTAGGTGAAAGTAACTCAGCAATCCACTGTCCACAATCACCCCCTCGGTCAACTCACCTACGCCAATCACCCTGCCAAGCGTCGAGCTGAAGATGCTGACGTCCTCGTCTTCGTTGAGGAGTTGCAGGCGGCTGGAGCGAAGAAAAAGATGAGCATGGAGTACTTGAGGCGGAAAACAGGTACGCCTGCTATTTATTATGAGATCTATACCGCTACTACACCGCTTTTATTAAAGGCAAGCGAGTCACCCTAAGGGACGTACACAACATGGTTGCCAATATCAAGGAAGCGTGGCGGGGGGCTACAACTGTGAAATTTAGACTGTATTGCTGTTTCCGTAATTTTTTTTCTCAGAAGGGAAACACAGCTACGGTCTATGTCGACGAAGATAAACTGGCTTAGACGATCACGTTCCAGACTCATCAGATGCGCCGCTTCTTTGAGGCTTTTCCAGAAGTGATGATGGTGGATGCCACCCACAACATCAATGACGCTCGGTATAAGCCGTTTAGCTTTATGATTCATGACGTATTCGGCCATGCAAGTGACAACTCTGTGATTATTTGTGGTTCTTTGTGACTCACAGTGTGCCATTGTGTCTTTTTGTGTTGCTTTGTGCGCGCGAAATCACTGAAACAAGTCATCAAGTGTACTTGCGCGGATAGCCTGGTCGTTCACCTCTCCATGACAAAGCTCAGACGTAAGATCGATCACAGACGATTCGCCGGCTTTGCTGTCTCCAGTAGGATTTCCCTAACACGTAGCACGTTGGATACACGTATTTGATTCACTTTCGTCTTTTTTTTTGCGTTTTGCGTCTGTTTCCACAACTCTGGGAGCGTCGACACAGTCAGACACCCTTGGCGACGGTGATTGGTCGACACATTGAGCTACTGAGGTCGCACCGGAGGTGTGTTCGGCCTCACCACGTAGTTGACCCATCGTAGCATTAATTGCATCACTCACAGCGCTCGACCTGGCCTTGCACAGAGCGCTTGCCATCGTCGGCCGGCCTACCTTGCCGGCCTCTTGCTGGTATGCCCGTAATTTGCGCCATTTGACGTGCTCTATGTTTAGTTCGCACCCCAGAACGTCGCGTCTGCGACGCATGAAGATTGTGAGGGGCAGCGGTTCTCCAGTGTCGATTGATACTGGCAGCTCATTTCCAGGAGTATCGTCTACACTTAGTATCACTGCTACTCTAAGGCCTCGTGGGTCGCCCGTCACAAAGCACCTCGAGTAGTACTCGATCTTTTCGCCTTCCGCGAGTGCCTCCGCCGGGAACTCCTCACCGCGGAGACCCGGCATGTTGCTGTATGGATCGCACAGAGCAACGCTCACTCTCCTCTCTTCTTGCCGGTGCTAAGCGCTTGAATGTTTGAATTGCAAGGCGTTTGCAAAAGTAACATGCAATACAGTTACTTCTCCCACTGGTGCGAGGGGACCAAATTGGCTGTGCGACGCACTCTGATTGGTCAAAACATTGTAGCCATGGGAAAGCCCCATAAGTCACCGACCACTATAATCCATAAATGTATATACCGTTTTCACGAATGACTGTACCGTATTTTTGCGAAAGACTGCACGTTTCCGCGCGACTGCACTTTTGCGGGCGACCACACATTTGAGGACGACTGCACAATTGAGGAAGATACTTTGTCAGGCACGGGCCACGCATAGAAATAACAAGTTTCATTTCATATTTTCCCTTCGCGGAGTGCAAGCGACTGCAATGGACCTGCCCGAAACTAGTCGCCTGTACGGTGCGGCCATCGCTGCAGCCAAGTTTGCCGACCAACGACTCGAGTCTCGCACGCGGGTCGACTATACCGGCAGCCTTCGTCGGTTCACCGATTTTTGCATAGCAGAAGAATACCCAGACCCGATGAAACAGCGATTTGTTCAGCTCCCCGCCGTACTAGCAGCGTACATAAATCAGCTCGCGACGGCAAACAAGAGTCAGTGGTCTGCTGAGAAGCTACGCGCCGCGATTAGCTGGTAATACGCGAAGCCGGAAATGCTTTCAGGTGGACACCCGCACGATCGTTGGGTTATTGAAACTCAAGCAGATGGATCGATTGTGCCACGCGGAAACCCCGCCCAATCCGCAGCAATTACGCAAATCCTCGCAGGCCCAAGTAAAGCAAAAAAGCGTGAAAGAACTCCTAAGCGCGCGTCATCTATGTCGCTCGCGATGCTAACGCGAGTAATCACTTTCGTGGAAACCGATTCGGACTTTAATGAGACGATGCGCTTGTGGCTTTCCGCCGTGTGCTCGCTTGCCTTTTACGGGATGTGTCGAATAAACGAGGTGCTGCTCATGAAGAATGGGGATATTCAGCTCGGACTTCGGCGCAAGTCGCGCAAGAACGACAAGGAGATCGAATTTGGATGGTTCACAATACGCGACCGAAAAACGGATCATGATCCACTGGCATGTCGCACATATTATTTGCATCACCTCTCTAAGATGAACAAGCTACCGAGGCTTTGACGTACCTGGAGAGATGGTTTAAATATGCATGTACGCAGTTAAACCACAAGTGGGACAGTGGTGACTACGCGTTCCCAGCACTGACAAAGGCTCCCCGCGGCGGTGCTAAACGTCCAAAGAGCTCTCTCGCTAGCACCAGTTCTAATGGGACATTGGGAATGTCGGCGTTTAATGGGGCGCTCCGATGTCGAACAGTAACTTCACTCAGATTCTCAACATTGTCGCCAATGCAGCTGGAATCAGCAAGAATCTCCTTGGGGATGACATCTGGTTTACATCACATTGCTTTAGGCGAGGCGGGGCTCAGTACAGATTTATGCTCGCTCCTGGACAAAGCGGCTGGTCTTTGAAGCTGGTGAAGTGGTGGGCAGGATGGGCGCCAAGTGAAAAGGCTGAGACCGTAACACGATATCTACTAGACGACGTTCTAGATCGCGAGGAAAACCAACTTGGGGATTTTATTGGCCCCTGATGCGAATATACCTACCAATGGGCCCCTGGCAAGCCTTCACGACTTCGACTACAGCTGCGCTCAACCTAGCAACAGTTTTATTTCGGATGAGGCTGCTGATGTGCCTAACGAGTCTGCTCCCTCCCTTTCGGTTTCAATCGTTGGAGACATCAAAACTGCAATTCTAGCGGCACTTCGCGATATGATGAAATCTATTAGCTCGAGCCAGAGCTCGGCTCAACGAACGGAAAATGACGAAGGCGGCGGCATCGTGGAACCTGAATCGGCTCATATTGCAAACGACTCTGCGAACTTGGTGTCGGAGCTACCCGACGCTAAAGGGTGGCGGGACTACGTTAACCAGTACTGGCATGCTAATGCGGTATGCCACCAGTTCAGAGATGGCGTTGACATGCTCCCACATGAACGCAAGTTACATCGATCGCGTCTTTCTCTAATGAAGATCATCGCTGAATATGGTCAAGAAAAGCGCGCCGGTGACCAGGACCAATTCGAGGCAGACTTTGCACTTTGCACTCATGATGACCTAACAGCTTACAAAATTCTTGCAGAGATTAGAAAACGTAAGCGAGCGTAAACATCGTCCTCAGAATTGCGATCTCGACCTCAAATGTGCAGTCGGCATCAGCTGTGCAGTCGCTCCTTTGTGTGCAGTCCTCAATGGTGCGGTCGTCCTCAATAGTGCGATTGTAAATACACTACAATAAAGTATTGTCGGTCTCAAAAGTGCAATCAGCCTCAAAAGTGAGGTTGAAGATATACGATAATAACTGCTTCAAGGCTAGTCAAGACGCATAAAACCCAAGATTAACTAAAACGTATGCTTTATGTAGTAATGCCTTGCCGTGCATATTGCCTATTCTGATGACTCTGCTTAAACACTGGCACTAGGTTGGTATTCTTCGTCAGCTGAATCGTTTGAGTTGTCACTCAGGTAGTCATCACCGAAGTATATACTGTCGACTGGAAACGGTTGCATGCATGCTGGGCACTTGAAGTGTGCTGCACGATTCTCGCTGAGGTTCACCATGTTGAATACACGTAAACACTGAATGCCGAATTGGTGCGGGCACTGAGGGCCCTCCTGTATAATGTCCCCGTTGTGTTCATTATGCCCGCTAATAAAACACGTCGGCCGAGCAGGGATATGACGCACGATAATCACTTCATCATCTTCCACTTCCATATCGATATGCGTGCGAGAGATGGGACATCTTTTATCATGCTCAAAAAACTGTCCAACACAGCTACGGTGGTACGACTGGCGACAGTTGCTACACACCCATTATTCTGTCTGGCTATCTGACTTGTAGCAGATGGGACAATTCACAGTATATTCCACGGCATGTTCCACAGAATCGCCACCGTATCGTCCACAGAAACTTCAACAGAAACTTCCTCTGCTTCATCACAAGACTGCTGTACAGTTTCATTTCGCGACAGCCCCACGATTTCGTCAAGTTGCTGCACCGACAATTCGACAACTTCAGCCCCATCATCATTGACGAACTCAGCAAATTCTGTGTCAAACCAGTTCCAGTCTACATCGGGTACGCTGATATTGCCGTCGGGAGCATCGCCACCTACTGTGCTGTCATCATTGTTGAGTGTTTCGTTATCCAGTGATACCTCCTCAGTTTGTAAAGTGCCACACCCCAAGTATTACTTCTGCTACTTTTCTGATTGCAACTTCATGATAACTTCAGTTTACTACTTTAGTGTCACTTTAGGTCTTGTCTCCGAAGGATGATGTGCCCGGGGAACACGAGCTGTGCAATTAAAAAGGCCGCTCTGTGTGGTTTGTTTCTGTGCTATTGTGTTCTAATCTTCCCGGAGTTGTTGTGTTGAACGGATTAAGTCGTGTGTTTCTACCATTTTCTCCGTGACGAGGTGAATGAGTAAGAAATTAGCTCGACACGTACAGCACTACTATTACTGTGCTTTGCAGATGGAATGTCCATCCGTTTTATAGCCTAGCTCGAGCATGGTTGGAGCATAAAACCACGCGTAAAAATGAGATGGGAAGAGGCAGGCATCGATTTGTTTTATCTGTGATCGAATTACCATTTCAAAATGGCAAAAAAGGTCGATTTACAGAATATCGATGTTGATTTGGTGGTTGATCGATGCCGAGCGGTCGATTTGACTGCTGTGGCTCGATTTATCAGCCAGTCTAGCAAGATCGATTTGTACTTTTTAAAGACCTCGATTTAATAAAACGACCTTTATTTAATATAAATCTAGCATCTGGCTAAGTGAAAAGGACAAAAGATTGAAATGCACAATAATACCGTACGTAGTTTATCGACGCAAAAATGCACCTATTAAATGACAATATTTTTTTATTGTCAACCCACGTAGTATATCGACGCAAAAAAACACTTGTATTACTACAAGTAGTGATAAATATGTTATTTTATCGTCAATCAAAACATGTACTACATTTTACTGGATAATTTCCCGCCCCCTTACCGAGTAGCCTGTCCGTCTGTCAATAAGTCCGTCCGTTTCCTTTCTTGCTGCTTTTGCCTACCTTTTAGCATGGCTACACTCGGCCTTTTTGAACGGCGCCTTCGCCCCCACACTACCGACCCGCCGGCTATCTTCTCCTGAACTTCACT